>NW_020175536.1:6529000-6610589 GCF_003031525.2 Neophocaena asiaeorientalis asiaeorientalis | reverse complement strand
TGGTATGGTCCACTGTATTGTGAAAGAATTATTATTTTTTTACTTGAAGTATAGGTGATTTACAATGTCAGTGTTAGTTTCAGGTGTACAGCAAAGTGATTCAGCCATATATATATATATATATATATACATTTTCATATTCTTTTCTCTTATAGGTTATCATAAAATATTCGGTATGGTTCCGCGTGCTGTAAGGACCTAAATATTTTAATGTATGTGAAACATCATAAAACATCACTGATGTGCTCCCCGAGGAGCGGCGGGGATGCACAGAAGCACAGGAGGAGAAAGAGGCGGGGAAGAGGAGGGGAGTCGCCGCTTCCCAAACACTCTGCGGGGGGCTGTGCGCGACGCCCGCCGCCGGGAGTCCGGACCCGGCTGCCCGTGGCCCCTTCCGTCCGGCGCCTGCAGCCCGGGAACAAAGTTGACGAGAAACAGCTGGCCGAGGGCGCAGCGGGGCGGCGCTCTGGCTTCTCTGCGCGCGCCGCTTGGGGGAGGCGGCGGCGCGGCCCGAGGGGAGGCAGCAGCAGTTGGAGGGCTTGGCCGAACGCAGTAAACGTATCCTCGGCGCGACGGGAACGGCGGCCGAAGCGACCCGACTTCGCGGCGCCCGCACCTGAGCCGGTCCTCAGACGGCAGCCGCGGTGTCCGAGTGCTTCCCCGGGGGCCCCTGCCCAGCAACAAAGACCCAACGCAGCCAAAAATAAATAATAAATTAAATAAATAAATAAAAGAAAATTCACGTTCCCAGTCACAGTGTGATGGGAAAGCAAATTTCAGTGAAATGTTTCAATGCCTTTCAGTGTTTGAAGTTCCTAGTGAAATCACACATGCTGAGAATGTTAGAACCTAGCAAGGTGGGTCAGAAATTATGTCAAAGGCCTTTAGTGGAAATTAGAGAGCGGGGAAGTGGTGTCTTTGGTTGGTTGATTAGAATAGTAATGACTCGAATGTGTGTGTGTGGGGGGTCACCAAACAAGACTTGAAGAGACAAAACCTCCACTGTGACAGCGTGTGGATTGTGCCAAAGAAATGAACTGTTAAACTTCCCTGTTTTCGGGCCGGTTGTGGAGAACAGAGTGAAAACCGACCAGCACAGAACTTGGCCTGAGTCAGAAGTGGGCCAGTTACTACTGAACGGCAACGTGAAAGCTTCACTGAGGGTCTGAAAGCAGCACATTTCCTCCCACCACACCTTCATAGATCGTCACCTTAGAGAAACCTACCAAACATTTTGAACATTCGTAAGTGTCTACCCTACTAACTTTGATGCTCATTTGGTTATTACTAATGCAAACTCATGTTTATTTATTATTGTTTTAAAGAGAAAGTAGTTGGAAATGTGAATGTTTTCCATCTTTACCTGGCTTTTCAAAAATAATCTTCTAAAAGTTTGAAATTTACTCAAAAGTAAAAAAAAAAAAAAGCATCACTGATGTAGCGGGGATTACTTGACCTCTGGCAACCATTACTGGGAGCCAGATGTGGGTGACTCTTGGGACTCTAGGCTTCTGTAAGGGTTCCTAGGTAAGAAAGAATGGTACACTGAATCTGAGGACGTATTTCTTCTTTTATGTGAGGGGGAAGATAATCATGACTGTCTCTTGACCACTTCCCCAATGTTGGCAGTATATAGAGAAACCTATATACTGGATTGGGTTTGTGTGTTCCTTGATAATCACAGTGGAAAGGTGAGGTTTTTTAATACTGTTAAAATTTCCTTCATATGGAGGTGCCCAGCTTGATCCTTCAGTTTTCCTGTCAGCCCTTTGTTAAACACTGGCCACATATAATGAGGGATAAATCAGGAACCTGACTATACCCAGCAACTCCCTGTCTGAGAAGACCTTCCCAGTTGAAGTAAATAATACTTTTTTGTCGTTTAAGCTTTTTCTACTTTAACCTCCTTTTATTGCTATTTAATATGAAGATACCATGAGATAAATTTTGTTGGCTCCATCTTTTTAAAAGTAAAGTCATCTCTCATGGCCCATTATCTAGAATATATGCTGTGGTTGCTCACCTGTTTTGTGAGCTGGATGTAGTTACAAAAATATATGTGTGGTGTATATAATTCCAACTTAATGGTCTTTTTTTTTTTTAACTCTCAGCTTTATTACCAAAGACACACTCTCAGACACTTCATTCAGTCCTCAATTCTTTTTTTTAATATAAATTTATTTATTTATTTTTATTTATGGCTGCGTTGGGTCTTCGTTGCCGGGCGTGGGCTTTCTCTAGTTGCAAGGAGTGGGGGCTACTCTTCATTGTGGTGCGCGGGCTTCTCATTGCCGTGGCTTCTCTTGTTGCGGAGCACGGGCTCTAGGTGCGCCGGCTTCAGTAGTTGTGTCTCGCGGGTTCTAGAGCTGAGATTTTACCTATACATATTTTTGAAGCCACGATTGATTGATTGATTGATTGAAGAGCAATTAAAGGTCCTGCTTCATACAGTTCATGCCTTGGGGACCAGGCTGAGTTTTGTCTCACATTTCCTTCCTGCTCTCAGTGAAGTGACCCTTCTTCACCCAGGCTCAAGCCTCGCCTTTCTTATGAGGCCTTCCTGCCCCACCCCAGCCCAGGCGTTCCTGCAGACTGAAGTGCTTTGTCACCACTGCTGCTGTCTGCTTCCTTCTCCAGATTCTGAGCACCTCACTTGCAGGACTCTCTTCGTTGGTTTTACAACTTGATTGCCCTGCCTGTAACGGGATGGGGCTTTACGCAGTGAATAAGTTCAAGGTAAGCGTGGGAGGGACGGAGGTGGCGTTTAACTGATGAGCAGGGCTGGATGGCAGTCTGGCAAGAAACACAGGGTTGCACATCGTGGACAGACTTGGTTACGTACAATTCCCCATATCAGTTGGAAACCTTCTCCCTACTCTTGTTCTAGTATAGCCTATTCACTAATTCACCCTCAGAGAGAAAAAAAATCTATTTTACAGGCAAATCTCCACTGACCCTCAGGACCAGAATAGGTCTTTCTTTATATAAACTCTGGGCTTTTCTTACATAATAGTTTAAATTGCAAGAGATAATGGATGTGTTCAGTGCCATATTCCCAGCAGATCATGTCGTTATCTGCAGATAAAGACAGATAATGCCCAGTGTCTGGGCACTAAAATATTTGATGAGTGAATAAATTAATAAATGAGATGAGATGATTGTCTTATTGGCAGTAGGGTTTTGATTACGGTGTGCTACTCAGTAATCTTTCCTACAGTTTACATAATATACAGTTTCCTTCCAAATTACATTTCTGAAAGGAACGTAGTTTTGAAACACTTATGATACCAAAAATTTCTGATTAATAAGTGAGAATAGTCATTAAAAGAAATGTTATAAGCCACTGAAAAAGACATAAAATGAATCAGAAGAATAGGAAATGTTGAAGAGAATATGGAATAAAACAATTACTTTGGCCAGTGGTTCTCAGTTTGGTTCCAATTCAAACAGTATCATCACCTGAACCTTGTTAGAAATTCAAATTCTTGGCTTACACCCAAGACCTCCTGAATCAAAAGTCATGTGAGTGGGACCTGAAATCTGTAGTTTATCAATCATTCCAGGTAATTCTGATGACTTCTAACGTTTGAGAAACACTGAATTAGGCTGATTTACAAAGAAACAAAGACTTAGGAAATTTCTTACTTCTCAGATCTAAAGTATCACTAGACACAAATTGATTCATTACCATTGATTAACTATAATGAAAAAAGCATAAAGATGACGATTAAGTTTTTTTAATTTCTTTTATTTATTTTTGGCTGTGTTGGGTCTTCGTTGCTGGGCGGGGGGCTTTCTCTAGTTGCGACAAGCGGGGGCTACTCTTCCTTGTGGTACACAGGCTTCTCATTGCAGTGGCTTCTCTTGTTGCAGAGCACGGGCTCTAGGCGCACGCGCTTCAGTAGTTGTGGCACACGGGCTCAGTAAATGTGGCTCGTGGGCTCTAGAGCGCAGGCTCAGGAGTTGTGGCGCATGGGCTTAGTTGCTCCGGGGCATGTGGGATCCTACTAGACCAGGGCTTGAACCCGTGCCCCCTGCATTGGCAGGCAGATTCCCAACCACTACACCACCAGGGAAGCCCAAAGATTAAGTTCTTAAAGAGAATGTTGAGGATTTCAAAAATAAATTTGAATAACAGGTTATTTTTGTGGACAACACACATAGTCATATTTCTTGAATTGCTGACTACTTAAACTACACTTTTTTTTTTTTGGTCTGGGGAAATACAGGAAGCAGACAATATTTAAAAAAATTCCATATGTAGTTAGGTATAAAACTAATGAATTTAATTTATTTCTTGAAAATTATTCAGAAAAGACATACAATCAGATTTGTAGGAATGTTATTTTTGGAATAACATTTTATTGGAATAATTTGGAGGAGTGTTATTTTGTAGTTAAAATTCTGAATATATGTGGTATGATGAGATGATTTCAACATGTTATATAGGCAGCACAGGACACTGAACCCTGAGAAAGAGGAAACAAATGAGGGAAACTCAGTGATAGACCCACCTTACTGCCTGAAGATTTCTAGGTCACAACACAGGGTGGGGGCACCCTGAGTGTAGATGTGAGTTCAGGGAGGTCAAGGTGGTTGGAGTTCCCAGGACTGAAGCCTGCTTGAGGGTAAAGCTGCACAGAGAGACAGAGACAGACAGAGGCAGACATCTCTAGGGGGCCCCAAAGGTGGAGTCTGCAGCTGAATGCTGGTCAATTAATGTCTGTGAGGAAATATTCCCGGTCAAGAAAAGAGGACCCCAAGAGAACCAGTACAACAATCCTGCATCTCACACAGGGCTGGGAATAGTTGTTTCCTCATTCACAATGGGAAATCCTTGAACTACATGGGATATAGGGGAGAGGACGCGGAAGGGGATTGCCCCTCTGGTGAGGAAATCAAGCCCAGATTAAAGACTTCTCTCTCCCCACTAACAGAGTTTAAAAGCACGCTTTGAAAGTCAAGGTTTGTTCCAGAGTTAACCCCACTTCTACACTCCTGTGCAACCATGCCTTCTGTGGCACAAAGAGGCAAAGACAACAGAGAAATTAAAGGCGGTTCCACCCGCACTCTTCAAGTAACAGACACCCCTTCTCCCAATTACTCTGGCCTGAAGGAAGGGCTCTCCCAGGGCCACTGGTGCCCATGCCACTGGCACCACTCTGCCATTTTGCTGTTGCTACACAGCGCAGCTTCCTGACTGAGCCTGGTCTTGGGTCAGGGGTGGGAGAGAAAACAAGAAAAAAATGAGAATCCCCACCTCCACACTTTTCTGTTTTCAGGGGCCTCTTTGCTGATCCTCTGACGGGAAAGAGAGGGTCTCTTGGAGTTTTTCTGTGAGCTCCTGCTGTGTAGTTCAGAGACTGGGGACTTTCTTTGGTCCCGGAGTAAAGCCAGGAAAGAAAAGAGCCGTAGGAAAACCAAATTTTTGTCGCTCAGTTCTCTGAGATTATAATTCATTAGCCTGATGCGCCACCTGTGCAAGCACCAGGCTGACCTGGCTCTGCTCAGAGACACCCTCTGGTCTGAGTCTTCTTGTCCCTGACAGTCGATCACTCTCCCCAGCCTCTGCCACCCCCTGCCCTGCTGTGGAGCCATCGGGCTCACGTGAGCTTTCCGCATGTATCGGAGCAGTGGGCTATGGCAGTCTGGCCTCTGTCAGAGATCAGGACTTCTCCTGATGTGCTGCTGGGTAAGCTACAGCAATGCCTCTCCCACCCCGCTCAGATGCCTCCCCAGTCCAAGAACCCTCTGCATTCTACAGCCAGCTCTTCCCCGGGCCCTGACAGCCCTTGGTCCAGTGCAGAGCTGCGATGTGAAGTATGCTTCATGGGGCCGGAGTGTTCGCTAGGCTCAGGCTGGGCACGTGCTGGGGCAGTTTTCAATCTGCCATTTCTGCCCTGCCAGGGGAGCCAGCAGGCACACACATACTCCTCACAAGCAGAGCCCAGGCTTCCCACATCCCTCCTGTTAGTCCCAGAGCAACTCCAATCAGCCAAAGGGGCTAGTCTTCCCTACACAATATTATACACTAAATGGTCCAAAAGGGTTGTTTATGTACTTCTTAATGAAAGAAGTTTAATGAGAGAGCTTAAGATTTTAAGTAGAATGTTGGGGATTCAGAAAATTAGTGAAACATTTTGGAAAATAGATTATTTTCATGGAGGATATACACAGGTATATTTTTTGAGGCATTTGCTTACTATAAAAAGAAGAAAACTTCCTTTCTTTAGTTTAGAAAATACAGGAAACGAACAATAGCCAAAAAATACTCTAGATGAAAGTAGGTAAAACATTAGTGAGATCAATTTACTTTCTAGAAGATTAGTGAGAAAAGACTTTGTAATCATATATGCATTATTGGATTATTTAAATTTCTGGGAATACAGTCCTAAAATGAGAGGATTCTAAGTGATTACTGTATACATATAAATTTTACACTAGACATGGATATCAGCAATTTTACACTAGACATGGATATCAGCAATATTAGAGCAGTGTCGTTTCCTGGGTCAAAATATCAAGTACATATTCTGAGATATCAGTAGCAGATGTTATGATCTCAGGATGCTGTAACAATTAAGCCATGGCCCATTGGCACAAGATGGAGAAAATGACCACAGGAACCAAAGAGAAAGCCTCAAACTTACCTGATGTATGAATGTCTGATTTATGCCTGAACAGGCACACATTGCATGTGGGTGTAAAATAGACTTCTCAATAAGTCTGCTGTGGTATTTACCTAATGCCATCCACAAAAATCAATTTCATGTGGATTGAATTCAATGGGAGAGACATTCATCATTTTAAAAGGAGTGAATATTAAAAGAAAAACTTTTTGACCCTTTGTTACACAGTGATTTCCTAATAAAGAAACAAAACCCACAAATTGAATAAGAAAAATGATCAATTAACTACAAACATTAAGCATTTCTGTTATCAAAAGTCATCTTAATGGAAGAGAAATGCTGGGAAAAACACTGTGATCCATAAAACTAGCAAAGGATAAGTGACCAGAATATATCAAGAGACCTGAAAATCTATAAGACCAATATAAGCCCACTACCCCAATCACAGAAGGACAAAGAATAAGTTCACAGGAAAGAAAGGCAGATATACATAAAAAGATGCTCAAACTCATAGGAAATCAGAGAAATAAAAATTAAAATCACAATCACTACCTTCAGATATTTTTTAAAATAACATTTATAATATTAATTATATTAATTTTTTAAATTTTTTTAAAAAAAATATTAAGCTCTGGAGATGACAAGAGGAACCCAAAATATCTCATGTTATGGGAGTAAAAATTGGTACAATTCTCTTGGAAATCAATCTCTAGTGAAATTCAAGTTGAACATATTTAGAATCCTGATTGAATAATCTAGACAAGAACAAGTGCTATATGTGGCAGGTACAAATTGGTCATAACAACATAATATACAATCACCAAAATAATAATAAAAAAGAAACTCTGGCCAATCTCAATTCCATTACTGGTGAAATGGCTAAGTAAATCTAAGTATAGTCTCATTAAAGAACGTCATATGTCCGGATTTCAAACTATATTCAAAAGCTACAGTAATCAAAGTGATATGGTACTGGCATAAAAAATACATAGACCAATAGAACAGGATTGAGAGCCAGGAAATTAACCTGTGCATATACAGTCAACTAATCTTTGACAAGACCAAGAACACACAGTGAGGAAATGATAGGTTGTTCAGTACATGATGTTGGGAGACTTTGAAGTTCCTTCCTGCATAGGGCAGTGCTTAGGTGTTACCAGGGTTAAGAAGTGCTCAAAGGAATTAGGAAAGCTCTTGGACGTTCCCAGTGGTCCAGTGGTTAAGAATCCAGTCTTCCACCGCAGGGGGTGTGGGTTCAATCCCTGGTCAGGGAACTATGATCCCACATGCCTAGCAGCCCTGCCCCCCAAAAAAACAAAAACAAAGGAAAGCTCTTATCCAAAGCACTGGGTGGTGCTTAGCAATACTGAAGCAATCCTGACTCCAGGCTTCTAAAACACTGGACCCACGAGGGTTGGGTCCAGTGCCAGGGGTCCTTAGCCCCTGAATGGGAATATTTAAACCTGGGAGTCACCTAGCAAGGCAGGGTCCTGATGGACCGTAGTGACCATGATCCTGGAATTCTCACCCCTCTTCCTTCTTGACCCAGCACTGACTCATTTGCCTCAAAGGTCATGGGATTCCTCCTCTTCTAAGATCAATGCTTAGTAACCACCCAGAAGAGCTTCTCTTTCCAGTGGGTACTTCCTGCCATGGGGATGGAATAGAGGGGGAACACTCATCCCGCATCACCCTTTGCTGGGACCCACAGCTTACAGTGCAACCAGGGCTTAGAATCTAGTTTCCAGAAACTCAAATGGAAGCCCCCACCACAACATCATCAAAACCTGGCATACGTCATTTATTCAGCAAAACAAATATCTAGCAAAGGCCAATGTTGATAAACTTGACAGTCTAGATGAAATGGGTAAATTCATTGGAAGATACACACTACTAAAGCCCACTGAATATAAAAGTAAGTAAAATGAATAACTGGCTATCCATTAACAAAATTGAATCTGTAATTTAATAAATTACTCTCAGACTTCTCTTTTGAGCAAAAATGAAGTAACAGGGATGGGATTTGCTCTTCTATCTTAAACAAGGACAACCCAGAAATGTGACATATAAAGGCAACAGTTTTCAGACATTTGACAATAAGCATCACAGGAGAGTAAACTTAGAGAGAGGGACCAAAGGAGGGGAGCCTTGTGACAGTCTCATTTTACTGCCTGGAGATTTCTAGACTTGTCACAGGGAGGGGGAACCCAGACAGAGCCCAGTGGTCTCCCCGAGTTGAAGAGACAGGGTTGGAAGTTCAGTAAAACCAAGGTGGCTGGAGTTCCCAGGATTGAGTACTAGTCGAGGGTAGAGTTGCACAGAAGAGAGCTCCAGAGGGTAGAATTGCACAGAAGAGAGCTCCCACAGCAGGAGCCTACATCTGAGTACAGATCAGTGAATGCTTGTGAGGAAAATATCCAAGATCAAGGAAAGAACCACCCCAAAGGGGTAGATGGAACAATACCTCAGGTCACACAGGGCTGGGAATAGTTCCCACTATCCAGAGTGAAAAATCCTCTCGGTACAGGGCATATCTTTTAGAACACTCAGGGAGCAGGGGGGTTGGTATTGTCCCAATGGTGGGGAAAATCCAGCCCAGATTAAAGACTTCTCTGCTTTCTCCTTACACCGTTTATAAGCAAGCCTTGAAAACCGGAGAGTCTTCCAGAGTTAACACCACCTTCTGGCCCCTATAGGACTGTGGTGGTCCTCAAGTCAAAGCAACAATAGAAAACACTTAAGAAGATTTCACGCACACACCCCACTTTGGACAATAGGGGCCTCTTTCTGCAGTTCCTCTGGAAAAAGGAAAAAAGTGCTCTCTTGGGACAAAGCTTCCCCATCTGCCATTCTACTGTTGCCACTCACTGTACCTTTTTGACAGTGGCTGATCTTGGGGCAGCACTGGAAGAGAAAAAGAGAAGATGAAAAGAAAAAAAGTGATTTCCTCTCACACTTTCCTGTTTGCAGGACCCTCTTTTCCTGGTCCTCTGACTAGAAACCAGGGTTTATGTTTGAGCTTTTGCTGCATGCGCATGCTGTGCAGATCAGAGAGCTGAGTCTTCCTTCAGTTCAGTCAATGCCAGGAAGGAGAAGAGGAAAAGTAATTCCACCAGCTCACCTCCACTGTGGGTAATTATTCAAGTCTTAACTTCTCTCCTCATTTCACTTTCTAGTTTTAATTTTTCACATTCCTCACATGGTTACTTTTTATGGTCAGTTCAAATCTGTAGGTGAGACAGACTATGGAGAATTTCTTCCGTTTTGGCCAGTGCCAGAGTCAATACAAAACTTTTCAGTATGCAACAATTCTTGGACCCCTTCCGAAGATGAGGGCATTATTAGATTGCTTTAAATCCCTAAGCAAATATCTGGAAATCTAGTTATCATTTCTTTTCCACCACAACTTCATAGAAATACGTATAATCCCCAAATTATTCCCTAAGCAACTTCTCTTTAAAGAGAGAGAGCAAAAGTTGGAGAGATATACTCCAATAAAGATGTAAGAAAAAAAGATGGAGAGATGGAAGGAGAAAGGGGAGTGGGGAGAGAAAGATTGATTCTTCTAAAAGAGAAGAAAAAGAAAAAATTGTTTTTCCTTAGGATAAGCTCTCCTAGAATCTACTCTTTTAACAGCTTTCCTATCTATCATACATCAGTGTCAACTAGAGTCATTATGGTGGACAACACATCCCCAAAGAGATTGATTTCAGTGTCTGATCACTTTACAAAGTTGTAAGATCTAAGTCAGTGACACTCTTTGAAATGAAATGTGACTGTTAACAGCTTGGATGTTTTGTGCATGTAAGAAAGAAAGTTTACTGTCCATCCTTGGAAATGTATATTCAAGGTATTTTCACTCTACATATCTTCCTTAAAAGTACTGCAGTATCCAAGCATCTACTACCACTCTGAGAAAATATGTGTATGTTCCTAAAAATCTCTGTTCGTCATTGAGAGCTACTAATAGCAACACTGAGGAATGAGATCATACACAGTCTATATTTTGCCAGTTAAAATGAATTTCTGAGCCATGTACCTGAACAATAACTTAATTCACATCTTTATTTAATATTTCTCATCGCTTCTTGAGCTGCTAATTGTGTCTACATTATAGTAACTTATTTTGGTTATATAGCCTTTGCTTTTAATAATTTTCCTACACATTCATTCATTTGTTCCAATATATTTTTGATGTCTCTCATATCCTTAAGCAGGTGTTTCATCCCTGGAATGTGGCTGGGAAGAGGACTAGCATTGGCCTTCGCTTCTTGCAGTCTGCAAACTAGAAAAGAAGACCCAAAATCTATTGTGAGTTTTACAAAGAGAAAGAATAAGCTGTTCTTGAGGTCATATCATGATTGACCTAATCTAGTTTGGTAAACTGAGGATTACAAGAGGAATAGGATTTAGCCAGATGAGTGCAGGGAGAAGAGAATTCTATGCTGCCCTTGCGTCTTGACAAGGACTCTCTGGAAGGAGAAGCCTCTGTGCTTTCTGTTCATGCATTTGGCTGAGTTTCCACACCCATGTATTCTTTAATCTCTAGCAACTTCAGATGGCAAATGAAAAGTACATGTATCCTACCCAGTAAAATAAAAGAGATTACTTTTATTTAAGTAAAACAGAAAAGACAAATGTACATCGTTAACATTATCACCACTTTAGAAAATAACGCAGCCATGATATCTCCTGAAGGTAAAATGAAGTTAAACACAGTGAAGTATAATTGATTTTCCCCATTCTAGAAGTCACCTGGATAGAAGACCCTCAGCTATTAGAACTGCCGAGACCTTGGTCAGGTTTGTGAGCTGTTCCTGATCATTTGGGTCCACACCAAATGAAAGGTCTGAGAGGGAAAGAGAAAGAGCGTGAGAGGAAATTACAAATGAGGGAACTTCTGGCAACATTAATAAAGCTTATTATACCACATTCATAATCTAGAAACACCCCGATCCAGCCCTGGGGTCTTTGGATATAGTGGGGTAAGAGTGGGAATGTAGAAAAGAGACTGAAATGGTCCTCCACGCTGACACACAGAAGTAGAAAAATATCCTCAGAGTTAAGTAGCATATCATTCCTACTTGTCCAGGATTCCTTGCAAAGTCCTATAATCCAGTTACGAGAGTTTCCCACATTCACCTCCCAGTAATGTTTGCCAGTGGTGAAGGTCTGAGCACCCCATGAAGGAGTATTCTCTGAACTTGCTGGATTACGGGGCACGTCTTGATGGTCAGGACTGCACTGCAAACGTCTCAGGTCTTCAGTCAGAGCCACATGACAATTTCTTATTTTATGATCCAACGTAACATACACTTCAGTAAAAAGAAAACAGCAAAGTCAAAGAACAGAGTTTTAAAGTTCTGAGGGACGGACAAGTGTGGCGGTATTGTGGCAGAGGTTTAGCAACCAAATCTCTGGAACAAAGCAAAGCTGGTTTGTCTTATTTGCTGGGAATATTCCAGCCCACCATGACCATTTTCAAGGTGCCAGCCATTTAGTAATTGCTCCTAAAATTCTGGAACTTGTAATAATTCGCTCCCATGAGTGTGTCAGAACGAGCTAGCTCCAGAACACCCCTTTACCAAAGGTAAAGACAAAGTGTGTCACTGGAAATCCAGAGAAAGAACAGGAAGGGCTTCTTGTCTATCTAAAGAGCCAGAAAATCTCTAATCGTACAACTAGATGAAGGAAAATTTTGAGAATACATAAAGATGTGGGATATCAGGCTCTGGCTTATTTTTACTAACTAACTCCTCAAAAACTAGGGATTTCATTCATAGATGTCAAGAAAATAGCAAAAAAACAAAGAAAAAAAAAAGAAAATAGCAAAATGGCCCTTAATTCACTTAAGTCCTCTCATTAATCCACTCTCACAAAATAAAATAGTAATAAATATATTATACGTTATACTTTAAATATGATATTGTTTTTCTTTTTAGTCCTAAATAGTGATCACATTGCTTAACATTTAAGCAAGCAAAAATAAAATAAACCAAAAACCCATCTGTGCCTTTTTTTAGAAGTGATTTCTCTCTTAGGATTTCTAATGGAGCCACCACTGAATCAGAATCCAACTCATCCCATCTCAGGCCTGCTTCTCCTTTGTCTGCCAGGCTCGCCCTTCAGTTGCATTTGTCTTAAGGGGCCCTCTATGCAAAAAATCATGGGTTTAGTTTGTTTTGTGAAAGGAAGGCTTAGCTTTCAGCAAAAGCTGTCCTGTTTAGTCTAGTTTGAGGATATGAGATTATACTGGGAAATTCACTATCTCCAGTTTTTTTCCTTGGGGAAAATCATTTGCCATTTCCCTTATCCTTAAAAAGATGAAACCCAGTCTCACATTTACATACAGTTGATAAAATCATACTCTTATAAAATTGAAAGTCAGAAGATGTTCTTAGGGTGCACGAATGGCTGTGCTTTGTTGTAATCTACAGCAGGATTCACAGCGTTCCGCAAAGTTCTTATAAGGGTATGAAAGCTAGAACTTCACAACAGAAAGAAGGCATACATCCCATATTCACACATATTACCAAGTACACATACAAAGTTAAATTATCTGCTTACAAGCTGCTCTCTTGCAGCTGGTCAGAAACTGTAAATATAGTCGTCCCTGAGTATATGAGGGGAATTCATTCCAGGACCCCTTGTATACCAAAATCCATGGATGCTCAAATCTCTTATATAAAACGGCACAGTATTTCCATATAATGTATGCACAATTTCCTGTATGCTTTAATCACCTCTAGATTACTTATAATACCTAATATAATGCAAATGCTATGTAAATAGTTGTCAGCATTGACAAAGTTTTGCTTTTTGGAAATTTCTGGGTTTTTGAAAAATATATATTTTCCATTGGCAGTTGGTTGAATCCCCGGATGTGAAACCTATAGGGATATGGAAGGCTAACTGTATAGTAGAGGAATAGAACAAGAAGGTTTGGGAGATTTTCTTCTGGATCTGTTACTTGAACCTTTCCACACAGTTATCCTTCTTCCATATAAGGCAAAAGTGATGTTTCGTCTCCAGATTATACTGGAGGAGCAAAACTCGCCATCATAGAGGCAGAAGAAGAATCTGGACTTTGGAACCAGAAAAATAATGGAGGCCAAAAAGGATATAACTCCAGTGGATATAAATGCTTTCCAAGCAGGCTGGTGTTCAGCACCCTAACGTCCTTCCTTAGTCCTTACCTGGAGCATGTCCATATCTGCTTTAAGGCACAGTTCCTTCAGCTCCTCATATATTCTTCTCAGGAGTTTCCCCATATGAACCATTCTGGCTACATTTCTCCTGAGTCGCTGAAAAACAATCTTGCCTTCAATTGCCAATATCTCTAAATGTTTTTGCTTTTCTTCCTGGAGATATTGACATACCTTAGGGTATTCAGCTCCTATCATCACCATCCGTAGATTCACAAAACCCTGCAGTGACATTGGATTAATTAGATCATGTATCTGGATGGTTTTATTCTTCTCCTATCATCTATTGTCTACGTGTTATATATAGAATACTTGTCTTAGTTTGTTTGGGCTACTATAACAAAAGCACAATAGACTGCATAACTTATAAATAACAGAATTTACTTCACACAGTTCAGTAAGGTGGGAAATCCAAGATCAGTGCCAGCAGATTTGGTGTATGGTGAGAGCCACTGCCTAGATAGCTATCTTTTTTTTTTTTTTTTGCTTAATAATGATTAAAATATATTCTACTTTACAAAGCACATTCACATACTTGGTTTTCATTTATTTCACCATATGCATGTATCTTTTTTATTGAAGTGTAGTTGATTTACAATATTGTATTAATTTCAGGTATACAGCAAAGTGATTTGGTTATACATACATATATATATGCATATATCTATATTCTGTTTTTTCCCAATTCTTTTCCATTATAGGTTATTACAAGATATTGAATATAGTTCCCTGTGCTATAAAGTAGGTCCTTGTTGTTTATCTATTTTATATATAGTACTGTGTATATGTTAATCCCAAACTCCTAATTTATCCTTCCCCCCACTTTCCTCTTTGGTAACCATAAGTTTTTTTCTATGCCTGTTGGTCGATTTCTGGTGTGTAAATAAGTTCATTTGTATCATTTTTATTTTTAGATTCCACATATAAGTGATATCATATGATATTTGTCTTTCTCTGACTTAATTCCCACAATATGGTAATCTCTAGGTCCATCCATGTTGTTGCAAATGGCATTATTTCATCCTTTTTCGTGGCTGAGTAGTATTCCATTGTATAAGTATACTACGTCTTCTTTATCCATTCATCTGTTGATGGACATTTAGGTTGCTTCCATGTCTTGACTAGATAGTCATCTTTTGGTTGTGTCCTCACATGGCAGGAGGGCCAAGCCTCCACAGGGCTTCTTTTATAAGAATCCCACTCATAAGGACTCTGCCTTCATGACCTAATCACCTCCCAAAGGCACGACCTCCTAACACCATCACTTTGGGGGTTAGAATTTCAACATTTGAACTTGGTGCGGGGGGGAGACCCAAACTTTTGGACCATACCTTCTGTTTTCTCTGCTCCAGAAGGATGGGTTCTCAGAGAACTGCTGGTTCACTCCCTTCACTTCTTTAGATCTCTACCCTGATGTAACGTTCATAATGAGTCTTCCCTGACCAGCATACTTTCTCTGCAAGACTGTACTATTTATACACATCCCTGCTTTAATTTTCTCCCAAGAACTTTACAAATGTGAGGTATTATAAATGTTACTCTTTTTTATTTGTCACATGACTTCTCTTACTAGATTATAACCAACTGAGGTCAGTGATTTTCTTCCTTTTGTCCATTTCTGTATCTCTTTGTGGGCCTAGAACAGTGAGCAATGCATCATATGCCCTACTATGAATCCAAAGGCACGACCTCCTAACACCATCACTTTGGGGGTTAGAATTTCAACATTTGAACTTGGTGCGGGGGGGAGACCCAAACTTTTGGACCATACCTTCTGTTTTCTCTGCTCCAGAAGGATGGGTTCTCAGAGAACTGCTGGTTCACTCCCTTCATTTCTTTAGATCTCTACCCTGATGTAACGTTCATAATGAGTCTTCCCTGACCAGCATACTTTCTCTCCAAGCCTGTACTATTTATACACATCCCTGCTTTAATTTTCTCCCAAGAACTTTACAAATGTGAGATATTATAAATGTTACTCTTTTTTAATTGTTATATGACTTCTCTTACTAGATTATAACCAACTGAGGTCAGTGATTTTTGTCCATTTCTGTATCTTTTTGTGGGCCTAGAACAGTGAGCAATGCATCATATGCCCTCCTATGAATGAGTGGTTTATTAGGAAATCCATCCTAAATGATCAAGAAAATTTTATTATTGCCCTTGGTATTTTCACAGCACTGTATATAGATTTCTGTTTAATGACATATTCTGTACCATAGCCTGTTGATATGCCTTCTTTAGAAGTGATTGAGTTCTTTGAAAATAAAAATATAGTTTATTTTTATTAAACCTTCAGTTTCAGGTTCCCAGTTCATATATGTGCATCAATGAATGATACAACCCAAAATCCTTAGGTAGACGTTCACAATCTTGCCATGGTTATAATTACATTTCTAGCCATAACTCTCACTGCCTGCTTCATACCCTATGTACTAATTAATAGGAGCTACTTGCAGGTCCCAGACAATTCCATGATTTGTCTCATTTTTAGCTTTCTTGTCCCTTAGGTGTCTGTGTCATAAATACCCATGAATTTACAGATTCTACTAACACATTAGCATTGGGATGATTTTTACTTGTTTGAGAAGCTTTTCTTAACATTCAAAGTTTATTAATCTCCTACAGAACTCTATTTTTACCTCCACGCCAGTGACCATTGCATTTGTTTTGTGATATTGCATTTTCTTGTCCCTGCTAAAGTACAATATTAGTGGTAGACATTGCTTTATCAAGAAAATCAGGAAAAACCTTTTAGTTACATATTGGGTTCATTCAACATGAAATCCTCTATTGAAGGTCATGTATGTAGCTCTCTCTGATCACTCACTCAGGGGACATTATGATTTAATTCAAATTCTTCCACTGTAAGTTACGAGGATATTTGTCCCAAGCTGGTTCCAGTGGATACAGGGTCTACTGCTTACCTCCCATACTCTGAATATGTTGGTCACTTTTTTTATATTTCTCTGATTTTCTTTTTTCTTTTTCCAAATAGATTTCATTTGCATCAGAAGGTTCTCCTGCAAAATAACCATAAATTGGAGTACTAGAAAAGCAAAGGTAGTACATTTCAGATACTTAAAAGAAGATAGAAGGGTATGAACATGGGACAAACAGTAAAGAGAGCAGAGATGTCAGTGATTTTCCTTGGGAACACTAACTGATAAATCTGAGAGATCAACCAAAAATAGAATGCCTAAATTTAGAAAATGGAATCTATTATCTGAGGAATCTAACACTGATATTGTAGTAACTTGGTCAATTTTCAGAAGTGAATCTTGCTTTATATTTAATTGTGAAATATTAGCCCTCAGTTTTCCTAAGGCACTATAAGAAAATATTGGCCAGTGTTTCTAAATCTGCTATAATTAGAACAGGATCATCGTAATCATAGTTGTAGGAGCCAACGACTGTTCCTGAAACTAGAGATTTATCCAGCACGTTACTTACACTGAAATACCAGCACCCTAATTCTCATCAATTTCATCATCATTCCTGTCTTTCAGCCCAACAGAATTTAAACTTCAGGAGAACAAGAATGTTGTCTAGTGTCTTCACTGCTTTATCCCTAGATTTCAGAATAGTGCCTGGCACGTGGTGTTCAGAAATTCGATTTGTTTCCTACATAAAATAATAATAACAATCAATGTATTTGCCTCATTGCCTATCAGATACAGGGTCGTCCACATTTCAAAGGCATTCAGAGATATCACTTACCCTGTAGTGCTCTGCAACCTGCTTTACTGGATAGTGTTCATGCGTGGCATGCTCTGGGGAATGAGAGCAGAACAAACACAGCAGGCTCTTGTCCGTTTGACAGAAGTAGAGCTTTATCACTTGGTGTATGCTACACATCTGCTTGGCAGAGCTAGGTAACTGGCAGACAACTGATCCTCTGGTAGGAAGAACATGTTCCTTAGCAAGAATAGTGCTTTTGAAGTCCATTTTCGGAGATACTGCCTTGCACACAGGACAGCAAGGAGCTGTTTGGACATCTTCCCACAAGAGACAGAGGCAAGGAGTACAAAATCTGTGCCCACAGCTCATGGTGACAGGGTCTGTGAAATTGTCCTTGCAGATGGAGCAGATGAACTCACTGGGGAAACACTGCGTGAAAGCAGATTCCATGTTTCTGAGAAAATAAAAGGAAAGGACATTCTTTACCCTTGGCATGTGAGTTGAGCTTTGAGCCTTCTCTCACTAATACACATATGTACTGTAGGAGGACAGGCCATGTTTTGAATAGGATGGCGAGGCACAAAGAGAGTCCTAAAGACTGGTAAAATGCATTATTATTTTCTTACAGTGGCCTCCAGCACTACTTCTCATTTCCCTATTAGAAATCCAGGATTTTTCACATATATTATCTCTCTTTCAAAGACAAAGAAATCAGAGGTTCTGGGCTCATTCATAGGCAGTGGGTCATATTGTGTCCAAAACTATCACAATTTTCCCCTTTTTTCCTCTCTCTGATTGGTTAGCACAGGGTATTTGTTCCAATTCTGGCCAATGAAATAAAAAACTAAGACTCCTAGGACAATTCCAGAAAAGATTTTCTTGCTTCAGAAGAGATGCGTGGAATTTTTTTTAAAAACCTGCCTTTTCTGTTTCTGGACATTTTTTGGATACAATACCCATTTGCATAGCCATCTTGTGGTCACAACGTGAACTAGCCTAAGGAGAAAAGACAATATTCTAAGGATAACAAAAAGGACGGAAAGAAAGACGGAAAGAAACTGCGTTCTTAACAATGACATTGAACAATAGTTAACCTAATTCTGGAGACGCCAATTTCTGACTAAATTAACACAAATCCCTATACTAAAGACCTAACAGAAGAAAGTTTGTGCTCACTAGCACATAAAAAAAGAACTTAGCACAGTATCTACTGTCATATGTGATACGTCAAGAGTTCAACAAAAATTATGAGGCATATCATAAGGCAAGAAAAATGTAGTCTGAACAAAGCAGTCATCAGAACCAGACTTAGATACAACACAGTTGTTAGAACCATCAGACAAAGAATTTAAAATAACTGTGATTAGTATGTTAAAGGCTTTTACAAAAAATGTAGACAACATGCAAGATAGGTAATTTCAGGAGAGGGATGAAAACTATAAGAATCAGATAGGCTAGATATAATATATGCAGAGAATTTTGTGTTTGCGTTCAGGAGTAGTTGCAATACAAGAAAGAAAAGTATCAGTGACCATAATGGTAGGTCAATATAAAATACCAAAACTAAACACAGAGAAGAAAAACAAAGAGTAAAAAATTAAAACAGAACAGAGCATCAAAGAGCAGAAGGACAACATTAAATGCTGTTTAACATTGTTTAGCATCTGTGTAATTAGATTTCCAGAAGGAAAATAAAGATATAACAGAGCAAAAGAAACATTTAAAGAAATAATTTGAGAGACTCTTCCAAAATTAGTGACGGACACTAAAAAAAAAGATCTACGAGGGAAGATGGCGGAAGAGTAAGACGTGGAGATCACCTGCCTTCCCACAGATACATCAGAAATACATCTACACACGGAACCGCTCCTATAGAACACCCACGGATCTCTGGCAGAAGACCTCAGACCTCCCAAAAGGCAAGAAACTCCCCACGTACCTGCATAGGGCAAAAGAAAAAAAAAACAGAGACAAAAGGATAGGGACAGGACCTGCACCAGTGGGAGGGAGCCGAGAAGGAGGAAAGGTTTCCACACACTAGAAGCCCCTGCGTGGGCGGAGACTGCGGGTGACGGAGGGGGGAAGCTTCGGAGCCTCGGAGGAGAGCTCAGCAACACGGATGTGGAGGGCAAAGCAGAGAGATTCCCGCACAGAGGATCAGGGCCGACTGGCACTCACCAGCCCGAGAGGCTTGTCTGCTCACACACGGGGACGGGCGGGGCTGGGAACTGAGGTTCCGGCTTCAGTTGGAGCGCAGGGAGAGGACTGGGGTTAGCGGCGTGAAAACAGCCTGAAGGGGTTAGTGCGCCACAGCTGGCCGGGAGGGAGTCCGGGAAAACGTCTGGAGCTGCCGTTTCTTCCCTCTTTGTTTCCTGGTGCACGAGGATAGGGGACAAAGAGCTCTGCTTAAAGGGGCTCCAGAGACGGGCGAGAGCCGCGGCTAACAGCGCGGACCCCAGAGACGGGCATGAGGCACTGAAGCTGCTGCTGCCGCCACCAAGAAGCCTGTGTGCAAGCACAGGTCACTCTCCACACCGCCCCTCGCGTGAGCCTGTGCAGCCCGCCACTGCCAGGGTCCCGTGATCCAGGGAAAACTTCCCCGGGAGAACGCACGGCGCTCTTCAGGCTGTTGCAACGTCCCGCCTGCCTCTGCCGCCGCAGGCTCGTCCCGCATCGTGCCCCTCCCTCCCCATGGCCTGAGTGAGCCAGAGCCCCCGAATCAGCGGCTCCTTTAACCCCGGCCTGTCTGAGCGAAGAACAGACGCCCTCAGGCGACCTACACGCAGAGGCGGGGCCAATTCCAAAGCTGAGCCCCAGGAGCTGTGAGAACAAAGAAGAGAAAGGGAGATGTCTCCCAGCAGCCTCAGGAGCAGCGGATTAAAGCTCCACAATCAACTTGATGTACCCTGTATCTGTGGAATACCTGAATAGACAACGAATCATCCCAAATTGAGGAGGTGGACTTTGGAAGTAAGATAGATTATTTTTTCCCCGTTTCCTCTTTTTGTGAGTGTGTATGTGTATGCTTCTGTGTGAGATTTTGTCTGTATAGCTTTGCTTTCACCATTTGTCCTAGGGTTCTGTACCTCCGTATTTTTTACTTCAAAAAATTTTTCTTAATAATTATCTTTTATTTTAATAACGTTATTTTATTTTATCCTCTTTCTTTCTTTCTTTTGTCCATCATCGGATGAATGGATAAAGAAGATGTGGCATATATATACAATGGAATATTACTCAGCCATAAAAAGAAACGAAATTGAGATATTTGTAGTGAGGTGGATGGACCTAGAGTCTGTCATACAGAGTGAAGTAAATCAGAAAGAGAAGATCAAATACTGTATGCTAACACATGTATATGGAATCTAAGGGAGGAAAAGAAAAAAGGTCATGAAGAACCCAGGGGTAAGACGGGAATAAAGACACAGACCTACTAGAGAATGAGGATATGGGGAGGGGGAAGGGTAAGCTGTGACAAAGTGAGAGAGTTGCATGGACATATATACAGTACCAAACATAAAATAGATAGCTAGTGGGAAGCAGCCACATAGCACAAGGAGATCAGCTCGGTTGTTTGTGACCATCTAGAGGGGTGGGATAATGAAGGTGGGAGGGAGGGAGACACAAGAGGGAAGAGATATGGGAACATATGTATATGTATAACTGATTCACTTTGTTATAGAGCAGAAACTAGCACACCATTGTAAAGCAATGATACCCCAATAAAGATGTTAAAAAAAAAAAGTAAGGAATGAAAAAATAAATAAATAAAATAAAATAAATTTTAAAAAAAAGATCCACGATTTTCAGAGAATATGAAACAGAAAAATACAAAATGAATAAGCAAACAAAAAACACCCTCAGGCAAGTCATATTCAAACTGAATAAAAACCAATAACAAAGAGAAATTCTTGAAGGGAGCCACCAAAATAGAAAAAAGAGAAATGAAGATTATATACAGAAGAATAAAGATAAAAATTATGGCAGAAACCTTATCAGAAACCATGCAGGCAAGAAGACAGGTAACTGACATCTTTAGATTGCTGAAAGAAAACAACTGTCAACCCACAATTCTATATCCAGTGAAAATATACTTCAACAGTAAAATAAATATTAGAATTTTCCAAAAAAAGACAACGAGAGAATTCAGTGCCATCAGGCCTAATCTGTAAGAAATACACAGTGAAGTTCTTCAGACAAAAGCATATGATGCTGGGAAGAAAACTGATCTACAAAATGAAGAACACTGGAAATTCAATAAAGACAAAACATATGCTCTTATATTTTCATTTTTTTAAAAGATAACTTACTGTTTAAAGCAATAGTTTAACAATGTATGTGTTTATGAAACTTATGACAACGATGACACAAGAAATGGAAAAGAGGAATTGGAAATATTATAAGGATTTTATATTACATGAAAAGTAATATAGTATTACTGAAGGTGGATGAAGTTTATTTAAAGAAGTATATTTTTAACTATATGTATTCATAGATGACATGACTGTGAGTGTAGAAAATTCCAAAGTATCTACTAAAAAAATCCTGGAAGTAATAAGTAAGTTTAACAAGGTCAGAGAATAAAAGGTCAATATATAAAAGTTGATTTCATTCCCATATACAAGGAATGAAAAACTTGTATTTTAATTTTTTTGAACCTCATATTTATAATAACTTGAAAAAGTGAATTAACAAAATGCAATAAATTCTAGAGGTCTGATATACAACATTATAGCTATACTTAACAATAATGTATTATATAATTTAAAATGTGTTAAATGGGTAGATCTCATGTTAAGTGTTTTTATACTACAAAAAGAAGATAAATTAAAGAGGCAAAGGAAACTTTTGCAGGTAATGTATTGATATGTTCATTGTCTTGACTGTGATGGTGGCTTTGTAAGTGTTTACATATATCAAAAGTTTGTCAAATTGTACATTTTAAGTATGTGGAGTTTATTCTTTGTCAATTATGTCTGAACACATAATTTTAAATTTTAAGGAAGTGAATTAACTAGTTATCATTTTTAACAAAATATGTGCAGGATCAGCATGGCAACAGCTACAAAACATTGATGAAAGAAAAGAAAGATCTAGATAAATGGAGAAACATATCATGTTCATACATTGAACAATTTAATACTGATAAGGTGGTAATCTTCCTATATATGATCTATCAATTCAGTGTAATCTCTAACAAAACTCTAGAAAAATTTTGTAGGTATCCACAAGATGTTTTTAAAATTTGTTATGGTATACCAAACAAATAGAATAGCCAAAACAATCCTAAAAAATAAAATCAGAATACTCACATTACTTGATTTTAAAACTTAGTGGAATTCCACAGTATTACAACACAGTATTGAGAAAAGGATAGACATACTGATCATTAGAACTAAACAGAAAGTAAAGAGGAGACCTGCAGAAATATAGTCAGTTGATTTTTTACAAGTGTAATGGCACTTCAATGGAGAAAGAATAGCCTTAGATAAAACACCAAAAGCACAATCCATGAAAGAAATATAAATTTGACTTTGTCAAAATTTAAAACTTTCACTCTCTGAAAGATATAATTATAAGAATGTAAACCAAGCTACACTCTGAGAAAATATTTGCAGTCAAACAACTGATAAGGAGCTCATATTCAGAATATAAAATGAACACTTAAAACTCAAAAATTAGAAAGCAAACAACCCAATTGTTTACATGGGCAAGAGATATAAACTTCACTAAAGAACATATTTAGATGGCAAATGAGTATATGAAAATGTGCTCAAGCATTAGTCATTAGAGGCATTGGAATTAAAACCACAATGACATATTGCTCTATGTCTGTTAGAACGGCTAAAATAAAATTTTTAAAAACTGACAACATCAAATGCTAGTAAGGATGCAGAGCAACAAGAACTCTCCTTTACTGCTGGTGGGAGTGAGCAATGGCACAGTCACCCTGGGAGACAATTTGGCAGTTGATTTTTGTTTGTTTGTTTTGTTTTTATAAAACTAAACCAAGAATCATCACACAGCTCAGCAATTTCACTCCGAGATATTTATCCAAACGAACTGAAAAGCCTGACAAGACAGAAGACAAGACTTCTCTGGATCCACAACGATCACAGAAATGTCTCACTCTTCCTATTAAACCTGGAACTACTATGAAGGGAGACACTGCAGAGGTTTCTCCCCTACGAGTCAATAGGGAACCCCCTCAAAATTTGCCCCACCTCCTCTCCTGGCTTCCTTAAGTCTCAGCAAAGCCTAACCATGAAGACATTTAGCCTGAGAATTAAGATACTATATCCTGAAGAAGCTGGGAGAATTATCCAGCATGTACTTGAAGAAATTGTGAGAGTCCCCTTAGGACTGGATTTTGAGCATGCCTGATCAAGGGGGCTAGAACATAAAACAGGATAAGAGAGAGTTTACTGGTCTGGGAGCACCTTCTCAGGATATAGGATATAACACTCTGGAAGGATATTAGAAGATTAGAACATTTGTTGCTTGCAGGCTCCTACAAGCCTGGAAAAAGCAATGGCCCATGCTTAGTAACAATGAAATGCATGAATTGCTCTGTAAGATGGAACAGGATGGGATTAAAAGGCAAAAGAGGCTTCCCTGGTGGCACAGTGGTTGAGAGTCCGCCTGCCGATGCAGGGGACACAGGTTCGATGCTTCCTCACAGCATAGTAGTTTGCTTCCTTGAGCGAGGATCCCATTACTGTCAGATGGAAGCTATTCTACCTTTTGTGCAACACAGAGTGTCTTATCTGTTATTGCCACAACCCTACCCATGTTCAAAGGGACAGAACACTTTCAACGGGGAGCAGTATTGAAGTTACATTGTAGGAAGAGAATGAGGGATGGGATATATTGTTGAGTCTATTTGGGGGTAAGGAGGGGAGGAATAAAACCCGCTATATCTGCTCTTCCTAAGAAGCTGATCTCAGGGATCTGCATCCAGAGAGTGAGGGCCCTGGATATAGTGGATTCAATGAGATAACTCCACACTTCAAGCTCCAGATTTCTATTAAATGTATCTCTAGTTCTCTGGAAAATTGGCACAGTAAATATTTCTTCTGTTGTGGGGCCCTTCAAGGACAACTGGACAATTACTCTGAATACAACATAGTAAAAGAGTGTTGACACAGATATGCACAATACTGAGTGGGAGAGATGTTCATCTCCTCATAGAGCACCAGGAAAAGACTTGGTGATTCTAGGACTGAGTGGTGAAGAAGGTCAGTACCTCTCCTCTGCAGGAAACCCCTTCTGATGTCTCCATATTTCACTGAAAGTCTTATTAATATGGGCCTTGTGGACTTCTGTCCATGGGAGTATTTCTGAGTAGAGGGTGGCATATCCTGCCTTTAATAGACAGATGTTAAAAACCCATAGCTGAGTCATCCACTGGACTTTACCAGTAAGTGTGGCCCGAAGAGACTGAAACTTGCCCCCACTCTCAGACAGAAATTGTTCTATTCTCACAGTCCCCGTGCCTCCCATACTCTGAAGGGACAGTCAGGCTAGTTCTTGTGACCTCCCACTCTTCTGGATTGTGGAAGTTTCTGATGTTGGCTCTGAGACATGGCATCTCTTTGCAAAAATCTAGTGTCTATATTACCATTCTGCTGTGAAGGAACAGGCCCTGTCCTTGCCACAGGCTTTTGACTGTCTTCTTATATGCACCTCTCCTCTGGCCCTACTGAACCATGATGTCTGACAAAATCACTCTGAAATCTTTCTCCTTCTCCTTCAGTCCTCTGTCTGGCCCGGATCTCAGTACAAAAGTCTGGAATATCTCTACCCACATTCCAGGGCTCTGCCCTTGCTCTTCATTTTCATAACAAAAGATGTGTTGATCATCTAAATATCCCAGAGTGAGAAATGGCTGCCGCTTGTCCTTACCTGAGACCCAGCAATAAAGATGTAGGATCAAAGGGAGGAAGTGGCAAAAGAAGTTTCCCGGAATGTTCGGTCACGTTCCTGTGATGTGGCCTCATTTACAGAAGCTGGAGTGAAGGTTCTCCTGTCCTGACTGATTCCACAAACATGTGAGGAGGTCATGCCTAACAGGACAAGGGGTATTTGGGATTATGTAATAGGAAGAGAGGAAGAGGAAAGTAAAGTCCAGGTAAAGGATCAGAGATGAGACTAGAACAATAGAGACATAAGGAGTAGAGAGGAACTTAGAGAAAGCAGTGCAAAAGAAGAGATGCATTTGTAAAGAAATTAGCATTAAAGGGTTACTGTGACCCTGCAGGCAGATATAGAGAAAAAGAAGTTCAAACAGTGCCTGGACCAAAGTAAACTGTCCTTACTTTAATAGATGTGCCAACAAATCCAAAAGAAAGATAATCCTTGGGGAATATCAGCAGGATTGTAGAGAATATGAGATACGGATACAGGAGACAACAGGCAAAACTTCCTGCACATTTCAAAATTATTCTCGGTGGTAGAAAATCCCATTTCAAGGAGTTGGCATGAAGCTTCTGCTGTTTCTTAACACCCAAAGTGAAAAAGACAGTGGAGAGCACTGTGGCCTGTGGTTAAGAGCACAGGCCCTGAAGCTAGACTGCTGAGTTTGATTCTCAGACCCATTGTTCACTAGCACTGGTCAACTTGAGATGAGATGCGGCCATGTTCCCATTTGTAAAACAAACTAGGTACCTATCTCAAAGGGGGGTAATTGGATCAGTGCCTTGCAGAAGTTTTAATTACTACTATTATTGAGTACATGAACAAAATGACATGTACCTATCTCAAAGGGGGGTAATTGGATCAGTGCCTTGCAGAAGTTTTAATTACTACTATTATTAGTACCTGAACAAAATGACAAGAGAGAGAGGGAGCTCACTCACGAGAAAAGCAAAAATACAGGAATTGAAGGAAAGGTAATAAAAATCGAGCAAGAGAGAGAGAGAGAAAACCCAAATGTGAGACAGTAGTTGATGAAATAGGGAAAGCAATTAAAAGATTTTCAAAACTTTAAAATTTGTTGTAGAAGAATGATGTAGGAAAACAGACATATATGTATATTATCCAGAGTGGAGATTTCATCTGTTTTTCACACTCAGCACTCTAAGTCCCACCCCCACTCTCCATATCATGACCCACAATAGTAACAGATCTCAAGTATCTCTACTTGGAGCTCTTCAACCTGGATTAAAAAACACAGTAGGAAATGGCCAAAGGTCTCAGCTAGGGAACTCACAATCAAGGAGGTGGGCTTTAGTTAGCTGGACCTTCTTTCATTTAGTTCTCAATTTGTAGGGTAGCAGTAAAACGCTTTTTCATGCTCCCACACCTCTTAAAATGACTCCCTAGACTGCTCCACCAAGCTCTTGAACCTTGGTGTGGCTGTTAATAAGAGTTTCTCAGAGCCACAGAGGGTCTCAGCTGCCCTTAGAGGTAGATGACATCAGGATCCCTTTAGGCTCCTAGTGGAGCCACAAAGAGATGGGAGACATACTGAAGCTGTGTGAGGACTCTAGGCATAGTAAAGCATGAAGAAGTGAGTTCATGAGTCCTGGGATCCTCTTTCCCCCAGAGACCCAACTCAGCCCACAACCAGGACTCAACTTTCCTTTTGCTTGATCGTGCCATAGCCTGCCAACTGTCTCTGAATACAGCTCCCTTAGGTTAGGGAGTTCTGCATCACAGCCCCCGTTCTAGCCCTGAGGACAAGCACCCTACTATTGCACAGAGCAGAGCTTCTCATAGCTTCTCCCCATTCCTCATTCTTTTGGAGATTTGGCCACTGCAGCATGAGTACAATATTCCTAGGTGGGAATGTCCACAAGCCCCATCCTGGGTTTACATGAAAATAGACATTTAAGAAGCCTCCTGGTGTCAGAGGTTCTAAGTGGGGCTCTTCTCCCCTCTGTTCCTTGAAATAAGTAATAAACTCACAGAAACAGGGAAGGAATAACCACAAGAACAAATTGGATGAATTTCCTCGTTTATACAAACCAATTCAGTGAACGGTAACAGTAAAGAAAAACCATCTGTACTATTCCTTTCAAAGCCATTGTATGAAATCTTTCATCAATAATCATCCCTGCTTAGCCTATCATTTACCTGAAACCAGCTTCTCACAATTAAAAAAAAAAAAAAGAAAAAGCAGATAAAAGAGAAAAAAATTTTCCCAATTTCATTTATCCTTGAAAAACATGGCCTCTTTTTCTTGCTATTTTTCTCCAGAGACAAGATCCCCTCAAAGATTAAAAAGTCTTTCAGAAGGGTGGGAGTATCTGACTTTCTTCTCTCCCCTTCTCATTTGCATGTGTGCCTGTAAGCTCACACACACTCAGAGGTTTTCAAAAATATACAGAAATTGCTGTGATATGTGAAATACATTTGAAAACATCATCTAATCCCTAGAAGATTTGCTTCTGAATTTTTCCCAAGAAGGATATCAACACTGCAACTGATATCACACCATGTGGCTCTTTTCTTTCTCTTCCCCTCAATCCTTCTTTCAATATAGATAAAAGCAATCTTACCAGTCAATCCCAGTAAATTTTGTTGGCTAATTTTCTTAATAAAATTTTCTCCAGTGGAACACAAAATTTAAAAAAAAAGTATACAAAAATATTAACAAAATCATTAATAAAGGCTACTTATGTGTTCTGGGTTAAAATAGTTTAATTTTGTTATTTTGTACTTTACAAATTTTTTTCAAGTAGCAAAAATATGAGTGCAAGATTGTATTAGAAGAGGAGATGTAGTTGGTTATCCCTATGGTACCCACAGACATTTGTATGAACTATAATGAAGCCTCTTTCATTAATAGGAGCAAACTCAGAACCTGCCACAGAGGGGAGGGGAGTCTCCAGGTGCAGAGGCCAGTTCTCACTCCAATTCCACTTCTTTGAAGGTTTTCTGGATAACCCCCATTATTATCAAGGTGACCACAGGTGGGTTTGTTCCACATAATATGGTCCTGGTCTAATTTTTATTCAAGCAAGGGGCAGAGATGAGGTTGGAACTTTGATTAAAGGCTTAATTCAAACTACAGGGAAAGACAAACTAACAGTAACCAGAAGCAAGGTAATTTTGTTTTATACAACTCACTTTTCTCACCTTCTAGTTGATGCTTCGTCTCAAGGAACCCCTGTTGCCTGATTTTATCTGTCCCCAACACCAGGAACGGATTCTCTGTATCCCTGCCCACTGTTCACATTCAGGAAGGGGAGGAGACGAGAGAGGGCAAAAGAAGCTGCCCTTCCCAGTTGTGCTTTGTTTCCTTTATAAGAAGGGATCCTAGTCAGATTTGATGTTAATTATCAAGACTGACTTAGCCTAGTAGGTGCATCAGAATCACCTGCAGGGCTTGTCAAACCACAGCTGCGCAGCACAGGCTCCTGACGCGCAGGCTCAGCGGCCATGGCTCACGGGCCCAGCCGCTTCGCGGCACGTGGGATCTTCCCGGACCGGGGCACGAACCCGTGTCCCCTGCATCAGCAGGTGGACTCCCAACCACTGCGCCACCAGGGAAGCCCAACCACAAAGATTCTTGATTCAGTAGATCTGAGGTGGAGCCACAGAATTTGCACATCTAACAAATTATGAGATGCTTCTGTTGGTGCTGGACCATAGTTTTAGAATCTCTGACTGAGCCCATATCCATTAAAGATGATTCTTTTAGAGATTTCCCTGGTGGTGCAGTGGTTAAGAATCCACCTGCCAATGCAGGGGACACGGGTTCGAGCCCTGGCCTGGGAAGATCCCACATGCCGCAGAGCAACTAAGCCCATGCACCACACCTACTGAACCTGCGCTCTAGAGCCCACGAGCTACAACTACTAAGCCCATGTGCCACAACTACCGAAGCCTGTGTGCCTAGATCTCATGCTCTGCAACAAAAGAAGCCACTGCAATAAGCCCACACACCACAATGAAGAGTAGCCCCCCTGCTTGCCACATCTATAGAATGCCCACACGCAGCAACAAAGACCCAATGCAACCAAAAATTAATACATTTATTTAAAAAAAAGCTTCTGTGGTTTCTGGGATGGAGGGTCAGATAAAATCACATTTAGCAAATTCTTCAGTAGTCATGGGCTCACAGATTGAATACCATGCATTGGTGAGAAATTCCTCGCAGGACTCGAGAGATGCAGGTGTCTCTAGCTTTAGCCCCAGGGGATCACAGTCAAGGGTGTGCAGAACACTGGTCTCTGCAGCTGGGACAAGACTCTTAGAGGCATAAGAGTGGTTCAAACTTAAACCCTCACGGAAGTTCATGGGGGCCCTGCAGTTCCCAGCATCGTCCCTGGGAAACACTCTCACAGTCCCAGGGACATAGGGAGGAATCAAAGGGAGGCTGTCAAGGACACTGGATGTAATACCCTCCAGAGATGGCAGGCATGGGCCAGGGTGCATCGGATTTTCGGGATCCAATGGAGGACCCAAGGGTTGAAGGGCAGGGGCACAACAGCACCCGGAAGGCTTAGAAGGATGCTGCAGCCATGGACTCAGCAATGCAGGGCTGTCCATCAAGGGATCGCCAGCAAACGGGAGCTGAGCTTCAACGTCCAGAGATGGGTGCGTTGTGTCGAAGGAGAGGCGCCTCTTAGTCCGGGCCCGGACAGTCGGATCCTGAGTCCCCTCTTCCCGAGGACGACGACGAGGACTGTATCGTCCAGGTAGGTGGAGATCCGCAGCAGATGGACCTGCGGGCAGCGGCGGAGTCAGGCCGGGTTCCGCGGAGCTGTAGGCAGCCGCAGCCCCGAACTGGGCAACAGAGCAAGAACCCCGGGCCGGCGAGGGGGGCGGGGACGCAGGATCCACAGGGACTCGACAGCGGGTCCCATGGCAGGCGGCCACGGGCGGACGGCGGTGCGAGGCGCTGCGGGACGGACCGTGCCTCCGGCGGAGCGCGGGTCCCCCAGGAGCGCAGACCTCCCTCCAGGCATTCAGGAACTGGCTGCTGGGCTCCGTGGGCTGCGTGTGGTCCACCACGGTCCGGTCCTGCCCGCGTTTCCACAGCTCGTAGCGCTTCGGTTGCAGGATGCGCACGAAGGCGTCCGTGGAGAAGGCGACCTGGGCCTCCCCGCAGCTGCACTGCGACGCCACTTTGCCATAATCGATCCAGCGCGGGGAGGCGAAATTGATGGCTTCCGCGCAGTTGAAACCATGGTTGAAGCCAGAGTGGTAGCCATAGGGAAACGTCACTATGAACTCTCCAGCCTCCTGAGTGACCCGACCGAAGGGGATGCCGTTGTCCTTGAAGACCGTGGGCGAGATGAGAGCCACCTTGTGTCGCAGGAAGGCCTTACAGCCCCGCGAGCTGCCCGGGAAAAGCTCCCTGGCCAGGCGTTCCAGGCGCCGGCCGTGCTCCGGGGGCACCGCGTACCAAGTCTTGGGCTCCCCGAAGTGCAGGTAGTTGATGCTGTAAAGGTCCATGTCCTCCGTGTGCCAGGCGAAGGCGGTCTTCCACATGCCAAAGTAAAGGTAGGGGGTGTTGACGCCCTCGATGACCACTCCGCACTCCTGTTCCAGCAGGTCCTGAATGGTTCCCAGATGTCCAAGGTTCCACTGCTTCGTGTTCTCATCGAATAAGGAGCCACTGACGTCCGCACCATATACTGGTGAACCATAGGGGCGCGTTTTCCAATATTTTCGCTCCAGATCCTCAAAATCAGAGTAGAATGGAGTCTGGTGTCTTTCACTGTTTGCTAACCGGCGATACTCGCTCACGGTCATGGCTTTATTCTTTTTGTGGTGCTGAGTAAACACACCTGCCTGCCCAGAAATCACCTGCTGGAGGGGAGCATTGCTGATTCTGCAGGGGACTCCACGCTGGGCAGAAGCCTTGCTCAGGACTGATGCTGGCTGAGCATGCAAGTCTGTGATGTCCTTGGTTGACACTTGGCTCTGGCCTCTTGAGCTCTAGTGAATCACCACCCAGCCCTGGGTGGGTATCCCAAATGTCGTGTCTTCAGGGCAGTATTGGAAACAAAACCTAAGAAAAAATACAATACAGACAGGTTGCAAACTAATGTTTGGAGATAGTTACTAGGGAACTACAAATAACACACCACCATGGAATATAATTGCATATTCAAAGAAAGGCTAAAATTTCATAAGATTGACAGTACAAGAAATGGTGTTGTTGTGAACAGTGAAAATTCCTGTACTCTAGTAAGGAGAATGGAAATCATTACATTCACTTTGAAAAACTATTTGGACAGTGTCCACTAAAACTGAACTTACCCATGTGCTATGATTCATGCCTAGGATATGTGTATATCTGTGCAATGAAAGTCAATTCCAAGAATGTTCAGAAAAGCATTATTTCAGTAGCCAAACACTGGAAACAACTCAAATGCCAGTCAACATTAGAATGGTTAAGTACACTGTAGTGTATTCATACAATGGAATACAATACAGCAATGAAGATAAACAAGAACTACATGAAAATGTAAGAATAATTCTATAAACAGAATAGTGAGCAAAATTATCCAGACCCAAAAGAATACCTATTCTTTGCTTCCATTTATATAAAGAGAAAAAGGAGACAACGTAATCTATGTTAGAAGTCAGAGTAGTGGTTACCTTTGTGAGAGAGAGAGGTTGTGAATGGGGGTGTGAGGAAGTCTCTAGAATAATGTGAATATTCTATCCTGAAGGCAGGTGCTGGTTACACAGCCATCAGAATGGCTCACTGTCATAAATCATCAAGTTATGATGATTTTTACAAATTTCTGTGAAATAATTTTTTTTAATTTATTTAAATTATTTAAATAAATTTTAAAATATAGTTTAGGGTGAAAAGCATTAAAGGAGACAGATATCTTTCATTGTACCAAAAGGAAAAGGAAGGGTGATTGAAAATATATGAACTAAACATTCAATTGAAGAAGCTACAAAATAGAAGAAGAGAAAGAAGGGGTAGGAGTGAAAAATAACGAAGAATAAAGAAAAGTTAATGAAAGAAAACACATACAACACCAAATACTGATGACCAAAATTATTCTTGGAAGAAATTAAGGATAGCAATAAAACATGGGCATAACTGCGCCTAAGAAAGAAGGGGAAAATAAACCACTAGGAATGAAAAAGTGTACAAAAGAACTTTTAAAATCTCAAAAGAGAATCGTAGGAGAAACGTGACAGCAAGATTTTCAAAAGATAAGAGAAAAGAATAATTTTCTGGAGAGGAAACATATCCAAAATGGATCCAAGAAACACCAGAAAGCTTGAATAATACCCCAGTATAAGAAGCTGGTTCAAAGTACGACACCTGAAAGTCCAGGGGACACATTATTTTATATGTGAATCTAGAAAAGTTGCAAGAAACAGTTAACTCTTACTGTGCAAATTGTCTCAGAGTACAGAAAAAGTTGGAAAGCTACTCAGATGAGGCTATTCTGATCTCTGATAGCAAAACGAAAAAAGGACAATAAAAAAATAAAGCTACAGGCCATCATTGTTTATAAGCATAGATGAAAACATAAACTGGAATGTCATCCAATGAAATACAGCAATATAATAAAAGAATAATACATCATGACCAAATAGAAAGGAAGGATGATTCAACACTGGAAAATTTAATGATATAATTCAGAATATTAACAAAGTAAATGAAAACTACCATCATCTTATAAGCACCAAAAAAGCATTTGATGAAATGCCAAATCCATTCATGATTTTACTCATACAAGGGAATACAATACAGCAATGAAGATAAACAAGAACTACATGAAAATATAAGAATAATTCTATAAACAGAATACTGAGCAAAATTATCCAGACCCAAAAGAATACCTATTCTTTGCTTCCATTTATATAAAGAGAAAAAGGAGACAACGTAATCTATGTTAGAAGTCAGAGTAGTGGTTACCTTTGTGAGAGAGAGAGGTTGTGAATGGGGGTGTGAGGAAGTCTCTAGAATAATGTGAATATTCTATCCTGAAGCCAGGTGCTGGTTACACAGCCATCAGAATGGCTCACTGTCATAAATCATCACGTTATGATGATTTTTACAAATTTCTGTGAAATAATTTTTTTTAATTTATTTAAATTATTTAAATAAATTTTAAAATATAGTTTAGGGTGAAAAGCATTAAAGGAGACAGATATCTTTCATTGTACCAAAAGGAAAAGGAAGGGTGATTGAAAATATATGAACTAAACATTCAATTGAAGAAGCTACAAAATAGAAGAAGAGAAAGAAGGGGTAGGAGTGAAAAATAACGAAGAATAAAGAAAAGTTAATGAAAGAAAACACATACAACACCAAATACTGATGACCAAAATTATTCTTGGAAGAAATTAAGGATAGCAATAAAACATGGGCATAACTGCGCCTAAGAAAGAAGGGGAAAATAAACCACTAGGAATGAAAAAGTGTACAAAAGAACTTTTAAAATCTCAAAAGAGAATCGTAGGAGAAACGTGACAGCAAGATTTTCAAAAGATAAGAGAAAAGAATAATTTTCTGGAGAGGAAACATATCCAAAATGGATCCAAGAAACACCAGAAAGCTTGAATAATACCCCAGTATAAGAAGCTGGTTCAAAGTACGACACCTGAAAGTCCAGGGGACACATTATTTTATATGTGAATCTAGAAAAGTTGCAAGAAACAGTTAACTCTTACTGTGCAAATTGTCTCAGAGTACAGAAAAAGTTGGAAAGCTACTCAGATGAGGCTATTCTGATCTCTGATAGCAAAACGAAAAAAGGACAATAAAAAAATAAAGCTACAGGCCATCATTGTTTATAAGCATAGATGAAAACATAAACTGGAATGTCATCCAATGAAATACAGCAATATAATAAAAGAATAATACATCATGACCAAATAGAAAGGAAGGATGATTCAACACTGGAAAATTTAATGATATAATTCAGAATATTAACAAAGTAAATGAAAACTACCATCATCTTATAAGCACCAAAAAAGCATTTGATGAAATGCCAAATCCATTCATGATTTTACATTCTTACTTGCAAAGCATCAAGAGAAACTTGTTTTGTAAGATAAAGAATTTCAAGGTAAAAAATAGCAAGGATCATTCTTAACTGTGAAACAAATGTAACATTCTCATTAAAGTTAGGAAAAAGAGATGCATCAACATGAAAAGCTTCTCAACATCACTAATTATTAGAAAAATGAAACCCTCTTGCGCTGTTGGTGGGAATGTAAGTTGATAGAGCCACTATGGAGAACAGTATGGAGGTTCCTTAAAAACTAAAAACAGAACTACTATATGATCCAGCAATCCCACAACTGAGCATATACCCAGAGAAAACCATAATTCTAAAAGACCCATGCACCCCAATGTTCATTGCAACACTATTTACAATAGCCAGGTCATGAAAGCAACCTAAATGTCATTGACAGATGAATGGATAAAGAAATCGTGGTACATATAAACAACAGAATATTAGTAAGCCATAAAAAAGAATGAAATTGCATCATTTGTTGAGACGTGGGGGATCTAGAGACTGTCATACAGAGTAAAGTTATTTGAAAGAGAAAAACAAATGTCGTATATTAACACATGTATGAGGAACCTAGAAAAATGGTGCAGATGAAACGCTTTGCAGGGCAGGAGTTCAGACACAGATGTAGAGAACAAATGTATGGACACCAAGTGGGGAAAACTGCGGTGGGGTGGGGATGGTGGTGTGCTGAATTGGGCGATTGGGATTGACATGTATACAGCGATGTGTATAAAATTGATGACTAATAACCTGCAGTATATATTAAAAAAAACAGCTAATACTGAACTTTCTTTAGGTTATTTGTATGGAAATACGTTAAAATAAATGTTTCAGACATTACACGAAACTTCTAAATATATGTTCTGGTATAATGTTATAAGTCATAATACTAGTTATTACTTTAAAATGTATATCTCAGAAATAACTAAATTTCCTTGTCAGTTGCATTATTATGAACTTTCAACAAACCTTTAACCGTTGTCATTTTTACGTCTTTTGTCATTTACAGAGAGTACTGCGGTACTCTGATGCTTTTGCAAAAATATTCCTATGAAAGGGTTTCATCTTCAAGGAATTCATGGAAAACACTCTGACAAGTACAGGTTTTTGGTAACTGAGTATACTGTGTAATTGAACAAATAAGCATTTTCAAAACTCTAATGGCAAACTGATGAATTCATAAAAGTGCCTTACAAAACATCAAGAAGAATAAAAAATTAGTTACCTGGGAATGAGTGAACTGATGAGGATGATTATAATGTTTGTGACTTTCTGTTTGAATAAAAAAAAAATCCCACAAGAACTCAGAGGCAAAAAATATACAAGTCAATTTTCACTGCAAAGTAAAGGAGCTGTTACAGCAGAAGATTACTGGACTGAATGTCACTATTATGACATAGTATGAGCGTGTTTCGTGTTTGGTAATTGCAATCATTGTTGCTTTTCTTGTGGTCATCCATTTACAATGCTTTGTGTCAGTTTATTACTCTCTTGTAAAACTAAAATACAGTGTGTGTGTGTGAAAAAAAACATATAGAAAACAATGTCAAAAATAAATTTCACTATGTATACTCCATGTTCAACTTGAACTCTATGGAGCATATGTAATAGTTATAATTTTAGGACAGAAAATATATGTGTGCAAATAAAAAAAGAAAAAAAGCAAAAAGCAAACTATCTCATTAACCCAATTTCAAGTGCTCCCTTAATACTGTTTCCTAATCCTCTTAAGCTCCCTTAATTTCCACCATTCAAATATTCTCTTTCACTTTTCCCTGTCCTCAAACGTCAGGCACACCTATTCCACCCCACTTCGAATCCTTCGAATGTCCTAAAAGTCCCTAAGTGATCTGGCCCACCATCACCTCTTGAGCTCACCCCTTTGTACCCTGCTCCTTGCTTTCTCCTTCCAAACACATTCCTGGCTGTGTCTCAAAAAAGGCTGGTATACTCTTGTCTGATGGTCTTAGCACCATGGCAACTCTCAAGCCTCAGCCCAAACATCACCTTTTCAGTGAAGTCTCCTCTGATCTTCTTGTTTTGGATAAAAGTAGAGACAATTTTCCTTCCAGGAAAACAGGTACTCTCTCAAGAAAACAGTTTCAAGTGAAACCTGAACTGATGGTCAGTACCCATGTATCTCTCCCAGATTCTACTCAACTCAGCCCCACCCTAACTGCATCATTCCTGATGCCATCACAATTGAATGGAATCAGCTCTTCCAACTGTCTAGTAAAAGGCCTCATTTTTAAAGTTATCAGCCCACCAAACACAGGTGTTTTGCCTGAAATTTTTCCTTTAAGATTTCTTACAAGAAAATATATGGCATCTAAAGGTTATACAAATTTCAGGGTCCTTTTAGGTACAGAGGGATTTCCCTGGGAAAGCTGCCAGAATGGGTAGAGCTAGCACAGTGGTCAGGGCATTAAACACCACTAGTATCTGGTCAGCACAAGAACCAGGGAGAGGAGAAGAAAACCACGCTAAAGAAATCGGTGAGGAAGAGCTCAACTGCCTTTAGGGAACAAAGGCATTGAACCTTCCTCACCCTGTAGTCTCCCCAATAAGACTAAGATCAGCTGACCTGCCATTGTTCCAAGTAATAGAAACTCCCCACATCTCCTATGGTCTGCAAGAGGTGCCAGAGGTCCCTATATGTTATCTGGGGTCCATTCAAGACAAGAGGAAGCTGGGGCTGGGGCCCAATCCTCCACCATCTCTCTCCCCAAAGAGGTCACCACTATTTGGCTTAAACGTAACACCTTTATCCTTTGGGTCTGGGATCAGGGACAAAATAATAGCCAAGGAAGGGCTTGCTCTCTGTGACCCCTGCTGGTAGCGTTTGTAAGAGTGCAACAAATGCAAGAGGGAAGAGATATGGGAACATATGCACATGTATAACTGATTCACTTTGTTATAAAGCAGAAACTAGCACACCATTGTAAAGCAATTATACTCCAATAATGATTTAAAAAAAAAAAAAGAGTACATAAAACGAATGTTTCCTGCAGACCCGAATACTGATGGCAGGGCCCCTTCAGTGAGCAGTAGTAGCTCTTTGTACCTCCGCCCTGCAGCCTCATGCACCATGGAATATGCAGAAGATAGGTAATGGAGGATCAAAAGAATTCGCTTTTCTCCTTTTCTAACTTTAATGTCAACGATAGAAGAAACAATCTCAAGGTTTCTACAGAATGTATTGGTAATAAATGGTGGGGAGGGGAATTGGTTGACAATCTAGCCTATCCCTGAGGGAGTGTGACAAATGCAGTGAATTTAGCCTCTAAAGATTCGGTGGAAGCCAAATAACATCTCTCTTCCTATTCGAGAAACACCTGATGAGCACTCAAGGGTCTTGGGGATAGGCTGTTATGAAGGAGGAGCATTGTTCATAAATGACCCTAGATGTTCATCCTAGGATGCCTGAACAGTAGGCTAGCCTAGACTCCTTCCATGACTGGACGGCTATAGCATCCAAAAGGGCCCAAGGTCCCCAGGTGCCTCCTAACGTACAGGGCTGCTGGCTTTCCCAGACGGCTCCTGTAAATGGCTGGCATTATATGTAGGCAGTTTAATTCCCCAAGCAGTCTGAAGGTCCCTTTCCTAATAAAGTGGCTGTCATCAAAGCCCTATATGAAGGAAGAGCAATGGGGAAGGGGCCTCCACTATAACAAAACCCTTCTCCACATGGGATGCCTCTCCATGTAGATGCTGAAGAAATGCAGAGCCTATGTGTGCCTTGGCCCTGATGTGTTTCCTGAAGTCGTCTTTTATGACTTTGTGGAATTTTCTTCCATTCATAAGGGGCCTCAAAAGGTGGGAAGAAAGCAAATAGTAAGGTTTCATCAGGGTTAGGGTTTTCCAGCCATGTGTATCTCAAGGAGAGAGGAACAAGTGTCTTGACGGATTGGATGGAGGGATAAGAGAGTGATTAAAATGATGGGCCAGTAAATTTATCCTGGGTAAAAAAGGAAATGAGAACATGAGGGCAATGATGGAGAATGAAACAGTGTTTGATTCATGGGCTGAATGTCTCCATTAGGTCAAATACTTCTATTAGAACACTCAGAAATGTAAGCTAGAAAGAGAATGGGATGCTGGAAACATAGGTGGTACTCTCATTATTCCCATTTTATGGAGGAAGAAACTGAGGTGTAGAAAAATTTATCTTTAAGTGAATAGCTTGTGTTCTCAATCCCTAGAGTTATTTTTGTACTTGACTTATCTTCCATATAAAACTACTTTGAGAGCATTGTCTAGGCCTTTTTCATCATCATATTTTCCAAGGGATCTTGGTACTTCATATAGTGAACACTCCAAAAATGTTTATTAAAAAAATAAGTAACGAAAATCATTTGGCGCACACTGTAGTCTCTCTCCTCTTGGTTACACCTCATCTTTCTTCCTACTCTCCTGTCTCAGGGGAAGAGAAGATACTCCCCCTCTCCAGAGCTAATCTTGCCATTTAAAACTCCTTAAATTGACACCTCCCATGCATTCCAAAACTATGGTCAATTAAATGATCACTGTCACCTCTGTAAAGAGTTAAATCATCAGTCATCAGTCTGTTTCCTGATTTAAGCTGCATCCTTTCTCTTACCTTCATTTCAATACCCAACATGTCAAAACATAAGCAAAAGTAATCTACGTTTACAAAAACATTTCCTCATCTCTCTCTGCCTATGATTCTGACCCCACTTCTCCACCGAAATTCATCTCTGTAAATCATCACATCGTCTCCCAAGTGCTGCTCCATGGGTTACACTTTATCTCTCTACATCACTGATTCATGGCACACCTCCTTCCTCCTAAAATGTCTCTGATCTCCAGGGCACTGATAGTCTTCTCTGGTTCTTTTCTTTCTCCTTGGTTCCACTTCTTTTTCTACTACACAAATGCAGTCTTATTTCAAAGCTCAATTCTCATCTCTCTTTTAACTCTTTTTATTTCTCCCTTTAAATTTCCTTTTTATGTTCACGGCATTCTTTAGTATCACACTCTCTCTCTTTAAAGATATTATTTAGTGCCATAGTTTTCTCTAATAGCACTGACTTTCTCCTGTGCTTCTGATTTGCTTTTCATTCTTGACTGGCCACTGAGCCCCTGCAAACCAATTTCTTTAGTACAAACTGATCATCTTTATCCTGAAATTAACTTCCTCCTTTAGAAATCTTTTTTTCTAAGGATGGGAATACAGTATCCTAGTTACCGTTGGCTATTACATCTCCCTCTCCCTAGACATAGAGTCGGTGATGTCGGGGGATCCCACGACAGTCTACAGTGAGGTCCCAGGGACATCTGTATACCCCAGGGTCATCTGTATACTGCAGGGAGGCTTCCTGTGCTCTCCTTCCTTATATAAGAAGCCAAGGATCCAGCTTGCCTTCCTCTCCTACTTATAGCTGTCACCACTCAAGCTAGACCCTACCCTTGAGGATCTACAAGTAGTGGTCACCTGTATCATGTGATAATCTGCCTATCTCACCCTAATTTTTAATTTTAAAAATTCTTCTACAATGATTTTATTTAAAACTATAAAATATATAATAAAAATTTTCATTCTATGTGAAAACTTCCTCTAAAGAAATGAAAAGTGAAGAGTGAAACAATTTAGAAGGAAAATTAATGTCAAAAATTTAAATACCATGCTGAGGGCCTTTCCCGTAATAAACCATAAAATGCTGATTATGAATATCACACAGGCCGTCATTTCTTATTGAATTATTAATAGACAACTAAAACAAGGCTAGAGTTGCATATTTGTTTTTGTTTGTTTTTGTTTTTGTTGGCTTTGCCATGTGGCATGGGGGATCTTAGTTCCCTGACCAGGGATCAAACCCGTCCCCCTGCAGTGGAAGCAGAGAGTCCTAACCACTGGACAGCCAGAGAAGTCCCCTGTATTTGTTTTATAAAATAAATTATTGCCTTTTTACATTTCTAAGGATCCTAGGAGGAATGAGGCCGGGCTACCATGTTTATAAAATAAATAATCTAGATACACATTAGTCTTCAGATATTGAGCATCAAAAGGAAACACTGATTTTGTAAGTGTAACTCTGTGCACAAATCAAAACTTCTCAGAATTTGCCGATTACAATTCCGGTGATCCTTCACTGCTCCAGACAAATGTCTTCTCTATGGGTCTCAGATGGTTGCTTTTACTGTGAAACCGCCTCCATGTTTCTTTCAATTGGAGCCACAGGTACTAGTTGAGAATAAGTACCCTTTCGTTTCAGTTACTCTTCCATTTTACCCTTATGCATGGTATCCCCAGTAACACAGAAATTCTTCACCTAAGGAAACTTGACAATTCTGACAATTGAAGAAAAGTATTTTTAGCACAACGATTAGACTTGATGGACTTCTGGAAATTCGGAGTCTTTCAAAAATAATTCCTCCAAGCTTTCCTGGTGTGTGTGTGTGTTTTAAACTGGGGAAGGTAAGCTGTGAAGTCAGTTTAATAAATCCTCTCACTGTGGCCATTGTCCAGTTTGCTTATTGTACAGATTGCTCAACAATTTCAGGACAGCAGGAAAGCCTTCTTGTCTTTTATGTTCCGTGCATATTTCAAAGCTATTATTTCAGATGAGGATTGTTGACAGAATGCCTCAGACGTTAGCCATTGTTTCTGCTGACAGCCAATATCTAAATGCTGTGTTTAATAAATTTCCTCTGAAGTTAGAAAGTCTACTTACCGTTTATTGAAAATAATTATACCCATATTATTTGATGGCAAAATAAATTCTATTTGATGGAGATTAGTGACTCAACGTTCCCCCTATTATTGGACAGTTATTTTGTTTTTTTACTTTTCCACAAGTATTACTAATCCCCTATAAATATCCTATACTTCAGTACCTAGATCAGTATATTTGGTAAAACATTAAATAATGAAATGCCTTGGATTACATATCTAGAAATGGAATTACTGCATTGCAAGATTTAAACACTAAAAATACTTATAATGTATCGCCAAACCTTTCCGGAAACATATCACTTTACATCCTCACCATTAACTTTACTCTGAAAAACAATCTTTAATACTTTGGTAAGAAAATTATTGTGAAAAATTTTGGTGTAAATGTGTAGCTCAAGTTTTAAATTATATTTCTTAAATTACAACTAAGATTGATTTTTTCTTCTTCAGTGAATCTAGCCATTTGTATTGGTTCATATCCTTTGCCCATTTTTCTCTAATACGGTTCTAGTGTTTTTTCTCATCTACTTACATGAACATTTTATATATTATGTGACTATTTTGCATATTTTACACAGTATATGAACATTTTACAAATTGCTCATGTGAATACTTTACATGTTAAACCCTTTGTTTAATCTGTTCATAGTTTTTTCCCCGTTTGCCATTTCTTCAATTTATAGTTAATTTTAATTTTAAATGGTTTTGGCATATATTTCATTTTAATATATTAAAATGTTGAGTGGGTCTTTTCCTTTGTAATGCCTTTCATGGTCGTTATGTTTAGAAAGTTAGAAAGTTATTTGCCCATCCACAGACAGATAAATATTATCTTATGGGGTTTTTCCTCTTTCTATGGTAGTTGTACTTTTAATTTGGATTTTAGTTATACCTTTAATTCTAACTGGGGTTTTGGGGTTTATTAACTTTTTTTATAGTTTTGCGAGTATGGTATGAGGAATAAGGGAGATGTAAGTATGATTCCTAGTCCTAGTTTGTTGTCTTCCTCTCTATTAGTTTATAGGAGCTTTTCTTTGTCCCAGTGCTCTTAAATTTCTTCCGTCTCAAAATTCTGGTTCTTTAGTTTTATGAAAACTTTTTAGTTCCTTCTTTGACAACTTCGTCTAGTTTTTCCCTCTATACATTTTCTCCTGTATTTGGATATCAGACCTCATGGACTGGACCTCCAATTCTTGTGTCTTTTCTTCTTCCAGTTTTCTATCCCCTTATCACTATGCTTTATCTTCTGAAATTTTCTCTCATCCTTATCTTGTAAACCTACTTCTATTGCCTTTTTCATTTCTCCTATCAAACTTTTAATATTTAACAGCTCATTTCTGTCCCCATAGCCTTTTCAAGTGTATATAGCTTCCTTATCTGCCCCCGACCATTGTCCTATTTTTATTTCACGGGTGCACTTATTTCTTCTCTCAGAAAATACTAAAACCTGGACCCATATTGTGAAAACAAGCTTCATGTAACAATGCTTATGCTTAAAATTGACATTGCAATCTAGTATTTCTGCTGTGTTCTATTTTGTTCCCCTTTAAAAAATATGCTGCTGGTAACCCACAAAGTTGTTTCTATGACCCACTAATGGCTCATGTCCTGCAGTTTGGAAAGAAATATTATATAAATCATGGTGAGGCTTTTGATCTTTCAATGGCAGAGACACAATCACATTTGTTTTCTGTGCAGAAATGGACAGACTGGAGTGGCCCAGAATAAATGAAGACAAACATTTATAAAGATCCAGATGAGAGATCGTACCTTTACTGCGGTCGTGGTAGAGACAGAAGCAGAGTGACTACTAGGGTGCCTTCACTCACATCTTATTATTTAATCTTATTTCCTCAGTGTGCCCCGTGGGGAACGGGACCAGAGCTTTCAGATGCTTGTCCAAGATGGCATAATCAGTGAGTCCTGAGCCAGATTTGAGCCAGGTCCGTCTGTTTCCTAAGCCTGCACTTTCCTCTAAGTCACAGCAAATCCATGAGTTGAGCCTATAAGATAGGAGAGAAATTGTCAGAAGAGCATATTTTGGAGCTTAAGAACCAATTCCTTGGAGGCTTCACTACCTGAAAAGGTTGACTATGTTTGGCCCCAAAAATGAAACCTAAATTTATTTCTTAATTAAAAAAACAAAAAAAGACACATACAGTGTGATGTCACAGTAACAACCTGACTTGGAGTCCCCTTTGATCTGGAGTTGATGACCCTGGTCATGTGGTACTTGTCCCTCAGCCAGGTCATCCCTACCCTTGTACACCTCTGCCATGTCCTCCATGCGAGGCTGTGAGGATTAGGGTTTTCATGGGATTTTTTAAGATTTATATTACTATCTAGGATTATACATGTTCCCCAATATCGATTCATGTTGTCAACTCTAAACACAAACAACTAGAAATCAATCCCTCTCTTTCTCAGGTTCTTTATACATGCTCTATTATGCTACTTGTTATGTAAGGGTATTAATCGTTCCTCTGTCTTCTCTACTAGATCATGTACTTTGGGGTACAGGGTGGTTCCTTCTTAGTCTCTGCGTCCCATTGGCTACCACAGAGTCTGGAGTAATAGATGTCAAATTTGATAATTATGTTGTGTTTGAAAAAATGCAGAATATATAAATAAATTCTCAGTTTTTATGACTAAAGCATTTATATGATTTTAATTCACTGTTTTTCAAACTTTCTTGATCCCTGCCCCCCCTTTTGATAAGCATAATTATCTCTGCCACTACTTCCCCACCCCCTTCGGCAAATTCTACTTTTTCCTCAGACCCCTGTCAGTGACCAACACGCACATAACACAGAACATTTGCACATCCCACAGCCAGGCTGGTTTTGTCTACTTTAGTTCCTTTTACTTTATAGTACAAACAAGAAAGCTTCTTTTTGTGTGCCTGCTTTCCAAAGAGAAGTTATATGATGATATTGAGTTTACTTTTGCAAATTACAAATGTCCTCACCGCAAGATTCTAGAACACAGTACGTCATGGGAGTACCTTGATCTAATTAAAGTTTTTACTGACAGCTCATTCTAGAGGAAGCCTGTCTTTCCCAGCATCTTTATAAGCAACAATTCGCTGTCTCCATTTGATCACCTCTGGTCCCGTTTCTTTGCCACTGACTCTCTTCTCCTGGGGACGAGGTTTCTAACCAGATCCTCTTAGGCCTCAGCACTCACACCCATGCCAATCCAACATGTGCCAATAGCTGTCAGCAAAGACCTGAAGGGGAAGAATAATGGCTGATGTGGAATAAAATGACATTCTACTTGGATTTCAGTAGTCTGGTTGATTCTCTTCCAAGCTGTTTGAAGACATGAGTCAAACTAGACCCTTCTGCAGCCCTGCAGTCCCGGCCACCTCATTTCTCATATCCAGTTTTGAATCCCTTCATCCCCGCCAGTACATTCTGCAGCTGGAGTGACTTCCTAAAATAAATATGATGACATCATTCTACTCTTACAGCCCGTCAGTTGCTCTCCATTTGCCTTAGGATGAAACCCTGCTACCTACCTGCCCCCCAAACCACTGAGATCTGATCCCTTCCTCTTGGGCCTCACCTCTGGCCTGTGCCACCTGGCCATCTTTGCTCTGAGCAGTACTATTCAACTTCTTGCAGTTTCTACCACAGACAGTGTTCTCTCTTGTCCTTGAGACTTTGCATCATAAAATACTTCCCTTGGCCTGGAATTCTCAGCTTGTATTCCCATCCCTTCAACTCTTTCATTTACCTTTTTTAAAAAACACAATCCAGCTAAACATTAGGTCCTCAAGCCATCCATCTTCCTAACAAGCATGTCCTCACTCACCCCTTGCCCTCCTCCTGCCCTACATGATGTTAAGGGCCATTTCTGATTGTGCCTTTTTTTTCAGCTTGTGGGACCTTAGTTCCCTGACCAGGGATCGAACCCAGGCCCCTACAGTGGAAGCACAGAGTCCTAATCACTGGACCACCAGGGAACTCCCTGATTGTGTCTATTAATCCCAGCATTTCCCCTGTATCTAATTGCTACCTTCCCCCTCATATATATACATAGTGCCTGCTATACAGTAAGTATTCAATACAGGGATTAAATAAATGAATAAAAGAAAGGGAGAAAAATCCTTCCATGAAATTTCACTTGGAGTCTCTTGGCTCTAGTCCATTCATTCATTTTCAAAATGTTTTTAAAACATCTACCATGAGCACTGGCTAGATGCTGAGCATCCGGGGGGAACCAGCTTAGACTTAGTCCCTGCTCTCATGCCAGCACCTCGCAGGGCTCCATGGGTAACCAGAAAAGAAAGCAGAAGTTAACTGATGCTCTGCCTGAGACAGGGAAGGACAACGCTGGGGAACTTTCACACTAGGAGTGAGTTCTGTAATGTAGACTTCATGCTGTGTCACCTCTAGCCCAGGGCAAGACAGATACAGAACTTTGTACCACAAAACTTGAAGTAGGTAGGGAAGTCAGACAGACAGACAGACAAGGAGTTCCGATACAGTGTGAGAAGTGCTCTTTAAGAGAGATATGTGCTATGAGGGCAGAGAAAGGTCGCTGAAGCTAATCTGGGGAGAAGTAGCTCTGAAAAAACAGTAGCAATGATGTAAAATCATACTTAATGATGAGATATGTTGAAACTGTGGCTTGTAAACTAGAATAATGATTAAATTTCTAGGTACCTGAAGCTACTTCTTTGTCACTCCTCTCTGTTGATTGTCAAACTCTTGCATGAAATTGACAGGAAGTGAGGAAATTAACCACATTTGCATTATGAGGAGAAGCAAGGAGGCTGAGCAGTAGGTGCTATTTGGGTGAGGATGCCTGATTTATATTCCTAATCATGACTAAACCTAAGAAAGGACACCAGGCTCAACCCTCAAGTGAGAAGCAGAAGGCCTCGGAGTCAAAAGTGGTGGTTAACACCCAAGCCAACAGGAGGCTGAATCATGCTCTTTTGAAACTGTGGGCAGAACTGTCTTCTTTCTGGCAAAGCTAAACCTTGGGTGATGTCTAGAAGTAATACTAGACAACCTCAGTCCTCACAGAAGCAGCCATGGGTCCACATGCACACTCTCACCCCATGACCTTGCACTAGAATGGACATATGGTCCATAGAACTCCTGAGCACTTCCGGATTTCTCAGCTTTTGGATATTGATCCAGATGTTAGGGGACAACTGCAGACAGGAATAACTTTGAGTCTCCTTATGCAGAGAAATATTTAAAATAACTTTTCAGAAACTTTTTTTTTTTTTTCAGCTTTCCTTATCTGCAGGGAGAACAGTGTAGTGGTTATGAGCTGGGCCCTGGAGTTAGACTGTCTGGGTGCAAATGCAGTGTGATCCTGGGCATATTGTGGAACCTCTCTATGCCTCAGTTTCCTCATCTACAAAATCAGGATAGTGATAGAACCTACCTCCTAGAGTTGTTTTAATTAAGACAACATGCATTAATATACCATGTGTCATTGATTAAAGGACATACGTTTTTCACATGTCTGAAATTGAGGTGCAGTTTACAGTCGATAGCATAGCAGAGTTTAGTTGCCTCAGTGGTAGGAAAAATAATGGTGTAGCTTATAATCAATGGCATCTTAGATGTGATGAAATTCAGGATACAAAGAGCTTAGAAAAATACATAGCACATAAACAGTACTAAATGAATATTTAATAGATGATATAGATATAAAATATATATAGCTCTTCTACATCAGAGAAAACCTATATAGCTCATTTTTAAACCAATGTCCAAGATAGCAATGGCAAATGATAACATGACTGACCCATTTCCCAGGGAAGAGAGAAGCTGCTCTTAATACTTGGCCTGGAGTTGGTAGAAGCATCTGGTACCCATCCCTTTATCTTAGCCAAGATCTCAGAAAGGTGATATAATTGAGACCTACTGAGACGTGGATACCTTGGACAGGTAAAAGTTTGATGCCTCTTTAGGTCAACATTCTTTTCCTAATCATTTATTAGAGCAACTGGTACTCTGAGACACAGCAGAGAAGTAGGAGCTCTGACAATGAGGCTCAGAAATCCAGCTCTCCCCGCAAACCTGCATACAGCAGGGAACAAATGCAAAGCCCTAAGTTAACCAACTGCTCCTCTTAAGAGGATAGTGATCCTTGGACTACCATTCCCCAAGTGACTAATGAAAGTCTTGTTTTCCAATTGTAGACCCCGCTTTCCGTAAGAGAAGCTGCAATAAACACATTTTTTAAATACCAGCAAATTTCCAGTGATGCTCTAGTGCACCTTGGAGGCTGGTTCTATAAGCAACTCCTAAGCCTCCCCGACCAACGTTAATTCAGTTCAACTCTGGGCCCCAAAAGGAGTTTATTCAGATGGCAGACACACAGACATGAGTGAATATTATATATTTAGACAGGGGATCAAAAGGAGCTTCCCTGGCCTTTTGTTTCTTGCTGATTGCGTGTCCCCTTTAAAATGTATTTGACTGTCAACAGGAGAAAGCAGAACATTCTGTTTCGAACTTCAACATATATTGCCTTTGTATTATGAAAGTTTTTTTTAATTGCCAGGAACAAAGGAAAATGAAGTTCTATCAATATGTTTATAATAGAAAGAATAATTAGAAAAGTAGAATAAAAAACTTATGCATGGTATGATCACAGTGTGTGAACATACGCAAAGGATGATGAAAGACTGAGAAAAGCTCAATAATTGCCTTTGCACCATAGGTAAGTAAAATTATTTTGTTTTATTTTTCTGTATTTAAAATTTTATACAGAAAAACTAACAAGAGGGAAAATGAAGTTCGTTTTCAAAGCAAATAATATTAAATTCAGTGGAAGTTTGGAAACCACTGTAGGTTCTGTAAATACACATTTTTTAAAAGCTCACAGGAGTATTTCATTTACACTAGCTGTTCACAGATCATCAAGGCCCTGAGTCATTTTATAAAACAAACAGGAAATGGAGGTTCTGATGAAGCAAGATGACGAAAATCCACCTTCTCCAGATATGGATAAACTGCTTGGCTTGGCTCTCTTGCCTAACCCCTGTTAATATTATTTAGTATTTTCATGGTCCTCTCGGGATGGTACAACAAAATATCATAGTGGCTTAGAAACAAGCATTTATTTCTCACTGTTCTGGAGGCCGGGAAGACAAAGATCGAGGGGCCAGCAGAGTCAGTGTCTGGTGGGAACCAACTTCCTGGTTCATAGATGGCCGTCCTTTTGCTGTATACAGCACACATAGCAGAAGGGGCAAGCAAGCTCTCTGTGGTCTCTTTCTAGAAGCACTAATCCCTCTCATGAGGGCTCTCCTCTCATGACCTAATCACCTCCCAAAAGCTCCACTTCCAAATACCATCACTTAAGTTTCAACGCATGAACTTTGGAGGGAGACACTCAGTCTATGGCAGTAATGTTGAAGACAAGAGTCTGTTCAGTGGGTGAAGGAGGACCATTTGACTTAAGCAGATGGTTTCTTTTTTTCCAAATACTGATGTGGATACAGGAAACATTTATTCATTCAGCAGACACTGAGTGCCTTCCTCCCCACTGTGGGCTAGGCTCAGGGCTAATTGCTGGAGACACAGAGTGTATAAAACATGGTCTCAGCTGTCCTGGAACTCACAATCTCAGCTTTCTACCAGGTCATCTTGATTTTCAATATGGAAATTTAAACATTTATTTCAGAAATCTATTTGCCTAAGTATCTATTCCATTATAACTACTTATGAATTTAAAATAATGGCTGTTTATTTTTAACACTGCAAAACATATTAAGGCAAACATTCAGTCCTATCTCTGTCTATATCTGTCTGTCTTAGTCTGAATATAACAGCATCTGGCAATTGCAAAAGGACTCCAGAAGTGCAGATAAATGGCAAAAGCAGAGGTCTGGCTATCAGGAGACTTTGATTTAAATCTAAGCTCTGCCATTTATAAGCTTTTTGAGTTCTCTGAGCCTTAAGTCCCTCATTTGTAAAATGGGAATAATAATACCTACCTCACATTTTGGACATGAGAATGAAATGAACTAAACAATGTGAAGCACTTAACCTATAGCAAAACTGAGCAAACACTACTTTGTTTCTTCCATATAGTTTCACTGTAGGTAGATGGCCAGTCTTTCATTTAGGGGGAAAAATTGCAATTACAAAAATCTGGATTTTACAAGACAGGTATTTTTAGGGCTCTGGTTTTTTTTCAGAAAGATTAAACTCAGATTATAAACAGGTTAGCTGCAGGATTCACCTTGACAATTCAATTCCAAATCAAGAGAGCACAGAACCTTTGCAGCACAACCCTCCAGAGGCCGAAAAACCCTTGATCCACTGGCCTTGACCAAGTCTCAGGTAGCTTTCCGGGGCACTAGCGCTGGGATCACTGTGGGCAGGAAGTGCTCATTAGGACAATGCCTGCTAGTGTGTGGGCCCGTGTAGCAGGCGAGACAATGAGACGCGATCTCCACCTCGCTGTGCAACAGTAACTTCGCTAAGGTTCAGGCAACTAAACAAAAATTTGGGAAAAAAAAAAAAACCACATCCAGAAGATAATGAAAAACACAACAGTTTGGGAATTTGGGATTAGCAGATGCGAACTATTTTGTATAGAATGGATCAACAACAAGGTCCTACTGTACAGCACAGGGAACTATGCTCAATATCCTGGGATAAAACATAATGGACAAGAATATGAAAAAGAATGTATATATATATATATATATATATAACTGAATCTCCTTTCTGTTCAGAAGAAATTAATGCAACATTGTAGAGATAAACCAACTATACTTCAATAAAATAAAGATAAAACACAAATTACCTTGCAATAAGAAGATGAGGGAGGGGCAAGGAAAGTCCCAGTGGTCCATGCTAAGATCCAGCAGATAATTGGTATGTGACCACCCTCCTCTGATCTGTCTTAAAAGGCTTTATTGAGAAAAATGGAAAGGAGCAAAAAGAACCATGACATTGGCCATGTTCACTGAACTATCTACCGTCTCCCTAGACTTACTACCTGGTTCCCCTGTCTCCTAATTTTGTCCACCAGTGGTGACTAGATGACCTGTCATTTTCACCACATCACTCTTTGTCTCCACATGCGGATGCCTCTTCTGGATGGTTTATGCTCCCTGCCCGTTTACCCCAAGAGCTCTGCCTATAATTCCAATGGCATTTAGACTGTGGTCTCAATTCCTGTTCATTCACAGGCCTGTCCGCTAAACTTGCCAAACACAGTGTAACGCCCCTGTCCCTTACAGCAAATTCTGCTCTTAAAGTCACTGAGTATTTGAGGCCTTTGTCTTTACATTATTAATCTGCTCCACATGGACCGAGGGCCCAACAATGAGGGCATCTATTACAGATCTAATATTAGCAACAAACACAGGTCACATAATCTTGTGTAAACACAATACTGAGGGAGAAACATTCGGTCACTAGCAGAGACGTGGCAGCGTTAAACAAGGGCTCTGTCAAATGCTGGGGCTGTCTGTCATTCAGGGAGGGCAGAAAAGAGGGGAGGGAAAAGATTGGAGAGTGTAACCCGTCCTTTCTTTCGTTCCATTCTGCTGTCCTAGGGAAATACAACTGCCCTGCACAACTCCTACCATATCTGACCCCAGGTCAGGCAGAGAGGTCCCCTGTCCCCCTAGGAGGACATACAGAGGTCTTAGATGTGAGTGTCAGAAACAGCCATGCTTAGGCCTAAGGAAGACGTGCCTTCAGGAAAGGGGCTACCAAACTAACAAGTCACTGGATTAAAACCCTTTGGCCACGTGGCTTAGGGGATTCCGGGTGTCTCCCCTTTTCTAGCAGCTCCAAAGGTCCAGCGAGATCATTTGGATTAGCCCCCATGGCTTGTGGAATCTTTGCAATCCAAATGGGCTCTTTAGAACAGGGGGCAAGTCTGAGCTCCGGAAATGTTTTATTTGGCTATCAGGACTTGGAAGATTTTTTTTTTTAACTAGCTGTCAACATTTACATTTTTTTTTCAGAAAATCCCAAGTTGTTAGCTTCTCTGGGAAATTCAGAAAATGACAACCCCATGACCCTCATTCCCACAAAACAATAGTAGACTGGCCCCCAGGAGAGTCCTTGGCATTACGATGGGGCATGAGCCGCCCTCCTCACAGCAACAGTCACTTAGATAACCGGCCTGAACCAGGTGGCAATGGGAATTTTCTACCGGGGTCAAGGGTCTCACAGGAAAGGTCAGCAGGCTCTGGGTGCTGTGAGCAGTGGGCAGGAGTGGATGAAGGAAGGAGATGAACCCCATTTCAAGGAAATACAAATTCCCACCGCCGAAAAGCCAAGCCCCAGGTACATGGGACTGACGGATAGACTGTCACCAGCAGAGCCTGGACACTGTGAACAGCAACCAGAGAAACAGAAACATTGGCCAAGAAGCCTGCACAGAGCCTTGCCACCTGTCCATAGTTGGAATGAAGACGGGGAACGGCGGGGGCGGGAGAGAAGAATATGTTCTCTCCGTGTCCCTCCATCCTTCCACTGGGCATCTTGAGAAAAAAAAAAAAAACCTCTCACTGGCACTTGCTGAAGAAACTAAACTCCCACCCACCCCTGCAGCCTAACTGCCGATGGACCAAAAGTTAGATGGCTGGGTGTCAAGCATGACTGCACAACAGTTTTAACATTTGTACTGCAGCCAGTGGAGCTGGAATTCTGGGGTGGTGAGAGGATGGGGGTGGTCTAGACATCAGTGTGTTTCAAATTTGATTCCAGTGGGTTGAGGTCCAGCGCACTGGAGCGGTGCCTCTCCACCTTGAACATGCCCCTGACTCACCTGGGATCTAGTTTAACATGCAGACTCTGAGTCGTAGGTCTGTGGCTGAAGTCTGAGCTCCTGAACTTCACCGAAGTCAAAGGCAATGTCCGTGCTGTGGATCCTGGCCACGCTTTGAGTGATAAGAAGCTACAGCCTTTTCCAAGAGGCACAGGAAAAGATGTTCAACATCGCTAATTATTAGAGAAACGAAAATCAAAACTACAGTGAGATATCACATCACACCAGTCAGAAAGGCTATCATCAAAAAATCTACACTTAATAAATGCTAGAGAGGGTGTGGAGAAAAGGGAACTCTCCTACACCGTTGGTGGGAAAGTAAATTGGTATAGCCACCGTGGAGAGCAGTATGGACATTCCTTAAAAAACTATAAATAGGGGGCTTCCCTGGTGGCACAGTGGTTGAGAGTCTGCCTGCCGATGCAGGGGACATGGGTTCGTGCCCCAGCCTGGGAGGATCCCACATGCCGCAGAGTGGCTGGGACCGTGAGCAATGACCGCTGAGCCTGCGCTTATGGAGCCTGTGCTCCGCAATGGGAGAGGCCGCAGCAGTGAGAGGCCTGCCTACCGCAAAAAAACAAAACAAAACAAAACAAAACAAAACCTATAAATAGAGCAACCATATGCCCACAATCACAGTACTGGGCATATATCCAGAGAAAAACATGGTCTGAAACGATACATGCACCCCAATATTCACTGCAACACTGTTTACAATAGCCAAGACATGGTAGCAAGCTAAATGTCCAATGACAGGGGAATGGATAAAGAAGATGTGGTACATATATAGAATGGAATATTACTCATCCATTAAAAAGAATGAAATAATGCCATTTGCAGCAACATGGATGGACCTAGAGATTGTCATACTGAGTGAAGTAAGTCAGACAAAGACAAGTATTATATGATATTGCTTATATGTGGAATCTAAAAAAAAATGATACATATGAACATATTTACAAAACAGAAACAGACTCACAGACTTAGAGAACAAACTTACGGTTACTGGGGGGAAGGTGGGAAGGGATAGTTAGGGAGTTTGGGATTAACGTGTACACACTGCTATATTTATAATGGATAACCAACAAGGACCTATTGCATAGCACAGGGAACTCTGTTCAATATTACCTAGCAACCTAAATGGGAAAAGAATTTGAAAACGAATAGATACATGTATATGCATAACTGAATCACTTTGCTGTGCACCTGGAACTAACACAACATTGTTGACCACCTATACTCCAATATACAATAAAAAGTTAATAAAAAGGAAGAAGAAGCTATAGTCTTTTCCTTTGTCATTCTCCTTTCAAGTACTTTACCAGGGACAACCCCACATCTGTCACCTCTATGTCTGAAAATAATAATAGTAATGAATAATATTATTAAAGTAATACAAAGTAAGTAATAATAATTTCAATAATAGCTAGACTTTCTTGTGTGCTTCTCATCGAACACTGTGCTGAAATCACACTTTTTAAAAAAAAATCTTCAACTAGATGTGAAATAGCTTGTTTTTCCTCAAGCTAGTTACTACTCTAAGTCTCTTACTTATATTAAGTCAGTTGAGCTTCACAACCATCCTATTGTTGTGAATTCTGTTATTATCATGTCCAGAAGCAGCCCGCCGAGGTCACACGGTTTTATGAGCGCAGCCCTTGTGTTTGGACACAGGGTGTGTGCTGGGCCCCGCCGGCTCTCCCAGGAGCAGGGGCCTCGGAGTATTGAGTCACTTGCCAGTCACCCTAGCAAAAGGCAGAGCTGGGCTTCCAATCTCCATCTGCCCAACTCTACAGACTGAGCTTCTGGAAAGAAAAGTGCACGATGTATACAAATTGGGAGTCAGGGTTCTTGACACATTGTAGACCCTCATAATATGGTAGCCACGTTTCCTGTCTCTAGCCTACTTGTTTTTACCTTTCTCCTAGAGTAGCCAGTGTCAACTGTAGACAAGCAGTTACGGGGGTCTCTTTATCCATTTGGGCTGCTATTACAAGACACCATACAGTGCGGGGATTGAGCACCATTTTCTTTTCACAGTTCTGGAGGCAGGAAGTCCAAGACTAGGGTGCCAGCATGGTCAGGGTCTTGGTGGGGGTTCTCTTCCTGGTTTACAGACAGCCACCTTCTTGCTGCATCCTCACATGCTGAAGAGGATAATCGTCTCTCTTTTTAGAAGGGCATTAATCTGATTCATGAGGGCTCCACCCTCATGATCTAATTACTCCCAATGGCCCCACCTGCAAATCCCTAACTGGAGATTAAGGTGTCAACATATAAATTTTAGGAGCACACATTCGGTCCATAGCAAGGGGGGAGATCGTGGGAAAACGGAATGGAACACAGGGAATGGAATTGAAATGACCAGGCTCCCTAAAGGAGCCAAGGAATGTCAATGTCATGAGTGGAGGAAGGGAGGGATTTGACAGTAAGCCACACTCACTTCCTAGAGTGAAGCAGCCAGTGGGAGCATTCAATGCCAGTCCCATCCCCCTGCACACCTGGTAAGAAAGGAATGCCTGGAGTAGCCATCATTCTCCCAAAAGGTGACCTGTGCCCATTTGTCAGGTACGATTGAGAAAAGTGAACGAGAGCTGCCATGAGCCCGAGAACAGACTGAAACAGCTCTGAGAGCCCCAAGAGGCTTTGGCCCTGAACTTGAGGCTGACTGTTCCCAGTAAAAGATACCTTTCTTCAGAGGCTCTAAAATCAGCAGTTTGGGGGAGAGCCTGGCTACAGTTACGGTAGCTGGGAAGAAGCTGTGGCGTGGTGAAACTACCTAACTGCCTGTCTGTCTCCAAGCAGATCATAAACGTCATACTGTTTCCTTAGCATGTAGGACTAGCCCGGCACGGTGAGGGTGCTTAATATTTGTGGAGTCAATGAATGAAGGTCTCATATTGGAATAAGACAAACAGAGTTTATTCTCTGGCTCTGTAAGTTATTTCAAACCCCAGCTTAGAACTGGATATCTTATTTTAAAAGACAATTAACATGAAAGCAATTATGCTGTAATAGGAATTATTTATTTATTTTAGGTGTTTCTTATGATACTAGCTCGTTTTTTCATTTCTATTGGTGGTTTCAAGTCATTCACTCAATCGACAATATTCACTGAGTCCTCACTAAACAGAGAAAGCCAAGAAAGATAATTATCAACTGTTTTAATCTGGGTCAATCCATGAGCTAAACCATAGGGTAATAAAGTACTCAGGGTCCTAGAGGGTCGTGTGTAAGTACAGTCAAGGTGATATACCAGAGGAGAGCTGAGGTTAGGTCACCTGGTTACTAAGGAGTTTCTCAGGAAAAAGAAACTTATGCAATAGACCCTTGGCATTCCCAGGGAATGGATCCTGAGCTCTTTGCAAATTCTTAATCCTAGCTCTTTCCTAAAAATTATCCATCTCTGGCACCAGGATTTCCCATGCATAGCCTCAAATTCTAAACCTATAGGCCGTTCAATGCTCACACCTGATCTCTCACCTGGTAGTTGTTTCTCCAGAGGATTTCTCCTGAAGTCTCCTGAGGAGATGCCTTCACTGCCCTCCACATTATGTGAATATGGGCCTCAGCACAATTCCAAAATATTGACTGCAGTGATTTGCTGCTGCTCATACATAGCTGGAAGGGCTGTTGTCAACTTAGTGAATGTCAGTGATCTGCTGGCTATGTTAAAGTCCTACCTAATGCAATACAAGTCAGAAACATGACATGTCAGCTGGTACAGCAGGAAACGAGAACATACAGACATTCTGCTCTCAGGATTTGCATCTGGTAGGAACGATAGAGCCATTTCCAGGGATGGCTGTGAATTATCCGTGCTTTCAAAGACTCTGTGGCCCCCAAATTTCTCCATCCCCAGGTCACCAAAAACACCAATGGTCCCAATCACTCAGCGGGAGGAGTTTGCATTCACTGAGTTATGACATTTTATGCCTTCTCCCCGCCTCAGCTCCTGCCACCTCTCTCCTGCTCTCCAGCCACTTTGCTAATCTGTGAGCCCCTTAAGGGTGCCCCCACCGCAGGTATTTGTATGTGTTGTCCCTCTGCCTAGAGTGATGCTCTCACTCCCTTGTCCACAGTGCGCATTCGAAGACCACACTCCTAAGAGGCCACCCTCTCCGACATAGCAGTCCTGTCACTCTCTAACCCCTTACTCTGCTTTATTTTTTCTCCTAGCCCTTGTGACTGCTTGACTTGTTATGTCTCTCTTTATAATGAGAATATAAGCTCCAGGAGAACTGAAACTTTGCCTTTTTCACTGTTGTGTCCCCAATTCCACAAACAGTGCCTGGTACATGGTAAGTGCTTAGCAAACATGTGCTGAATGAATGAATGAGTTAATAAGAGAGTGAGTGAACGGGCACTGAAATATATAGACACCATGTGAAGCTGTTGAGAAGAGGCTCTCTGAGAGATGGGACAAAGAAAAGATGCTCTCAGAGGTCTACAGGACTGAACGTAGCTCTTTTTTAGGTAGAGGAGCCTGAACATTTAGGGCACGAGGATACTGGATGCCAGGATCCTAGAAAAATCGAGAAACCCGGCCACACAAATGTTGCATTTTCAATGAGTGGCACCTCCAACATGTTACCCATGCCCAACAGGGCTCAGTTCTGCCCTTCCTCTGTCCTCCCTGAAACTGCTTATCCCCCTAACCCCCACCACTTGCTGAGGAACTGTGAGAAGGGTCTCGCTATTACCCTGTAATCCCTGCAGGTCAATGACAAGGAGCTTGGGAGGCATTTCAGTTTGAGCGGCTGGTGAGCAGAGCGGGATGGGCAAGGGCGGCTCCTCACCAGGATCTGTTCAACTCAGATCAGTGTCCATTCCACTTACCTCGGTAGCCAATTGCTACCAACTGTTTGTGCTTTCCTATTTAAAGTGATAAAGGTAACACAAACATTGGGGGAAAAAGCAACTTCAAGACCCATATATGGTAACAATCTAACGACATAAATATCATGGTGAAGTTATTTCCAAATATCTGGAAAGGAATCCTTACACACACGGAAACTGAACTGGTGTAATGGTTAATCTCTACGAATAATTCACTGTGGCCAGGTAGTCAGACAGATCCATAACTGACCTTTTATACAATTCTTACAGGAGTCCCAAGACCCGAACTCCAACCTCTACGAGTTACATTTAAGTACAGGTTCTAATGTCCATCTTACAACTTTGGGCTTCTAAGTAATAATGATAATAGGTAATATTTATTTAGCACAAATTATGTTTGCACTGATCTGAACTTGTTATGTGCAAATCTAACAGAGGTGCAATGTGGCTAAGAGCTCATTTTGCCTAAACTGGCAAGTGGAGAGCCATCGAAACCTGATTTGGTGAAAGACTACTAAACAAGTTGGTGTAGGAGTCTGAATAAAGGCTGGGTCCTCTGGCTCTTGACTGACTGTGAAATCTTTACCTCGCCTTCGTAACACTGCAACAAGGACAAATACGACAAGGAGTGGAATTTGTAAACGGGTATGTGTGACCTTTTGTGCAAACATGCGGTAGATCATGAGCAAAAAAAAAAAAAAAAACCATCAGTTTCTACCCGTAAAAATCATTGGCAGCGCTTCCCTCGTGGTGCAGTGGTTGAGAGTCCGCCTGCCAATGCAGGGGACACAGGTTCGTGCCCCGGTCCGGGAAGATCCCACATGCCGCAGAGCGGCTGGGCCCGTGGGCCATGGCCGCTGAGCCTGCACGTCCGGAGCCTGTGCTCCACAATGGGAGAGGCCACAGCAGTGCAGTGAGAGGCCTGCATACCGCAAATAAATAAATAAATAAATAAAAATTTGCAGTTTCTTACAAAAGTAAATATAGTCTCACCATACAATCCAGCAGTCACACTCTTTGGTATTTACTGAGATGAGCTGAAAACTTACATCCACACCAAAACCTGCACACAAATGTTTATAGTAGTTGTATTCATAATTGCAGAAAAAAATTGGAAGCAACCAAGATGTCCTCCAGCACGTGAGTGGATCAATAAAGGGTCATACATCACACAATGGAATATTATTCACCAATACAAGGAAATGAGCTATAAAACCACTAAACGTGGAGGAAAACTTAAAGGCATATTACTACGTGAAAGAAGTCATCTGGAAAAGACAAAACTATGGAAGCAGTAAAGTGATCAGTGGTTGTTGGGAGCGGGAGGGGGGATGATTACGCAGAGCACAGAGGATTTTAGGCAATGAATCTATTCTGTATGGTATTATAAGTGTAGATACATTGGTCAAATCCATAGACTGTACAACGCCAAGAGTGAATAAATTAAACTAAGGACTCTGGGTGATAATGAGGTGTCAGTGTAGGTTCTTCGATTGTAACAAATGTTCCTTTCCGGTGTGGATGCTGGTGGAGGAGCCTGGGAACGAGTATGTTGGAATCCTCTGTATTTTCCACTTAACTTTGTTGCTAAGTACTCTGCAAAAATTAAGTCTAATAATTAAAAGAAAAGTAACATGTAAGCCTGGGAGTGTGGTGAGGAACACAACAGTAGAACTGAGCATCACAGAAAGAATACGAGCGGATGTCCGAGGCATTGGGCTGGCCCTAGAGGCCAGGAGAGTGTATGAATGCACGTAAAATTAACTGAGCACCTCTTACATGCCTGTTACATTTACATCCCCAGTATCTTCACAAAATTCTCGCACTGTAACTCTGACTCAGAGAAAATCAATGATTTTTTGGCTGAAGCTCCCACGACTAGACAGTAGCAAAGTGCAGGTTTGAATGCCATTTCTGCTGACTCTAAGTCCAGTTCTCCCCTCTAAGAAACTACTGGAAAGCTCAAAGCAGTGACTACCGAAAAGTTTCCTTTACGAAAGACAACACGCTTCAGATTCAACTTTGCACATACGCATAGAGTGGGTCCATGGATGGACTGAGTTTGTGGCTGGAGGGACAACACAAAACCACATCAACAGCATCACATTTATTTACTTCACCATTAAAAGAAAAATAAGAGGCTGCAGGAGAGGTGATAGGGAAGGAGAACTGAATAGAGAATTGTTATTACTATCCAGAGTAATAGCCTTTCTGGAATTTCCCATACCAAGGACAAAACTTCATAATGGACAAAGTCAGCTTCCCCTGGGGGTCACCCTCTCTGCTATGATGAGGAAGGAAAGCTTCTGCAGCTCTGGAGAGGGGCCAGGGAAGGTGGCCTCACAGTCTGGTGACAATGCCGACCTCCCCAAGTCTCCTTTCTTCTCTACAGTGCATGCCAGGGACACGGCCCATCTTCCTCACCTCTCCATGCCCACACTCATCTTATTGTTCCATCTCCAAGCCTGGCTGGAAAGGAAGATAAAGCCTCCCCACCTTCCTATTTCCTTGCTGCTCCAAGAAAACAAAGTCTCCATTCCATATTGCTTCAGGAAAACAGAAGACACACACGCACACACACAGTTTCAGACCTTACAGGGCTCTGGTCTTAATGTTACTATTCTAACATCCAACTCCCTTCGCAGCTGGTAATTATAGGTCCCTTTTAGAGTCCCCACCCAACCACCCATTTTTAATATCCTAAGGGTGCTCACCTGAAATCTCCCCTATTCTGATGAAGATCTTTCCAAAGGTCATGCAGAGCCCTATTCCCAGGCCACTTTGCTATAATCGATCCAGCGCTGGGTGGCAAAATTGATGGCTTCCGCGCAGTTGAAGCCAGAGTGGTAGCCATAGGGAAACGTCACCATGAAATCTCCAGCCTCCTGAGTGACCTGACCGAAGGGGATGCCGTTGTCATTGAGGACCGTGGGCGAGATGAGAGCCACCTTGTGCCGCAGGAAGGCCTCACAGCCCCGTGAGCTGCCCGGGAAAAGCTCCCTGGCCAGGCTTTCCAGGCGCCGGCTGTACTCCAGGGGCACCGCGTACCAAGTCTTGGGCTCCCCGAAGTGCAGGTAGTTGATGCTGTAAAGGTCCATGTCCTCCGTGTGCCAGGCGAAGGCGGTCTTCCACAGGCCGAAGTACACGTAGGGGGTGTTGACGCCTTCAATGACCACTCTGCACTCCTGTTCCAGCAGGTCCTGAATGGTTTCCAGGTGTCCAAGGTTCCACCGCTTCGTGTTTTCATCGAATAAGGAGCCACTGACGTCCACAGCATATATTGGTGAATCATAGGGGCGTGGTTTCCAATATTTTCGCTCCAGATCCTCAAAATCAGAGTAGAATGGAGTCTGGTGTCTTTCACTGTTTGTTAAGCGGCGATACTCACTCACGGTCATGGCTTCCTTCTTTTTGTGGTGCTGAGTAAACACACCTGCCTGCCCAGTGGTCACCTGCTGCAGGGGAGCGGCTATTAAGATGTCATCGGTATCATCTACATCTGTCTGGCTTTCCATCCTTTCGGTGGAATTGCCTTGGCTAGGCCAGCTCGGTGTGCACCTTGCGACTCCACGCAAACAATAGATTTCCTGAAATCTTCAAATTCTTCCATGGTTGGGTGGACGATCGTAATCTGACAACTTGGGTTCTGGCTCCCAAAGTGCTTAGACTGCATGGCAGCAACAGAATAAGCAACGGACTGCCAGCTTCTTAGGTATGCTTTGGATACCTGAGAATGCTGGGGAGTAATCTCTTCCCTATACGTCCTTTATCTTTAAAGAAGTTTTGATATAGCTGAGAGGCAGGAATTCAGACTTGATCTCTTAAACAAACGAGGTGGTATCTTCTCCAGGCTTGTCAATCCACCAGAAGGACTCCACTCTCGTCAGCATTGTGGAGCCAAAGGAAATCCAGTATTTCCCAGAGGAGATGGTTCTCTGAGCCAAGTCCTGCCTCAGCCTGCAGCTCTGTGAGTTTCCTCTGTTGGGGGTATAAGTGCCTGAGACCTCTCCAGATTCCCAGGCTTGAGTGCATGGGTGGCTTCTCACCTCACTGTAGCAGAAAGTCTCTTCATGGAAGTTTCCAAGCCAAACCTAAAGAAAGTACAAAATATTGAAAATAAGTGGATGACAAAAACTGATTTAACATCAAGTAAAAGAAAATTGTATAGCAATCTTAATCTCAAAGTTTGAATTTAAGGGCAAAAAGTACACTCTCTTGGTAGGCATGTGAACTGGTGCAGCTATGGTGCATACTATGGAAAACAGTATGGAGGTTCCTCAAACACTGTAACTAGAACCACCATATGATGCTGCAGTCTCACTTCTGGGTATATAGCTAAAGGAAATAAAAACAGAATATCAAGGAGCTACCTGCCCTCCCACATTCACAATGCATAAGGTATGGAAACAACCAACATGAACAGCGATGGCTGAATGGATACAGAAGATGTGGTACACAGATACAATGGAATACTACTCAGCCATAAAAAGAATGAAATTTCGTCATTTGCAACAATATGGATGGTCTTGGAGGGTATTATGTCCAGTAAAATAAGACAGAGAAAGACAAATATGGCATGGTATCACTTATATGTGGAATGTTAAAAAAAAAAAAAAGAGTAAAACTTACAGAACCAGAGTAGAAAAGTGGTTGCAGGGGAGGGCAGGGAAGGGAGGGTAAAAGGGTACACAGTGAATAAAGTTTCAGGAGCTAATGTTAACCACAGTGATTATAGTTGATAACAATGTGATGTATAGTTGAAATTTTCCAGAAGAGTAGGATTTAAATGTTCTTACCAAAGAAAGTAAATATATGAAGGAAATGTGTTAATTAACTAGATGGGGGGAATCCTTTCACAATGTATAGCAAATCACCACAAAGTTGACTGAATATTTTACAATTTTAAAAGTCAATTATACAGCAATAAAGCTGAAATTTTAAAACAAAGAATTAGGACAAATCATAAGACAGAAAAAGTGGAATATCTAACTGAACAGTAAGGACATTAAGCAAGCTTGAAAAGAAAGGAGTTAAGCACTCAACTCAAGAAATTGGGTGGCTTAACCCAAAAGATAAATTAGGGAAAGGAAAACAATGAAATAAGCTGAAACAATTACAAAAGAAAACATAACACCCAATAGAAATGATGACTGAAACCAAAATGCAATTTGTAGACCATGAAAAGTGTAAAAACATAAGCATAAGAGAAAAGAGAGAAAAGTACAAGCATATGACGTTATAATAAAACAGGGAACGCAGATGAAAATCTACCATTATAGAAAGAGTGCCTAGGTAAACAAAAGCAGGATAAAAGTACAGAACACAAATAGACACGTCCTTAACAAGCATCATCCTTAATGTGTAAATACTTGAAACATTCTCATTAAAATGTAATCATTAATTTGCACTGATAGACAAATTATTAGAAATATAGGGTTCACTCAGAATGGGAGAAAATATTTGCAAATGAAGCAACTGACAAAGGATTAATGTCCACAATTTACAAGCAGCTCATGCAGCTCAACATTATAAAAACAAACAACCCATTCCAAAAATGGGCAGAAGACCTAAATAGACATTTCTCCAAAGAAGATATACAGATTGCCAGCAGATACATGAAAGAATGCTCAACATCGTTTATCATTAGAGAAATGCAAATCAAACCTACAACGAGATATCACCTCACACCGGTCAGAATGGCCATCATCAAAAAATCTACAAACAATAAATGCTGGAGAGGATGTGGAGAAAAGGGAACCTTCTTGCACTGTTGGTGAGAATGTAAATTGATACAGCCACTATGGAGAACAGTATGGACATTCCTTAAAAAACTACAAATAGAACTACCATACGACCCAACAATCCCACTACTGGGCATACACCCTGAGAAAACCATAATTCAAAAAGAGTCATGTACCAAAATGTTCATTGCATCTCTATTTACAATCGCCAGGACATGGAAGCAACCAAAGTGTCCATCAACAGGATGAATGGATAAAGCAGATGTGGCATATATATACAATGGAATATTATTCAGCCATAGAAAGGAACGAAACTGAGTTATTTGTAGTGAGGTGGATGGACCTAGAGCCTGTCATACAGAGTGAAGTAAGTCAGAAAGAGAAATACAAATACTGTATGCTAACACATATATATGGAATCTAAAAAAAAAAAATTGTCATGAAGAACCTAGGGGCAAGATGGGAATAAAGATGCAGACCTACTAGAGAATGGACTTGAGGATATGGGAGGGGGAAGGGTAACCTGGGACAAAGTGAGAGAGTGGCATGGACATACATACGCTACCAAACGTAAAATAGATAGCTAGTGGGCAGCAGCCACATAGCACAGGGAGATCAGCTCAGTGCTTTGTGACCACCTAGAGGGGCAGGATAGGGAGGGTGGGAGGGAGGCAGTTGCAAGAGGGAATAGAGAGGGGCACATATGTATAACTGATTCACTTTGTTATAAAGCAGAAACTAACACACCATTCTAAAGCAATTATACTCCAAGAAAGATGTTAAAAAAAAAAAAAGAAATATAGGGTTCAACCAAGTTTCTAGACACTGATTAGCAAACAAAACCTATAGATCCCATGTACCAGTTAACAATCAATTATAAAGTGAAAGAGTAAAAAGGTTTTAATTCCTCTAATAACAGAAATACATGGCCCCAATGAAGAAATCTAAAAATGATATGCATGCTAATGCTTGTACTTTAAATGCATAAATAAATGTGAATTTTACCAGGGAAAAAAAGTTGCTTTCTGGTATAAAATGTCATCCTTTTCATCTTTATGCTTTAAAGGAAAAAAAAAAAGGCCAAAAAAGTGCTTGCCTTCTGCCAGTCTAAAATCTTAATTCCAAATGATGATACACAGGACCCAGAAAATGGTTTCCTTGAAGGACTCAGCTTCTGAATGAAACAGGCTGTGCTCAAAGTCTGGCTATATATGTCCCACACCAATTTCAATTCAATCAGTACCACCCCAAATCTAATACCCTCATATCCAATCAAAATCTCTCATTTGATCCCACACATTTTTCAAGTCCCTTCCAACTGACACACTCCTTACCCGGTTCTAGAAACCCTCTCATTCCCATTAGATCGCAGTTCACTAAATGAGGTGCTTTTTCCTGAAAATCTTTGTTTTACCAAGAAAATATTAAGAAAAAAATTAACTTCACAAGTTGGAAAATAGTTTAAAAATAAAAACTCAAGGAAAGGATATTCCAATGTATAGTACCCTCTCTCTCGCTCTCGTTCTATATATGCATAAATAGTGTCATTTTTTTAAAACTTCTGGTAGGAAAATAACTCTTTTGCTCATAGGCACAAATTACAGAAATAAAGTGACCTACCTTCTACCAACAAAATCCCGATTCCAGTTGGAGATATTCAAGGACCCAGAGAGAGAGACAATGTTCTCTGGGCAGCTGGCCTCCAAATGCAGACCCATGTCCTGATGGCTCTGGCTTTCTACCTGGGCAAAGGTAGAATTTGATCAGCACCAGTCAACGGTAATTGCTCTCGTTGGTCAGCCCACTTTGTCTGCGCCCCTTTGAGGTTTTAAACCAGGCTTACAGCGAACTAAGAGGTTGAAAATAAAAGGAGTGGGAAAGTCAAACCAAGCAAATATTAAACAAAAGAAACCTGTCTAGCAGCAATTAATATCGAATGTATTTATAAGGTAAAAGAAGGGCAGCTTTAGTTATGAAAAAGAAAACCTCCTGGGGAAGATTACAATGATGTCCTTTACGCACCTAGACACATAGCACTGAGACACAGAACTCAGAGACTGAGAATTATAAGGTAAAACTGACATATCTGCAATCATGGTGTGAGGCTCTTTCTTCAAACACCGTTCTTCCAGAAACTGATACATGAGGAGAGAAGAAAATTAATAAAGTTATAAAAGTATAAACAATAAAGTTAACAACTTTGATTATAGTTCCTGCAGCAACCACATAGCAAAATGCTTTTCAACACATATAAAACATTTACAAAAATTTACCGCTGTTAAGACCACATAATAAATCTCAATAAAAATTCCACAGAATCTACGTATTGAGTACCTCTTGATCAATCTTTTATTTCAATCATGAAATAAAACTGAAAGTCAATAATGAAAAAAGGGAACACCACCATATTTATTTAAAAATGAATATCCACATAACATCTACAACAATATCCATATAATAGCTAAAAATCTATTGATCTTTATGTTGTCTGCAAGTAGTTAGTAAAAACTAAACAAAAATACCTCAGAATTATTTGTAAGAAAAAAAAGATAAAAATGATAAAACAATTCAAAAAACAAAAGAGAAAACAACCATATACAAAAATATAAATGATTAATAAAAGTCTGTTACTTAAAAAATAAAATAAAGAAAGAACTGGTTAATAAATTATATAGTACTCCGTGCTACAGGAAGAGAGTGCTCCCTGCGTGTGAGAAGCTGGTGCAGAGTGGCAAGTGGTGATGGGACTCGGGGAGGGGCAGTCATTTTATAGAGGTGGACCCTGCCAAACACCATTTTAACCAGGTCAACATCAAGAGTCATAAACTGGGAATTCCCTGGCAGTCCAGTGGTTAGCACTCTGTGCTTTCACTACCTAGGGCCCAGGTTCTATCCCTGGCCGGGGAACTAAGATACCACAAACTGGGAGGCGCGGCCAAAAAAAGGCATAAATTACTTTGATAGTATATGTCCTTGATATGATGTGATTAAAATGTGACAAAATTCCCTCCGTAATCTTCCTCCAAAAAACAGAGAAACCCAAGATAATCATAAGAAAAGCATCAAATTCCAATAGAGGGGCATCCTACAATATACCTGACCAGTATTCCTCCAGACTGTCAGGTTTCTAAACAAACTTTTGGTCAAAAACAAGGAAAGTCTGAGAATCTGTTACAGCCAAGAGAAACCTAAGGAGACATGAAAGCTATATGTAATTTGATATTTTAGATGAGATCTTGGAACAGAAAAAGGACATTGGGTAAAAGGTGAGGAAATCTGAAGCAATGATAGCCTTTAGTAGACAATAACATATTGACATTGGTTCATTACTTGTCATCAATATACCATGGGAATTAAGATGTTACTAATAGGGGGACATGGGAGTGGGGTCGGGTCAATACTCCCTGATCCACGTGCTCGATGCTTTGTAAATCTAAAACTGCCCCAAAATTTAGGTATTACTAAATATAATATTGTAAATAATAAATAAACAGGAGAAGCTTCAATAAACAATATTAGAATGAAAATAATCTGAAACATAATCTGAGTTTTGAAAACAGTCTACCATACAGCACATTATAAAACAAATGATTCTATGCACCACTATGTGACATAATCTTTTAGAGCACTTTTACAAATATTTTAAATTATGAAATATAAAGTGTTCATAGAAATCTATAAAGCATATATGTACACTTCAACAAATAACTACAGAGTGAGCAGAAGTGGAACCACTATCCAGGTCAAGAAATGCAACATTGCCAGGCACCTGGCTGCCTGACTTGTGCTCTTTTGCCCAGATTACAGCCCCTTCTGCCTCCTGGATTGACCTTATCCTAACTATTCACATAGTAATTTTGGGAAACATTATAAAATTAAAACTCTGTCCATTTTTGAAAACTTTATATAACCTTGAAGAAACACAATTGTATTTATGTCCTTTAGTGTATTTTTAGTGTAGTTTTTCATCACTTACGCCTTTGCATGCAGCTGGACTTTTCTGTTTCAGTGCTGTAAAGTATTCAACCATATAATCGTGTTGGGCCGGGGCCTGTGAGAAGGGGGTCTGTCGCGCTTCTCGGGCGTGCTCCCTCCTTCCGGAGCCCGATGGACAAGCCTGGGGGCGGCAGAGGTTGTGCCCCCGGCTGTGGCCGCGAACGCTCCTGTGGGCCGTGTGCTTACCCATACCGCAGACCCCCCCGCCCCCGCCCAGTCGTGGACTTGGCGGCTCGTGGAGCGCCTCCGTGGGCCCAAAGGGGAGAGTCGACGGGTAGGGGATGACGCACCGTCGGTTAGAAAGCCTTCTCTAGCTGTCCGAGAGGGAGCCTTGGGGTACCGGACCCCCAGCCGCTGCCCCTCTCAAGAGTGCAGTGGTCACGGTGGCGACTGCCAGAGCACGTGGGCAGAGCCCCCTCGCCTTCGCGGGAGGGCTTGCGCCAGCCCTGCGGTGGGACCGAGCGCCGCTCTTTGCCTACGGCGGGCCGCGCCTCCCCGCTCTGAGTCGGGGGAGGGTCCCGCCAGGCCTGCGTCCGGCGCGGGGCCGCGCGTGCGCGTGTGCGTGAGCGTGCGGTGACCCCGGTGGCGAGCCCAAGGGGGCGGGGACTCCCGGATGTCCCGGCTCCCCAGTGCCGGAGCCGCGAGGAACCCGTCACACCTGCCCTCTCCGCGAGTCGCAGCCGGTGGCGGTGTGTGGGCACGGTGCGGATCGCCTCGCTCGGGAGCGTTTCCCTGGGGCGCGAGCCCCGGGGGTCGGACTTAGATGAAGGCGGATCTGGCGAGGACGGAGAGGTTGAGTTTGGGTAGACGGGTCCCTCCGTGCCACGCGGGGGAACCGTCGCACGCGGGCCCTGGCGGCGGGGCCGGGTCGTGGGTGGCCCCAGGGTGGCTGGGGCCGGCCGGCGTCTCAGGCGTCGTGGGACCGCCCTCGTGTGTGTGTGGCGGTGGGACCCCGCGCTTGTTTTCCTGGTGGCCCGGTCGTGTCTCGGCCCTTCCTCTCCCTGGGCAGCGCCCCGCGCCCCTGCCCTGCGGCCCTCGCCGTGTGTGCGTGCCGCCACCTCCCGGTCGCCGCCGGCCCTCACCCGCCCCCACCCCTCCGCGCCCCCTTCCCCGTCTGGGACCGAGTCGGCCTTTAGGAGGTGATGGTCCTGAGTCCCGCGAGGGGGGCCCCTGGGGGGGGCCCGAGGAGGCCAGTTTGCGTCCTGGGTGCCGCAGGACCGCCTCTGCGCTGGAGGCCTCTGGCGGTGAGACCCCGTGGGGAGACCTGGCGGCCGAATCGCGTACTGGCCCTTAGGATGGCCCCCGGGCCCCCTCGCGTCGGCGCAAAAAAAAAACTAATATGTGATGACTATCTAATGCTGCCAGACACTGTGCAACGCACTCTGCATAGAAGAATTTATTTATGCCTTATCTTCATAGTGACCCTATAAGGGAAATCCTATGTCTCATATGAGGAAACCGCATCAAGGAGATATTAAGAAACTTGCTCAAGGTGACAGATCTAGTAAGTAGGGAAGTATTCAAACAAGAATCTCCAAGATGATTCCTTAAAAGAAGAACAAAGAGGGGTGACTTCTCCTCCACCGAACTGTGATATTTGAGCCTCAATGGACAAATATATCTACGTACAGAATAGAGAGACCAGACACAGACACATGGATATGTGGGAGTCTGCCTATGATGGAGGTAGTGTACCAAAGCAATGGGCAAGGATGGGCTGTTCAATATGTGGTAGTAGCATTGGTACTATTGTGGGGGGTAGAATTGGAGCTTGACCGTATACCACTTACATAAATAAATTTGAGGTGCATTAAAGATGGATACAACACAGAATTTTAAGAGAAAATATTGAAGAATGTCTTATGAACTCAGGGTGGAACAATGTCTTAGAGAACCCAAAGCACCATGATGGGAATGTCAGATATATTTAAATGATTCCAAACTAATGACTGTAATGGTTAATTTCACATGTAGACTGGGCTAAGAGATGCCCAAATAGCTGGTAAAGCATTACTTCTGTGTGTTGTGCATGGCTGTTCCGGGAAGAGATTAGCACTTGCATCAGTAGACTGAGTAATGATCGCCTTCACCACTGTTCTAATGGTTAATTTCACATGTAGACTGGGCTAAGAGATGCCCAGATAGCTGGTAAAGCATTACTTCTGTGTGTTCTGCATGGCTGTTCCGGGAAGAGATTAGCACTTGCATCAGTAGACGGAGTAAAGATCACCTTCACCACTGCAGCTGGGATCACCCAAACCACTGAGAGCCCAAATGCAACAAAAGAGCAGAGGAAGGGTGAATTTACTCTCTGCTTGAGCAGACGCATCTGTCTTCTCTTGCTTTGGGACATCTGACATAGGCACTCCTGGTTCCCAGGCTTTCAAACCCAGACCCAACCGTATTCCCCGTTCTCCATCTTGCAGGCGGCCCATCTGACAGATCGTGGGATTCCTCAGCCTCCATAACCAAATGAATGAGTTCCCCTACTAAGAGCTATACATATATCTCCTATCGGTTCTATTACTCTGAAGAACCCTGACTAATACAATGACGTCAAAAATTAAAAGAAATTAGTCTAGGAGAAGTTTGTCATCATACATGAAACAGACAATGAATTAGTATTCTGAATATCACATAACTTCTACATTAACAACAACAAAAAATAGTCAAACCAAAAAAAGTAGGCAGAGCTTTAGAATAGGTAACTCAGAAAAGAGGAAATCCAAATGGCCAATAAATACAAGAAGATGTGCAGGATCCCTAGCAATTAGAGAAACTATTCTCTATCCATTTTGATTAGGTCTGACAATATAAAAAAGTGGGTCAAGATATGGAGAAACCAGAACTCTCCCACACTGCCAATAGAGGTGGAAATTGGAAGGCAAGCTGGCTTTTCCTAAAAAGTTAAAAGTGAACATAAATACAACCCAGAAATCCTATATACAAAGCTGTTCTCTAAAGCATTGTTTGAAATAACAGAGATTTGGAAATGACCCTATTGTCCATCAGCAGAGTGAATAAAATACACAGATCTAGTTGACTTTGTTGAACTGACTAGGAACTATAGATAGGAAAGTATTTAGATCTTGTTAACTGTAATATTGACTTTTCTAAAAGGTGATGTTGGGGGTAAGTTGTTAAACCAACACGACATACTACTTTCTGTTTCGTAGCCTTTTGTCTACAAACTTGATGAATATACACTGGACTCGTGATTGTTATTTTTCAGAAGTGGAGAGAGGCCTAGGAGAGATCGTGGCAGTGAGAACAAAGGTAGCTCTTATCCTTGCCTCTATGTAATTGTCGTTGTCAACGTCCCTTGCTTTTCCAAGATTAAGTATAGCAAAAACTTACTGGACATGGAAGACAGCTGGATTTGGGCATCTTTTCCTGAGAGGAGTGCTCCAGATTGTGAGTATCCAAACTGAGTGTGCAGGTTGACTTGAAATAAAATAGAATTTTCAATAGAATTGCTTGATGAACCCCCTTCATTACCACCCCCAGCTCCTGATCCTTTCAAGAAGACTAATTTTTTGTTTTAACGGAAGTATACTTGATTTGCAATATTGTGTTAGTCTCCGGTGTACAGAAAAGTGATTGTTATATACATATTTTTTCAGCTTATTTTTCATAATAGGTTATTACAAGATAATACAGTTCCCTGTGCTATATAGCAAATCCTTGTGTGTTTTGTTTTGTTTTTGTTTGTTTTGTTTTGTTTTGCAAATGCTTGTTGCTTATGTGTTTTCTGTACAGTAGTGTGTATCTGTTAATTCCATACCCCTCATTTATCCCTCCCTTGCTCCCTTTCCCCTTAGCTAGCCACAAGTTTGTTTTCTATGTCTGTGTGTCTGTTTCTGTTTTGTATATAGGGTCACTTGTATTGTTTTTGAGATTACACATGTAAGTGATATATTTGTCTTTTTCTGTCTTCATCTAAGGAAACTTGACAATTCTGACAATTGAAGAAAAGTATTTTTAGCAGAATGATTAGACTTGTTGGATTTCTGGAAATTAGTAGGAGTCTTTCAAAAATAATTCCTCCAAGCTTTCCTGGTGTGTGTGTGTGTGTTTGAAACTGCGGAAGGTAAGAAGTGAAGTCAGTTTAATAAATCCTCTCACTGTGGCCATTGTCCAGTTTGCTTATTGTACAGATTGCTCAACAATTTCAAGACAGCAGGAAAACCTTCTTGTCTTTCATATTCAGTGCAAAGCTGTTATTTCAAATGAAGATTGTTGACAGAATGCCTCAGACCTTAGCCATTGTTTCTGCTGACAGCCAATATCTAAATACTGTGTTTAATAAATTTCTTCTCAAGTTACAAAGTCTACTTACCGTTTATTGAAAATAATTATGACCATAATATTTGATGGCTAAATAAATTCTATTTGATGGACATAAGTGACTCAACGTTCCCCCTATTATTGGAGAGTTATTTTGTATTTTACGTTTCCACAAGTATTAATAATCCCTTATAAATATCCTATACTTCAGTACCTAGATCAGTATATTTGGTAAAACATTAAATAATGAAATGCCTTGGATTACATATCTAGAAATGGAATTACTGCATTGCAAGATTTAAATATTAAAAATACTTATAATGTATTGCCAAAACTTTCCAGAAACATATCATTTTACATCCTCACCATTAACTTTACTCTGAAAAACAATCTTTAATAATTTGGTAAGAAAATTATTGTGAAAAATTTTCGTGTAAATGTGTAGCTCAAGTTTTAAATTATACTTCTTAAATTACAACTAAGATTGACTTTTTCGTCTTCAGTGAATCTAGCCATTTGTATTGGTTCATATCCTTTGCCCATTTTTATCTAATATGGTTCTAGTGTTTTTTTCTCATCTACTTACAAGAATATTTTATATATTATGTGAATATTTCACATATTTTACACAGTATATGAACATTTTACGTATTGCTCATGTGAATATTTTACATGTTAAACCCTTTGTTTAATCTGTTCATAGTTTTTTCCCAGTTTGCTCTTTCTTTAATTTAGATTTAATTTTAAATGGTTTTGGCATATATTTCATTTTAATATATTAAAATGTTGAGTGGGTCTTTTCCTTTGTAATGCCTTTCATGGTCTTTATGTTTAGAAAGTTAGAAAGTTATTTGCCCATCCAGAGACAGATAAATATTATCTTATGGGGTTGTTCATCTTTCCATGTTAACTGTACTTTTAATTTGGATTTTAGTGATAACTTTAATTCTAACTGGGGTTTTTGGGTTTGTTTTATTAACTTTTTTTATTGTTTTGTGAGTATGGTATGAGGAATAAGGGAGATGTAAGTATGATTCCTAGTCCTAGTGTGTTGTGCTCCTCTCTATTAGTTTATAGGAGCTTTTCTTTGTCCCAGTGCTCTTAAATTTCTTCCGTCTCAAAATTCTGGTTCTTTAGTTTTATGAACACTTTTTAGTTCCTTCTTTGACAACTTCCTCTAGTTTTTCCCTCTGTACATTATCTCCTGTATTTGGATATCAGACCTCATGGACTGGACCTCCAATTCTTGTGTCTTTTCTTCTTCCAATTTTCTATCCCTTTATCACTATGCTTTATCTTCTGAAATTTTCTCTCATCCTTATCTTGTAAAGCTACTTCTATTGTCTTTTTCATTTCTCCTATAAAACTTTAAATATTTAAAAGCTCATTTCCCCTTAGCTTTTTCAAGTGTATATAGCTTCCTTATCTGCCCCCCACCATTGTCCTATTTTTATTTCACAGGTGCACTTATTTCTTCTCTCAGAAAATACTAAAACCCAGACCCATATTGTGAAAACAAGCTTCATGTAACAATCCTTATGCTTAAAATTGACATCGCAATCTCGTATTTCTGTTGTATTCTATTTTGTTCCCGTTTAAAAAATATGCTGCTGCTAACCCATAAAGTCGTTTCTATGACCCACTAATGGCTCGTGTCCTGCAGTTTGGAAAGAAATATTATATAAATCATGTCAAGGCTTTTGATCTTTCAATGTCAGAGACACAATCACATTTGTTTTCTGTGCAGAAATGGACAGACTGGAGTGGCCCAGAATAAATGAAGACAAACATTTATAAATATCCAGATGAGAGATGGTAGCTTGAACTGGGGTGGTGGTAGAGACAGAAGCAGAGAGCCTACTAGGGTGCCTTCACTCACATCTTATTATTTAATCTTATTTCCTCAGTGTGCCCCGTGGGGAACTGGACCAGAGCTTTCAGATGCTTGTCCAAGATTGCATAATCAGTGAGTCCTGAGCCAGATTTGAGCCAGGCCCGTCTGCTTCCTAAGCTTGGCCTTTCCTCTAAGTCACAGCAAATCCATGAGGTGAGCCTATAAAATAGGAGAGAAATTGTCAGAAGAGCACATTTTGGAGCTTAAGAACCAATTCCTTGGAGGCTTCAATAACTGAAAAGGTTGACTATGTTTGGCCTCTGAAATGAAACCTATATTTATTTCTTAATTAAAAAAACAAAAAAAGGCACATACAGTGTGATGTCACAGTAACAACCTGACTTGGAGTCCCCTCTGATCTGGAGTTGATGACCCTGGTCATGTGGTACTTGTCCCTCAGCCAGGTCATCCCTACCCTTGTACACCTCTGCCATGTCCTCCATGCGAGGCTGTGAGGATTAGGGTTTTCATGGGATTTTTTAATATTTATATTACTGTCTAAGATTATACATGTTCCCCAATGTCGATTCATGTTGTCAACTCTAAACACAATTAAACAACTAGAAATCAATCCCTCTCTTTCTCAGGTTCTTTATACATGCTCTATTATGCTACTTGTCATGTAAGGGTATTAATCGTTCCTCTGTCTCCTCTACTAGATCATGTACTTTGGGGTACAGGGTGGTCCCTTCTTAGTCTCTGGGTCCCATTGGCTACCACAGAGTCTGGAGTAATAGATGTCAAAGTTGATAATTATGTTTGTTTGAAAAAATGCAGAATATAAAATTCTCAGTTTTTATGACTAAAGCATTTATATGATTTTATTTCACTGTTTTTCAAACTTTCTTGATCCCTGCCCCCCCACTTTGATAAGCATAATTATCTCTGCGACTACTCCCCCACCCACTTCGGGAAATTCTAGTTTTTCCCCAGACCCCTGTCAGTGACCAACACGCACATAACACAGAACATTTGCACATCCCACAGCCAGGCTGGTTTTGTCTACTTTAGTTCCTTTTACTTTATAGTACAAACAAGAAAGCTTCTTTTTGTGTGCCTGCTTTCCAAAGAGAAGTTATATGATGATATTGAGTTTACTTTTGCAAATTACAAATGTCCTCACCGCAAGATTCTAGAACACAGTACGTCATGGGAGTACCTTGATCTAATTAAAGTTTTTACTGACAGCTCATTCTAGGGGAAGCCTGTCTTTCCCAGCATCTTTATGAGCGATAATTCACTGTCTCCATTTGATCACCTCTGGTCCCTTTTCTTTGCCACTGACTCTCTTCTCCTGGGGACGAGGTTTCAAACCAGATCCTCTTAGGCCTCAGCACTCACACCCATGCCAATCCAACATGTGCCAATAGCTGTCAGCAAAGACCTGAAGGGGAAGAATAATGGCTGATGTGGAATAAAATGACATTCTACTTGGATTTCAGTAGTCTGGTTGATTCTCTTCCAAGCTGTTTGAAGACATGAGTCAAACTAGACCCTTCTGCAGCCCTGCAGTCCTCGCCACCTCATCTCTCATATCCAGTTTTGAATCCCTTCATCCCTGCCAATCCATTCTGCAGCTGGAGTGACTTCCTAAAATACATATGATGACATCATTCTACTCTTACAGCCCGTCAGTCGCTCTCCATTTGCCTTAGGATGAAACCCTGCTCCCTACCTGCCCCCCAAACCACTGAGATCTGATCCCTTCCTCTTGGGCCTCACCTCTGGCCTGTGCCACCTGGCCAGCTTTGCTCTGAGCAGTACTATTCAACTTCTTGAAGTTTCTACCACAGACAGTGCTCTCTCTTGTCCTTGAGACTTTGCATCATAAAATACTTCCCTTGGCCTGGAATTCTCACCTTGTATTCCCATCCCTTCAACTCTTTCATTTACCTTTTTTAAAAAACACAATCCAGCTAAACATTAGGTCCTCAAGCCATCCATCTTCCTAACAAGCATGTCCTCACTCACCCCTTCCCCTCCTCCTGCCCTACGTGATGTTAAGGGCCATTTCTGATTGTGCCTTTTTTTTGCAGCTTGTGGGACCTTAGTTCCCTGACCAGGGATCGAACCCAGGCCCCTACAGTGGAAGCACAGAGTCCTAATCACTGGACCACCAGGGAACTCCCTGATTGTGTCTATTAATCCCAGCATTTCCCCTGTATCTAATTGCTACCTTCCCCCTCATATATATACATAGTGTCTGCTATACAGTAAGTATTCAATACACGGATTAAATAAATGAATAAAAGAAAGGGAGAAAAACCCGTGAAATTTCATTTGGAGTCTCATGGCTCTAGTTCATTCATTCATTTTCAGAATGTTTTTAAAACATCTACCATGAGCACTGGCTAGATGCCGAGTATTCAGGGAGGAACGAGGTTAGAATTGGTCCCTGCTCTCATGCCAGCACCTTGCAGGGCTCCATGGGTAACCAGAAAAGAAAGCAAAATTTAACTGATTCTCTGCCTTAGGCAGGGAAGAGCAACGCTGGGGAACTTTCACACCACGAGTGAGTTCTGTAACGTAGACTTCATGCTGTGTCACCTCTAGCCCAGGGCAAGACAGATACAGAACTTTGTACCCCAGATCTTGAAGTAGGTAGGGAAGACAGACAGACAGACAAGGAGTTCCGATACAGTGTGAGAAGTGCTCTTTAAGAAAGCTATGTGCTATGAGGGCAGAGAGGGTCGCTGTAGCTAATCTGGGGAGAAGTAGCTCTGGAAAGGCAGTAGCAATGGTGTAAAATCATACTTAATGATGAGATACGTTGAAACTGGCTTGTAAACTAGAATAATGATTAAATTTCTAGGTACCTGAAGCTACTTCTTTGTCACTCCTCTCTGTTGATTGTCAAACTCTTGTATGAAATTGACAGGTAGTGAGGAAATTTACCCCATTTGGATTATCCCTTGGGATACTATTGCGTGATGGAGGTGGTTCGAGTGTTAGAACAGAAGTCGGATCTGCGGGCATTGTGCGCAGGTCGTGGTGAGATTCAGTGCTGAAAACAAGGGCGCGGGCCCGTTAAGCCGGCGGGGATTCGCGGTACCTTTGTGCTGCGATCTCATCTCAGGCTCTCTTATCTAGCTCTGCCGGACCTAAGCCTTCTTTCTGGGCGAGGCCCCAGGGGGGCTTCTTTACTCACAGGGTCCTGTAGGGATCAGGGACCGCTCAGGGAAGCCTGGGAGCTGCCCAGACATCCCAGGCCAGGTGCAGCCGACAGGGGGCAGGCAAGAGGCAATAAGGTGCTCCCAGCGCTGGTGTTCCTCTGGGGTAAATACAGCTGGGATTTCCTGATTTTTTTTTTAAACTCATTATTATGCTAACTTAATTCATTTCTCTTAATAAAAATGTGTTAAGGGGGCTTCCCTGGTGGCGCAGTGGTTGAGAGTCTGCCTGCTAATGCAGGGGACACGGGTTCTAGCTCTGGTCTGGGAGGATGTCACATGCCGCGGAGCAACTATGCCCGTGAGCCACAACTGCTGAACCTGCGCATCTGGAGTCTGTGCTCCACAACAAGAGAGGCCGCGATAGTGAGAGGCCCGCGCACTGCGATCAAGAGTGGTCCCAGCTTGCCACAACTAGAGAAAGCCCTCGCACAGAAACGAAGACCCAACACAGCAAAATTAAATAAATTAATTAATAAACTCCTACCCCCAACATCTAAAAAAAATATATGTTAAGTTCTGACTGCCATATAAAATATGAAGAAGTGAGATAGCACCAAATGCTGGCAAGGATGTGGAGTGACAGAAGCTCTCATTCATTGCTGGTGGGAATGCTAAGTGGTACAAGCACTGTGCAAGAAATTTTGGCAGTTCTTACAAAACTAAACATGCTTATGTCCAGCAATCTCTCTCTGTTATTTGCACGAAGGAGTAGAAAACTTATGTATCAAGCACCTGTTCAAAGATGTTTGCAGCAGCTTTATTCATAATTGTTAAAACACGGAAGCAACCAAGTCTTCCTTCACTAGGTGAAGGGATAAATAAACTGTGGTACTTCCAGACAATGGAATAGTATTCAGTACTAAAAAGAAAGGAGCTATCAAGCCACAAAAAGACATGAAGCAACCCTAATTGTATACTACTAAGTGAAAGAAGCCAATCTGAAAAGGCTGTATACTATATATCATTCCCACTATATGACATTCTGGAAATGGCAAAACTATGGAGATAGTAAAAAGATCAATGGTTGCCAAGGGGTGGGAGAAGGGAGGGTGGAGCACAGAGGATTTTTAGGGCAGTGAAAAAACAAAACATTCTGTATGATAAACGTTCTGTATACACTTATTCAAACTTACAGAATAAGTCAGTATACATTTATTCTATTCAAATAGAATATACAGCAACCAGTAAATGCTAATTTTACGCTATGGACTTTGGTGATGACGTGCAATGTAGTTTCATCGACGGTAACAAACATTGCTTGTGAGGGAGGCTGTGCATATGAGGGAGCGCAGGGCGTATATGGGGATCCCCTTGCTCCACTCAATTTTGCGGTGAACTTACACTGCTCTAAAATATAACATCTATTTAAAAATAAAAAAGAAAGCAGCCTTAAGAAATAAAGTGTATCAATGGCCTCAAAATTCTGGCCACATTTAAGACAATAACTTCCTTAAAAAGACAATGGGATTGTGTATGGTCAATAAAAAAAAAATCAACTTGTTTTTCCACATGTTTTGAAAAATACATTTGTCTGAAAAAATATCACCCAGATATAAGTCATTGTTAACCATAATATTCTCCAGTCCCCCACTGGTGCATTTTAATGTAATATTTCCTTAAGAATGTGTACTCCAAATAAGCAATCTCCAGCCATCCAGAAACAAATAGGGAATTTTTAAAATGCTAAAACACAAGCACAAATAATAAAATTAGTTGAAAATCTGTTTTCTTTCCATTAAAAAAAAAACTTTTAATACTACTTAGAAAAGATAGACAAAGGGAGACTTCTTAAGATGGAGTAATAGACACTGGGTTCACCTTCCTGCATGAGACAAAAACCGAAATAATTCATGTCTCGTAGATGTATACCCACATTACAATGAATATAAACACAAAAAAATAAAGAATACCAGAAATTATAACTGCATGGGTAAATATATAAGACTTTTCTTGTGATATAAAAGCTCTTTTAAAGTAATTGATTACTGGGGAATTCCCTGGAAGTCAGTAGTTAGGACTCAGTGCTTTTACCGTGGTGGCCCAGCTTCAATTCCTGGTTGGGGAACTAAGATCCCTGCAAGCCAGGGATATAAATAAATATATATATATATATATATATATATATGTTTTCGTGCAAACATAAACCTATTTCATATCTCTAGGATAAATGTCCAAGAGTTCCAAAGATGGGTCATAGGGTTAGCACATATTTAGTTTTGTGGGAAACTGCCATACTCTTTTCTAGATATATTATACCATTTTATATTCCCACCACAGAATGTGAATGATCTACTTCCTTCACATCCTTGCCTACATTTGATGTTGTCACTATTTTTTATTTTAGCCATTCTGAAAGATGTGCTGTGACATAGCATTGTGGATTCAATATGCATTTCCGTAATGGCTAATGATTTTGAATATATTTCCCTGTGCTAGTTACCATCTGTATCATTTTCAGTAAAAAGTCCATTCATGTCTTTCACTTATTTTCTAATTGAATAGCTGGTTTTTCTTACTGTTGAGTTTTCAGAATTCTTTATATATTCCAGACTCAAGTCCTTTGTCAAATATGTGGTATATAAATGATTTATCCTGGTCTATAATTTGTCTTTTCATTTTCTACAGGGTCTTTTCCAGGGTAAAGTTTTCAATTTTGATGAAGTTCAATTTTATAAATGTTTTTCTTTTTGTGAATTGTGATTTTGTTGTCAAGCCAAAAAATTTTTGCCTAGCACCAGGCCCCAAGAATATTTTTTTCCTTTTCTTTTTTCTAAAAGTTTTATAGTTTTACATTTTACATTTAAGTCTGTGATCCACTTGAGATAATTTTTGCAAAAGCTGTGAATTTAAGTCAAGGTTCATTTTTGTGCCTATGGATATCCAATAGCTCCTGCACCATTTATTGAAAAAACAATTCCCCCTTTGAATTGCTTATGCACCCTTTTAAAACATCAACTGGGTATGTTTGCATGGGGTTACTGTTTTTAATAAAATAAAAACAATATTCATCAGTTATCAAAGTTTAATATTTTGTAGAAGGCATACTTCTGAAAGCAGAATAAAACACCTTCCCAGGTCAAATGGGTCAATGTGCATAGTACTACTTCCTTTAAAATATTAAAATGGGGGCTTCCCTGGTGGCGCAGTGGTTGAGAGTCCGCCTGCCGATGCAGGGGACACGGGTTCGTGCCCCGGTCCGGGAAGATCCCACATGCCGCGAAGCGGCTGGGCTCGTGGGCCATGGCCGCTGAGCCTGCGCGTCCGGAGCCTGTGCTCCGCAACGGGAGAGGCCACAACAGTGAGAGGCCCGCGTACCACAAAAAAAAAAAAAAAAAAAAAAAATTAAAATGATCAGCCAAGACTATAATAAAAACTTATTGCGTGAAATTGCTTTTTTTCTATACATTAGAATGAGTTTTAAAAGGCCCCTTATATCCTTGAATCAGTAAAACCTTAGTTCAGAGGCTGAAATGGATGCATTACTGCCACCTTGTGGAAGTGTTCTCCCTTTACAGTCTATCGTAAAAAGCAATGAGGGTGTGTGATCCTGGCAAGAGCCATTTTCCGCTTTCCCAATTTCTTAAATATGATGCAACTTCTGGCCTTTTTCCCTTTCTTAAAAACACTTGTAGATATTTGCCTCAAGAAATTGCATTTATGATAATATATTTTAATAGATAGTTTAATTTGTTAAATAACGTGTCAGATAATAATAATACTGATTAAAATTAAAACTACAAACCAAGCAGGTTATTTTCCTGTGAAATTAAAATTATAAAAAATATTCCAATTAATCTTGAAGAACACATTTTGAAGGACTTGTACTCAGGATATCCACTTATTTTAAGAACTTGAGTCCCATTGGAGTTTGTATGTTTTCTAGACCAGTGCATATCTAAATTAAGGTACATTTAAGTTACCATGTGTCTTGTCAAACTGCAGATCCTTACCGCGTAAATCTAAATTGAAGCCTAGGAAATTCCCTGGCAGTCTAGTGGTTAGGAATCGGTGCTTTCACTGCTATGGGCCTGGGTTCAATCCCTGGTTGGGAAGCTAAGATCTTGTAAGCCACATGGTATAGACAAAAAAAAAAATAAATAAAATAAAATGAAGCCTAAATTGCTCTAAGGTGATACTGATGCTGCTGCTCTTTGACCAAACTTTCAGTAACAAGGTTAAAGACTAGTGGTTTGCAGACCTAGCTGCATAATTACCTGGGTAGCTCTTTTTTTTTTTTTTTTTAAAGGAACATTTATTTATTTATTTATTTATAGGCTGCATTGGGTCTTCGCTGCTGCATGCGGTCTTTCTCTAGTTTTGGCGAGCGGGGGCTACTCTTTGTTGCGGTGCATGGGCTTCTCATTGCAGTGGCTTCTCTTGTTGCGGAGCATGGGTTCTAGGCGTGCAGGCTTCAGTAGTTGTGGCACGTGGGCTCAGTAGTTGTGGCTCATGGGTTCTAGAGCACAGGCTCAGTAGTTGTGGTACACGGGCTTAGTTGTTTAAATAAAATAAAATGAAGCCTAAATTGCTCTAAGGTGATACTGATGCTGCTGCTCTTTGACCAAACTTTCAGTAACAAGGTTAAAGACTAGTGGTTTGCAGACCTAGCTGCATAATTACCTGGGTAGCTTTTTTTTTTTTTTTTTTTTAAAGGAACATTTATTTATTTATTTATTTATAGGCTGCATTGGGTCTTCGCTGCTGCATGCGGTCTTTCTCTAGTTTTGGCGAGCGGGGGCTACTCTTTGTTGCGGTGCATGGGCTTCTCATTGCAGTGGCTTCTCTTGTTGCGGAGCACGGGTTCTAGGCGTGCAGGCTTCAGTAGTTGTGGCACGTGGGCTCAGTAGTTGTGGCTCATGGGTTCTAGAGCACAGGCTCAGTAGTTGTGGTACACGGGCTTAGTTGTTCCGTGACATGTGGTATCTTCCCAGGCCAGGGATCGAACCCTTGTCCCCTTTGTTGGCAGGCAGATTCTTAACCACTGTGCCACCAGGGAAGTCCCCTGGGTAGCTCTTAATTATATCAACACCTGGGATCAGACCAATTAAATTAGAATCTCTGGGACTGGGCTCCAATCACTGGCATGTTGAAAACTCCCAAGTGATTCTAATGTGCAGTCATTATGTTTGAAACCTAAGAAACCCCATATGTAGAAAGAAACAGACATCTATAAGTTTACTAACTGTAAGGGGTATCATTGTCTCTAGCCTCCTCTTGGAAACCTCAAATGAATGTCAAAGTTGAGATAGGATCATACAAAATGATCCTGAAAATACCTAACATTGAACACATTGATAGACATTTGTATACAACCTGACCCATAGGACGTGAGGTCAGTTTCCTCAGACCACTATCAAGAAAAATGTCTAATAAATAAATGGAAAGGTATCCTGTGTTCATGGATGAGAAGAATTAATACTGTTAAAATGTCAACACTGTGAAAAGCCATCTATAGATTCATGAAATCTCTATGAAGTTTCCAAGAGAAATATTTTTTGCAGAAGTAGAAAAAACAATCCTAATGTTTATATGGAACCACAAAGATCCTGAATAGCCAAAGCAACCCTGAGAAAGAACAAAGCAGGAGACACGTCCTGATTTCAAACTATACTGCAAAGTTATAGTAATCAAAACAGTATGATACTGGCATTAAAAATAGACGAATAGGGCTTCCCTGGTGACACAGTGGTTGAGAGTCCGCCTGCCGATGCAGGGGACA
>NW_020175536.1:6507375-6528743 GCF_003031525.2 Neophocaena asiaeorientalis asiaeorientalis | reverse complement strand
AGCAACAAAAGTAAGAGGCCCGTGTCCCGCAAAAAAAAAAAAAAAGGAACAAGTAACAGGTGCCCTTGCTCACTCCCCAAGGGTGGAGAGCAAGCTCGTTCCTTAAAAAATAAAATAAAATAAAATAATATGAATTATATTGCTATTATTATGAGTTATACTGCCCTTGGTCACTCTAGCTGGTCAAGAAGAGGTACCAGTCTCAGCTCACTGAAGGAAAAGCATGAAATAATTTTAGCTTTTCCAACAACTGCCTCCAATTATAAAATTGTTGAAAACTGCTTTTTTGTTATTTTGTCTTGTTAGCAAGCCTTGGACAATACTGTAGAAGAAGGCCAGGAATGCCCTTAGCCACTGGCCATTTACCAATGCCTTCATCTGTAGGCATATGGACGTAATACACTAGCGCTCGGAGAGCACAGTACCACAGGCCTCCCTTGGGGATTGCCTGCTTCTTTGTGATGCTGGTGATCTCTGCTGATGTGGTTGTTTCCTGGTCTCTATGCACTTGGTCTGCATGTGTTTCCTTAGTGTTGTCTTCCCTTGAAGGGAGGCAAGCTTCAAAAGCTAGATCAAGTAGGTTTAGCTGCCACTCTAAGGAGTCTGAATTTTGTTTTTAAGTTTAATGAGAAAGCTTTGAAGGATTTTAATAATAACATGATCTGATTGACTCCATAGAGTTTTCTTCCTAAAGTAACAACAGGAGCAACAGTGGAGGAAAAGCCCCACTAGGGGTCTGTTGCAGAAGTCTAGATGAGAGATGACTGTGGCTAGGATTAGATGAATACTGGTGGAGCAGCTGGATTCATGATATATTTTGATTGCAGAGCCAATAGAACTTACTGGTGGATTAGATGCAAGATGTGAAAGAACAGGAAGAGTGAAGGGCCAGAGGTGCACCAAAAATCTACAAGACAGCTGTCAAAACCATTGCAGAAGGTGGGAGAATATCTTGGTGCTCAACTGGGGACGATGATGTGAATAAGAAGCAGATGATATAATCAGAGGGTAGTAACTTCAAAAGAGAACACCCAGTGGTTTATGAAGTCAGAGCAAAGGTCCATCCTTCCTTTCTGACCCCATAAGTCCCTATGTGAATCATTCCTACTTCCCCATGAAGTGGATTTTTCTCTGGTTTTAGGACAAGTGGTATCATCAAGTAAAAACAGGTGTCAGGTAAGATGGAATAGAGAAAGTGCTGTCAGAAGGAAGATCAAAAATCTGGAGAGATTTATTCATAATCTAATGATAGGGAAAGTACACAGGGACTGAGGATGTAAATGAGGATAGAGGATGAGAGTGTTGGAAGAAAAAGCATGCGTGGTCCCCTGATCCTAGCACTATTATGTACAAGCTATCATGGAAAATAGGCTGAAGGTACATGTTAATTATAAGGGATGAGAAATACTGGATAGGAAAACATGGTTTAAAGGCCAAATAAATATAACTTACCAGCGCCAAGGTACCACCTGTAATGTTAGCATCATGGTACACACACCCTGTATTGATAGGAGGACATGGGTGGCAGCCCTCTCTCTGTTTTACACTTTAACTTGGTGGATCTTTTCTAATTTCTACATTTACTGTTGAGTAGAGGAATTGTGACATCAGGAGGAAATCATCCAATCATGGTTTTCTGCTTTTCTTTTAGAATTTCTCCTCACTTAATTTTATTAGTCTTTTACACTCTTCATACTATACTCCTGTCTCACTTCTCACCTGCTTTATGTGTTATGGTTTATTGTACAATATACTAACATTCTCACATCTTAAGTTTGAAACTAATTTTGGGCAGTTTTTGGACTCCGGATTTTAGAAATACTCAATTGGAATGTATTTTTTGTCATGAATCTCAGCCATCATGACATTAACTTTTCACTTTTTTGGGAAGAGAATGTTGCTATCTCGATGATCAGATCATCCTATCACCTTGTGACATCATTAATGGCATCATGTCTATATCTGTACAGTGAGCATCTAGGCGATCCCTCTTTTATGAAAGATAATGCAACATCTTCAGGGAAAATGTGAAATTTGACACTAGATATTATTTCTTCTCTATTAAATGTTAATTATTGGTATGTTTGTTAAGAAACCTACATATACTGCTTTATTAGTACACAAGTCACACTTTGTTTTCCAACCTTGCTGTGACCCATCTGATAGGATTTGGACTTTGAAGTTACAAGATTGCCTCTTCTAGAATGTGAAAGGAGAAGGGAAAAAAGGATTATATAAGAACAATTTAACTTCATGAATGGAGAAGATAGTGAGATCCTGTCATGTTAGAGACTCTGAATACTGAGCAGATCAAATGTGTTAAATACTTTTACTGAGAGATTGATTTTCCAATACTAAAAGTTTCCTATACAGTTTTTAGCTTTGCAAGAAAGACTGAAAGGGGTTGGCATAAATCAAACAATGTTGCTTTGTTAAGTGTGCTTTGTAAGATGCAAATATCTTCTAAGATGCTAATAATTAGAAACTGTGATAGCAGCATTCTTTTATATGCTTAATTAAGAAGATGAAACAGTGACTCTGTGTCTATATTTTTACAAAGGTGAAAGGCTTGCTGAGCCAGCTAACTGGACTATTTACAATGGATTGCCAAGATAAAGATTGCAGATGCCACCTATTAAGGCAGCGACAACCTTCACATTTAAGGTAATACTGCTCCTTCTTAGAACTTCTTACATTTAATTACCTATTCAATATTTGCCTTCTCATTGTTGTAGGCTTCCTAAAGGCAAGGACCATGTCTTCAGAATTTTTCACAATGTCTGGAATGCTATAGCCTCATTGAATGACGAATAATCTAATTTTAATTTGGGAGTATTGATCAAGTTGGGAAACTGTGCTAATTAATACACTGATCTCATCTATTCATCAACATATAATTAGCTATAAAAATTGAGATAGGAGTAGGAAAAAAACAAATTTCACAAATAACTTAGTCATTTTTTTTTTAACATGTATAGATGGGAGAGACCCAGAAGAATTGAGCAATTCCCCCAAATGGTCAAAACCCTCGCCTTAAATACCATCTTTAGCGAAAGACAAAAGGGGGAAGTAGTTTGGGACTTCAAAGGGGAGGAAAGTAATTCACATGGAGATAGAAAGCAGATGTGTAGTAAAAAAAAAAAAAAGTTTGCTGAGCCAGGCAGAGACAATGGGACACAGAGGAATTTTAACAGATTTTTCCAGGTTCCTTCCAGTGTACCACACCTATTCATCCTATAGTTATCTATTTGATATCTCCATTCCTGCAACAGGTCCTCTAACTACATTCTTTTAGACAGTTAGGAGGAAGATCAAAGTTTATTCCTGAGTCTTTGGGGCCTTCATTGTTTTCATCTAGAAATAGTACCCATGCCAAAGAGACATTTTGAGGTGGCAAATTTTGCTCTACTACAGTCCTGCCTTTGAAACTTCTTTTAAGAGATTTCACAGTCCAGAAGTTGGGTTGATAGATTGCTTTATCTCACTGAGCCATTTTCTTAGTTCTGACAATAGGTCAGATCAGTTACTCATTTCAGGAGGCAGTGATGCAAGTGGGCTCGCAAAGTTAGCCCTATAGGGTGTAAGTAATCAGGTATTTAATAAGATGCGTTTCTACGGAGACAAAAGAAAAACAAAGGTTAATGGTTGGAGCGAATTGTAAACCCAGTGTCTGAGTCCTGAGAGTTGCCAGTGGAGAAGATTTCTAGATCTCAAGGTTGAAGCATCTTTTGTAGTTTGAAATGTCTCTGATGATGTCATCAGGTGTTCAGGTAAACTTTCTGAGTGGCTTACAAAGTGACAGGCACAGAGATTGTCTAAACATGGGCTATTGTGGTGATCTCTCTTAAGTTTATATCAAGTTGTTCAGCTTTAGTTCTAAATGATTCCAAGTCAAAAGGGGGAGACAAATTGGAAACATTAGTTTGAACAGTTGTTGCCAAATATTTGAGGAGACTAGAAGAATTCAGAACCCAGTTCAGTTTATAGGTGGAAGAACAAAACTTCAAAGATGATTGATAGGGCTTCCCTGGTGGCGCAGTGGTTGAGAGTCCGCCTGCCGATGCAGGGGACACGGGTTCGTGCCCCGGTCCGGGAAGATCCCACATGCCGCAGAGTGGCTGGGCCTGTGAGTCATGGCTGCTAAGCCTGCGCGTCCAGAGCCTGTGCTCCGCAACGGGAGAGGCCACAACAGTGAGAGGCCCGCGTACCGAAAAAAAAAAAAGATGATTGATAGAACAAAATCTAATATTCATAACTGTGTATTAGAGTTTTTGCTGAAACGCAATTTTTTCTCTTTAAAATCACTCTAATTTCTACCAACGAAAGCCAAATTAAAACTAATTTGTTTGCAAAATAAGTTTAGTTTCATTAAAATTGGCCGATTATTTACTTAAGTCTAGCAAGAATAGCAATTGAGCACATAGGCTCTTTTTTTGGCCACACAGCACAGCATGCAGGATCTTATTTCCCCAAACAGGGATCAAACCTGTGCCCCCCGCAGTGGAAGCATGGAGTCTTAACCACTGGACCACCAGGGAAGTCCCAGACTGAATTTTTAATAGCTCTCAAGGCCAGCAAGCCAGGCCAAGTATTTGCCATCACACTTGCATGTAATACTTATAGATTTGGGTGAATTTCTCTCTTCTTGAGGTTCCCAAAATATCCTGAGGTTCTTGCATCTGCCAGGAAGCGACCATTCTTACTCACCTGGTAAGGCTGCTGGGAACACTGTAAGTAAGCAAGGTACCAGGCTGGTTTTCTAAGGGGCTTTATAGCTTCATAAAGTCAATCTTAGTTCCTTAAAGCTGTCTGGTCATTTCTGATTCAATGCATATTCTCAAATATTGCCTTCCAGTCAAAGCCTTGTTAATGTAAACAGTGTTTCCAATTGTGCCCTGTTACAAGGAGAGGAGATTATTAGTGACTTTATGTAAATACAAAGGTATTATACAAAAGTATAATTTACCAAATTGCGGTATGTCATTACACAAGAGGAAGGGTTTCCTCATATCTGAAAATGAAAGATTAAAAAACCAGTAATATTTCAAACAAAAAGTCATAAAAATTATAATAATATTCATCAGTTCATTCAATCATTAATGTAATTGATTCTTGTTGATCTTGATCTGCTGTTAGCAGTTTTAGGAAGCCATCAGTTTTTCAATTAGAGTTCTATAATTTGTTACCCAGTTCAGTAGTATGATCTGAAAGTTATCAGAAACCTATATTTCTTCTACAAAATTTCTGAAGGAAAAACCATCAAATACATTTATCAACAATTGCAGTGCAAGCAAAAGAAATTAGACTCTCCTGGCAACTTTTTAGGAGCAAAGAAAAGTGCCTTATCTAAGATTATCAGGGCCTCAGACAATGCAGTGAAGATTGGGGGTATAACTGTTATTGGAAAAAGTTAGTGTGCCTGATACACAGTGAGGCCAAATAAACCGAAATTACAATTAGTCACAAATACAGTCCTCAAGTTTTTTTGCCCATACGTATGAGTATTGTCTAAAACGTGTCTTCTTTGTAGCAGCTAGGCCCTGCCACCACTGTGCTTGGCTGAGCTCACAAATCTGTTGTAACCTGTAGCTTCCCTGTCACTTCTCTGGCTCTCCTCTCCTGCTAAGCTTTGTTTCCTGGCAGTAATCAAAACCTTCTGCCACTGCCATAGCTACTGCTGCTGCTGGAACCACCATAGCCACCTTGGTTTTGGGGTTTGGCAAAGTATTGGCCTCTACCACCATAGGGGCCAGAACTTCTGCCTCCAAAGTTTCCTCCTTTCATGGGTCCAAAATTTGAAGATTGATTATTGTGACTGCCAAAATCACTGTAGCTTCCACCACCTCCAAAATTGCTTCCATCATTACCAAATCCATTATAGCCATCCCCACTGCCACCATATCCACCACCACCGCGGCTGCCACCAAAGCCACCTCGACCACTGAAGTTTCCTCCATGACCAAAGCTGTCATTCCCACCAAAACCCCCTCCATGACCATCACCAAAGTTTCCAGAACCACTTCGACCTCTTTGGTTGGATGAGGCACTAGCCATCGGTTGCTTAGATAGGGCTTTCCTTACTTCACAGTTGTGGCCATTCACAGTGTCTGAATGACAATCTTGTCTACAGAGTCATGGTCATCAAAGGTTATGAAAGCAAAGCCTCTCTTTTTGCCACTGCCTCGATCAGTCATGATTTCAATCACTTCAATTTTCCCATACTGTTCAAAATAATCTCTTAGGCGATGTTCTTCAGTGTCTTCTTTAATGCCACCAACAGAAATCTTTTTCACAGTTAAGTGGGCACCAGGTCTTTGAGAATCTTCTCTTGAGACGGCCCTCTTTGATTCCACCACTCTTCCATCCACCTCGTGGGGCCTTGCATTCATGGCCGCATCCACCTCCTCCACAGTGGCATATGTGACAAACCCGAAGCCCCTGGAGCGCTTGGTGTTTGGATCCCTCATTACCACACAATCTGTGAGCGCTCCCCGCTGCTCGCAATGGCTCCTCAGACTCTCATCGGTTGTTTCAAAGCTCAAACCTCCGATGAAGAGCTTCCGCAGCTGTTCGGGCTCTTTGGGTGACTCTGACTTAGACATGACGGCAGTGGAGGTGGGGGGAGACGTCAACGATGCTTACTCGGCGGCGTCCACGAGCAGAAAGGAGTAATCTACCGAACGTATCTCCTGTCAGTTTTGAGGTTGTAATGTGGTTAAGAAACTAATGTGTTATCACAGAGCAGCCAGGACCAGAAATGCTGCCCAAGTGTGACCAGTTATAAATTAGTCAGAATCTGGCAGCAGGGCAATAAACAGGGAAGAAAAAGCTGTAGTTAGATGCATCTGGCAGCTCCTGGAATGAAGCTGGTAAGCAGACTTCTTCAGGGAACAAGCAGGGACATTTTTAGTAGTCCCCCCGGACGCAGACTTTGTCCAGGATCAACAGAATGGGCGTTGCCTGCCAGCAAGCAGAATGTGTCCTCCTCCTGCAGGGCTTCCTCTCTCCCCTCGAGGCCCCCTGGAGATCGCAGGAGCCAGGAGTTTGGGGCCGGTTTCCATTCGCCTCTGGACCCACCTGGAGAGCAGAGGCAGGGCTTTGAGGAAGGTCAGCGGAGGCCACGGTCTGCCGCAACCTGGGCGTTCCCCGCGTTCCCGGGCGTTCTCTCTCTGTTCGCCCTCATTCCCGAGGCTCGCTCCGGTAGCCGGCACCTCCTGCTCAGTCCCGAGGAAGCCATGGCCGAGTCCAGGGGTCGTCTATACCTCTGGATGTGCTTGGCTGCAGCGCTGGCATCTTTCCTGGGTGGATTTATGGTGGGTAAGTGTACCGACCCCTTCCCCGGATCCCTCCAGCCTCCCCGGAGGAAAGCGGTAGAACCTGGGGCTGAAGAGCTGGGCTGCGCGCTGGGCGCCGGGCCGGCTGAGCTCCTCGAATTTCAGCCCAACCGGAAACTGAATGGAATGCATTTCGGTCTTCCTAATAAAGTGTGCCAGACATTCAAATTTATTAAATGCTCGCTGAGTTCAGGGTACTGTTAAGGGCTGTTAAGACAATTTAGAGTTGCCACTATCCGCAGGGGTCAAAAAGATGATTTAATTTCCAAGACCACTAATGAGTCAAAACTTTCAACTGCCCTTCTGTAATCATTTATTACATAAATATTTGTCGAATGCTCCCTGTGTGTCAGGCACTGTGCTATGAACTTAACCCCTATGGGAGAACAAGAAAGATAAAGACCCGTGCCTTGATGCATAACTCATGGGAAAATGAAAAGAATAGCCCTCACCTAAAACTTGTTTAACCAACTCAAAGTTACACATCAGAATTTGAAGGTTTTCTGCATTTGGTATGAATTTTTTGTAAAGCTCACCATGATCTGTTTCTTAGGTAAGGGCTTTTTTTTTTCCTTCTTCCCCTTTGGCTTCTAGTTTTTATAAAAGTCAAAAGCAATTTCTTGTGTATGTAGTATGCATATGTGTATGTATTCTCCTCCCAGGCTGGCTTAGTAAGCCTCTCAAAGAAACAACCACTTCAGGGAACACTCACCAAAATCTAAGGTGGAAACTGGTGTCTGAGATGAAAGCTGAAAATATTAAATCATTTCTTCGGTAAGTTTGTTTTGTATACTTGATCTTAAAAATGGTGTTTAAAATATTGCAGAGTGAGAACTGTATGAAAACTGATGTTATTCATGTGGGTAACCTTTGTGTGAAATTATATGATATCACATTAATTCATGGTAGTTTAAATGTTCCTTTATTCCACTCTTGGAGTCAAATCTACTTGAATGTTGAAGGAGCCTTTCTTCCCCAACTTCATCTGCAGAAAAAGTATCTGGTTACTTTATTAAGAGATGTTTCAACTTCATGTACTTTGGACTGCAGCTCAATGTTATTCTTTGTTCCCCGTGCCTGGGTTTAATCAGGAATTTTATTTAAATGTCATATTCTGCCAGGAAGAGGAAGATGGTTGTAAACTCTGATTTAGAGGAAAGGAGATTAAAATTTCAGATTCTGTCCACTACAAATTAAACCTTTATCCCGTGTTGCAAATTTAAGTAACACAAATAGGACAAAGTGAAAGCAAAAGGATCAGTGCAAACCCGCCAGTCTCTTGGCAAGAGGAGGAGTGACATTCATCCAGGGGAGTGATTATGAATTCCTTGAAGGCAGTTATGACATTTATTTCTATATTCCGACTCTTTCAAAGGAGTATCATTAAAAAAAATTTATTGAATCATAATTTACGTAAAATAAGCTGCATCCATATAACGCCTACGATTTGAGGGTATCGACAGATGCACAATACACTCAGCAAACGACCTCCTCAATTAAGATACAGAAAATTTGCATCATGCCTTTGCAGTTTATTCCTCCCTTCAACTCCCTTCCTTTGGACTCCTTCATATTTTCTAGAACTTTATATAAATAGAATCATACAGAATGTGCTTTTTCGTGTCTTTCTCTCAGCATAATGAAGGATTTTGGAATTCATCCAGGTTGTTGCACGTATCTGTAGTTTATTGCTTTTTATTGCTGAGTAGTATTCTATTGAATGGAGAGACTCCAATATGTAGTTGATGGATCTCGGGTTGTTTTTAGTTTTTCATTATTGTGAACAAAGTTGCTATGAGCATATGTTTACATATGATTTCATTCCTTTTTGAATGGCTGTGTTGGATGATAAGCACGTGTTTAACTTTTTAAGAAAATGGCAAACAGGTTTCAAAAGTGGTTGTACCATTTTACATTCCTAACTTAGTATTGTCAGTTGTTTTCATTTTAACCATTTTAGTGGGTGTGTACTAGTATCTCATTGTGGTTTTAATTTGCATTTTCTTTTTTTTTTAACATCTTTATTAGAGTATAATTGCTTTACAATGGTGTGTTAGTTTCTGCTGTATAACAAAGTGAATCAGCTATACATATACATATATCCCTATATCTCCTCCCTCTTGTGTCTCCCTCCCAACATCCCTATCCCACCCCTCTTCTCATGCACTTATTGGACACTTGCATGTCTTGTTTTATAGAGTCTCTGTTCACTTTTTAAATTGTTTTGATTTATTATTGAGTATAGGAGTTCTTTCTTTATACATTCTTTTGTCAGACATTTTTGTGAATATTTTCTTCTGTTCTATGGTTGGCTTTTTTTGTTTTCCTAGTGGAGTTTTTGAAGGGCAGAGATATTTAATTTCGATAAACTCCAGTTGAACAATTTTTGTCTTATGTTTCATACTCTGTGTCCTATCTAGGCCTATGAGAAGTTGTGAAGATTTTCTTATATTATTTTTTTTTAGAAGTTTTGTAATTTTAGCTTGCACATTTAGGTCAATGATCCACTTCAAGTTAATTTTTGTGTGTGGTATGATGTAAGAGTTGATGACTTTTTAAATACAATTATTTAATTATTCCTGCAAGATTTGTTTAAAAACTTTTCTTTCCCTGTTGAATTGCTTTGGTACTTGGTCCAAAATCACTTGACCATAAATCCATGGCCTGTTTTATTGATTTTATATTTTCTTCTATTGATCTATTAATCTATATACCTCAGTACCACACTATCTGGTTTAGTCTAGCTTAATAGTAAGTCTGAAAATCAGGTAGAGTTAATCCTACAAATTTTTCTTTTTAAAAATTGCTTTGACTGTTTTAAGTCATTTGCGTATCCAAATAAATTTTAGAATCAACTTCTCAATTCCTACCAAAAAAAAAGCCTGCTGGAACTTTGATTAAAATTGCATTGAATCTGTAGATAAATTTGGAAGAGTCTTTCAGTCTCTTCATTCATCATAGGGATGTACTACAGTTTAACTTTTCACCCACTGAAGGACATTTGTTTTGCTTCCACTTGTTGGCTATTATGAATAAAGCTGCCATTAACATTCATGTACATCTTTTATGTAATCATAGGTTTTCATTTTTCTGGGATAAGTACCCCCGAGTGAAAATTGCTTGTTTGTAGGAAAAGTACACTTTTAGTTGTTGAAGAATCTGCCGAACTATAGTATAGCTGTATCATTTTATATTTTTCATTGGAATTATTACTCTTTTTAATTTTACCCATTCTGACAGGTGCATAGAGATACCTTATTATGGTTTTAATTTGCATTCCCTAGTACCTAATGATATTGAACATCTTTTCCTGTGCTTATTCACCATCTGTATACCATCTGCAGTGAAATGTCTGTTCATGCCTTTGACCTATTCACTATTTGGATACTTTTTTTTTTTTACTGAGCTTTGAGGGTTCTTTATATTTTCTATATACAAGTCTTTTGTTGGCTTTGTGGTGTACAGATATTTTTCCTAGTCTGTTTTTTGTCTTTCCACACCTTAACTGTGTTGTTTGCACATCAGAAGTGTTTAATTTTAATAAGGTCTAATTTATCAATTTTTCATTCTATAGATCACGCTCTTGGGTTCATATCTAAGAACTTTTTGTCTAGCCCTAGATCCCTTTTCTCCTCTTTTTACCCCCAAATTTTATAGTTTACATTTTACAATATATTTTGTGATTCATTTTAGAGTTAATTTTTGCATAAGGTGTAATGCTTGGTTGAGGGTCATTCTTTTTTCACCTGTAGATGTCCGGTTGCTCTAGCCCCATTTGTTGAAAGGCTATCCATTGCTTTTGCTCCTTTGTCAGTAATCATTTGGGCATATCTGTGTGAGTCTCTTTGAGTTCTCTGATGCTCTGCTGATCTATGTGTCTATTCCCTGCCAGCACCATGTTGTCTTGATTACTGAAGTTATGTAGTAAGCCTTAACAATGCATAGGGTGATTCATCCCACTTTATTTTTCTATATCATTTGCCTATTCATATAAAATATAGAATAAATATATCTATATCTAGAAAAATCCTTGATGAGATTTTGATAAGAATTGCTTTAATCTTACAGAGCAATTTAGGGGCACTTCATAGTTTTACTATGTCTCAACTTTCCATCCATGATTATGGTAAGTCTCTACAATTATTTAGGTCTTCCTTTAACAACATTTTGCAATTTTCAGGATGCAGATCTTGTATATGTATTGTTACCTTTATATTGAAGTATTTCATTTTCTTTGCAGCAGATGTAAAATCATATTGTGTTTAATTTCAGTTTTCACATGTTTGTTGCTACTATATAGAAATACTGTTGATTTTGCATTCTGTGGCTTGTCTAAACTCATGTGTTAGTTCTAGGAGTGTTTGTAGACTCATTAGGATTTACTTTCTATGTAGAAAATCAGGCCGTCTTCAAATAGGGACCATTTTATTCCTCTGTTTTCACACTGTATGCCATATATATATAGTCCTTACTGTGCTGATTGTAGTTCCAGTACTGCATTGAGTAAAAGTGATGAGAGCAAACATTCTTTCCCTATGTCTGATCTTAGTGGGAAAGCATTCAGAGTTTCCCCATTAAGTGTGATGTTATATGTAGATTTTTTGTAGATATTCTTTACTGACTTAAGGAAATGTCCCTCTATTCCAAGATTGCTAAGAGGTTTGTTGTTTTTTTTTAAAATCATGAATGGGTATTAAATATTGTGTCAACTGGAAAAGAGAAAAAAGCACAACATGAGACAGCTGTGAGTTCACTGTTATTTGGGGACTTACAGAGGACTATACCCAGGAGACATTCTCTCAGATAACTCTGCAGAACTTCTCCCAAGAGGTGGAGGTGGGGATGAGTGGAGGTCCAGGTCCATATATATATGATTTTAGTGAAGGGGGTGCATGCAATCAAGCGCACATCTTGGTACACGGTTGCTACTAGTAACAAGAAGGTTGCTGCTAGTCACAAGGAGCAGATACCTCCGTTAATAATTTTAGTGCTTTTCTATGTATGAGAAGATACAAGAAATTGGGTAAATAAAATTTTCTCCTGAAAATATCTAACTATCTGAAGGCCTGTTCTGCCAGTTTTTCCCAGAGCATAGAGTATCTCATTCCTGATCTCCACCCTGAATTCCTTTCAGAGTGTGTTGGAGATCAGCAAATGCAGTGGCTGAGCTAATCCTTGTAGAGCCAGATGGCCAGTGACACACTTTAGTTGGAAGTTGTAAAATGGTTTTGCTCCCAAAATCTTGGCTCCCTGTACATCAATGGTGAGATGAGATACAGAGGCAGAGTTCTGGAGGAAAAAGAAAGGGTGGCTTTATTATTTGCCAGGCCAAGAAGGGAACACAGCAGGCTAGCACCTCAGGAACTGTGTCCCTCTCCCTGGGGAATAGGGAGAGGTCTTATAGTCAGGGCTCCTGGTCAGGGGTCTGTGATAAGGATCAAGGCAGTAACAGTCCTGCATTCTTCTTTCTTCTGCAGAGTTTCAAAAGGGTGGGGTTTCTGACAAGATTAGGGTGTGTGCAGGGCCTCAGGTGGTTTCCTGGCTGCTCCTCCTTTGATTTGCAACTGTTGGAAGGTCGTGGAGGCTGGAGTCTTGCCTACAGGAAATGGTAGACAAAAAGGCCTCTGTGCCTGGAAGCCGGTAGGGCCCCCCGCTCAGTTTCAGTTTTTCTGCAACAATTTATATGATCATATAACTTTTCTTGTTTTCTGCTTTAGCGGATTACTATGGTGATTCCTTTATTTCTTCATTGACTTTTTGGGGGGATAAAATTCTGTCAAGAATAGTCTTACAATCTCCTCCAGGAATGTGAAATTGTCTATTTCCCCCATTAATTCTGTTAATTTTTGCATTATGTATTATGAAACTCATTTATTAGACATATACACATTAATATTATGTCTTCAAGACAGAACTAACCTTTTATCTTTGTGAAATGTTCTTTATCTTTGGTAATAATCTCTATATTTAAGCATATTTTATTTGGTATAAATTAAGCCACATTTGCATGATATTGTATTCTTCCATCCAGTTACTTTTAAAATGTACCTTCTATAGAGAGCATGTAATCGCCACTTGCTATTTTATTAATTTTGGAATCTGTGCCTTTTAATTTGAATATTTAGTCTGGTAACATATAATGTAACTTGATATGGTTAAACGTAGGCCAACCCCTTTACTGTTCTCTGTTTGCTCCCTTTATTTCTGTTCCTTTACTTCTCATTTTCTGCTTTTTTTTTTTTTTGGTAGCGGGGAGAGTATTTGAAATTTTATTTCATTTCAATTTATCTTTTGGCTATATACCTCTTTGCATTGATTCTTTTTTCTTTTCTAGTAATTACTCTAGCGATTACATTATACTTGTCTAACATTTCACTATATTTTTAAAGTTACTACTCTACCATTTAACATGAAACGCAGAAAACTCACATTTCTGTATGTCCAGTTACCATCTTTCTATCATCCTTTATATGATAGTTGTTGAAAGTATCATATACACATACAATGTAAACCTAACAAAACAATGTTATAATTTTTTTCTTTGAACAGTTATACCTATTGAAAGGCAATTAAGAGTTAAATATCTGAGAAATGTAAAATATTATTTTTTATTGCTTCCAGTATCTTTATTTGTTTCTGAAAATTTAGGTTATCCTGTGGTATATCTATTTAGTCTGAATAACTTTCTTAAGCATTTCCTGTAATGTCGGGTCTGGTGTTGACAAATTCTCTTAGTTTTCCTTTGTCTATAAAACATTTATTTCATCTTAATTCTTGAAGAAAATTTCTCTTGGATATAGAATTCTGAGATCACCTTGTTTTTTCTCCTTTCAGAGCTTTAAATATATTTTTTTTTACTGTCATCTGGCTGGTAGTGGCATCCAGTGAGCAGGCCACAGTTATTTAAGTTATATATCATTTTTGTCTTTAATTTTCAGCAGTTTAATATGTGCCTAGGCATAGTTTTCTTCAAATGTATTCTATTTAAGTCTCTCTGAGCTTTTTTTTTTGTGTGTGGTATGCGGGCCCCTCACTGTTGTGGCCTCTCCTGTTGTGGAGCACAGGCTCCGGACGCGCAGGCTCAGTGGCCGTGGTTCACGGGTCCAGCTGCTCCGCGGCATGTGGGATCTTCCTGGACCAGGGCACGAACCCGCGTCCCCTGCATCTGCAGGTGGACTCTCAATCACTGCGCCACCACGTAAGCCCCTCCCTGAGCTTTTATTCTTTTATTTTTGGCCACACCACATGGCATGCGGCATCTTAGTTCCCCAACCAGGGATTGAACCCATGCCCCCTCCAGTGGAGGCATGGAGTCTTAACCACTGGACCACAAAGGAAATCCTCTCTGAGCTTTTTGACTTTGTAAACTTTTGTCTTTCACTACTTTAGGAACACTACTTTTTGTTCTTTCTTTTTTTTTTTGAATATTTATTTGTTTGTTTCTTTATTTATTTGGCTGCTCCGTGTCTCAGTTGCGGCATACAGGATCTTTTAGTTGCAGCATGTGGACTTCTTAGTTGTGCACACGAACTCCCAGTTGCTGCATGCATGTGAGATCTAGTTCCCCAACCAGGGATCAAACCTGGGCCCCCCACACTGGGAGTGTGGAGTCCTACCCACTGGACCACCAGGGAAGTCCCCTGTTCATTATTTCTTGAAAATTTTCTGCAGCATTCTTTCTCTTCTCTCCTTTTGAGACTCCAATTAAACCCTAGAATCAAATGAACAAGGTGAAGTTCATATGGTGTAGTATATTTCCTCCCCATCTGTCCTGTGATTTGATGTGATCACAAAGTTCGATCTTACTTTTGATGGATGAACTATAGCAAGCTGAAGTAGAGGAATGAAAACAGCTATACTCTTTCTTAGAAATTTGAGCTGATTTATGACTGAGGCACAGAGGTATCAGGAAAGCTTAATCAAAATGTCTGTTTTGAGGTGCTTGTTTGGAGATAGAGGAAAAGAATCTATAGGCAGTAGGGTGGATGTCATTTGAAGAAAGTCTCATTCTATATTTCTCATGCAATACATGAAAATAGCCAATTGTCTTATCAAGTAAGACAGAATGCTTATATTTAAAAATGTGGGGAATTCCCTGGTGGTCCAGTGGTTAGGACTCAGTGCTTTCACTGCTGTGGCCCGGGTTCAATCCCTGGTCAGGGAACTAAGATCCTGCAAGCTGCTCAGAGTGGCCAAAAAAATAAATAAAATAAAACAAAATAAAAATGTGTAAAAGACCAGGTGAAATGTAAACACTGTTGAACTCTGTCTGCAGCATATCATAGTGTCCAGAAGAAATTACCTAGAAAATTATCAATACATGAGGTGCCAGAAGCAAAACTTGGTGGTGCTCTTGACCAAACATTAAAATTTATGTCTTTATTTTCTCTCTCCTTTGCTTTAATGTATAATATAGCATAAGGTGATAAGTTATGTATGAATAGTTTGCATGATGTCATCTTGTTAGAGTTGGCTTTTCTTTTCTTTACATCTAACTGAAGACAGAAGTTGCATACCAAGAATGACGACAAGAATCGAGGTAGAGTGAAAAGCGTTGAATTAGGAGCCCAAGACTTTAGTGAGTGAAGAGGGAGTGATCCACATTTTTGACAGCACCTAGAAGGCATAGTAGGTGGTGACTTTTGGTATGAGTTTTAAAAGTTTTTTTTTTTTTTTTTTTTTTTTGCGGTACGCGGGCCTCTCACTGTTGTGGCCTCTCCCATTGCGGAGCACAGGCTCCGGAAGCGCAGGCTCAGCGGCCGTGGCTCACGGGCTCACGGGCTCACGGGCTCACGGGCTCAGCCGCTCCGCGGCACGTGGCATCCTCCCGGACCGGGGCACGAACCTGCGTCCCCTGCATCGGCAGGCGGACTCCCAACCACTGCGCCACCAGGGAAGCCCAGGAGTTGTTATTTTTGAGAGAAGATAAAGGAAAAATATTTGAAAGAGCCCATGGAGAGTAAGCAGGACTCCTCCTCAATGATCATCTGGGCCTGAGGTATGTGGAAGCATGAGCAGGGTCCCCCAAAGAAACCAGTTAAGTCAAAGAAGTCAAGTAAACATTCAGGAACGGGCCGAGGAAATAGAATTGATTGATTATAGAATAGAGATTTATGACCAGTGAAAGAGTCTCCCAGGGAAAGGAAGGTTTCAAGATTGGTTTAAAGGGATTAATGTAGTGGGAAAAAGTTGATTTCTCCCCAGCCACTTCCTTTTTGACAGAGCCTCAACTGCTCATGTTCACACTCCTTAAGGGGGACCTGTGTTCAGTGAGGGTTACCTTCCATCCAGCCCAAGAATCTGGTCTATAATCCAATCATTATAACTTCCTTCTGACAAGGGTTAGTTGGAGGAGGGGTATATGACCCTATTATCCCTGATGAAATGGGAGAAAAATTTAGCTGAGATCCTCTACAAAAAGTTTTCCTTTGTTGAAAGAAACACAAAAGAGGAAATAGCTTTTCTTGTTTGTACTTGCTTCTCCTGAATGTTGCAGCATGAATATATGATGCCTGAGCTGCAGTGTCCCACTTGGGACCATAAAGAGAAATTCAGTAAAGTTATTCCCTGTTGCTTTTTGTTTTTTGCACTTGTCTTTCATTTCAGTGGGTTGCCTAAAAGATGGGAGGCAAAACTTCATGGTTAATCCTCCATCTTAAATGAAGGAAATATACTTATTTTTTTGCTAATTGTAAGAATATTATTTGCTCACTACAGAAAATAAAACAATAATGAGTTATATGAAGTAGAATTTTATTTTTAAAATAAATTTATTTATTTATTTGTTTTTATTTTTGGCTGTGTTGGGTCTTTGTTGCTGAGTGCGGGCTTTCTCTAGTTGTGGCGAGCGGGGGCTACTCTCTTCGTTGCGGTGTGCGGTCTTCTCATTGTTGTGGCTTCTCTTGTTGCGGAGCACGGGCTCTAGGCCCGCGGGCTTCAGTAGTTGTGGCATGTGGGCTCAGTAGTTGTGGCATGTGGGCTCAGTAGTTGTGGCTTTTGGGCTGTTGATTTGCGGAGCACGGGCTCTAGGCCCGCGGGCTTCAGTAGTTGTGGCATGTGGGCTCAGTAGTTGTGGCATGTGGGCTCAGTAGTTGTGGCTTGTGGGCTGTAGAGCACCGGATCAGTAGTTGTGGCGCATGGGCTTAGTTGCTCCGTGGCATGTGGGATCTTCCCGGGCCAGGGATCAAACCCATGTCCCCTGCATTGGCAGGTGGATTCTTAACCACTGCACCACCAGGGAAGCCCTGAAGTAGAATTTTAAATATCCCTAGCCTCAGTGGTTTTACTATGCATGTAAAATAACTTCTGTCTACAAACACATTAATATTTTTTTACAAATATTGTACAATATTAAATATCAGTAACTTGCAGCTTTGATTTAATGATATAGAAGTGGAAAGCTTCACAGAGGAGAATATGCTTGGAGAGTCCTAATGGATGATTAATAGCCTACGGGGGGGGGAAGGTGAATGACTAGCAGTGGTGATACAGGGAGATTCATGTAAATAGGATGATATTTATATCTGAGAGATCTTGTGCAAAGGCTAACAATGGTGGTCATTTTAGGAGACCAATTAGCATATTAAATGATATAGAGTGAAGAAGTTTATAAGGTGAGTGGTGGGAAATGAAGCTGGAAAGGTGAAACAGTGGATTAGTTGAAAAAGGGCACAAATGCCATGCCTAGTGTGAACTTTATAATGTAGAAGATAGAAGGGTTTTATAAGCAGTTGATCAAAATGATCAGATGAATGATTTAAAAATAACCCAATTTCTCAAGGTCAGACAACTGCAACTTTCAGATGCCAGCCCTGGCATTTAATACTTAGGAAATTATGGACAAGGTATTTAACTACTCTCTGTTTCCTTATTTGCAAAACGGGGACAATGGCAGAAGGGTGGTGAGGATTGATTGAGAAAGCCCATGTGAAATACCTGGTCCAGTTCCTGGCATATAGTAAGTTTTCAATAAGTACTGGTTTTTCTTTACTGTCTGTCTATTTTGCTTGTACTATGGTTGATTAAAAAAACAATCTATGAAAGTATCATTACCCTACTTATGGAGGGAGAGGGTTTGGGAAACTTTTAAAATATTATTTACGTCAAGCCAAGTGAATTTCATTCAGAACTATGTTTGTGAAGTCATTTAACTGTTCCAAATCATTTAGACTCAGAACCTAGAGAACATTGCTCAAATTCAGTTCAACAAACCTGTATTGTGTAATTCCTGGGTAACAGGCCAGTATTGAGCATTAGAGAATATACAAATAAAAATGCATGGACTCTAGCTTCAATGAGATAAATAGACAACTGCGTACAATAGGATGAAAACAGCAGTAGAAGTGTATGTTAACAAGACTGCCCAACTGGTCTCTGGCAAACATTATGATCTGTTTTTCAGAATGTCCTCATTTCCTGTTAAGCAGCAAGAAGTTAGCACCGCTGATGTAGACGCATGCCATCCTTCCAGCATGTTTTCTCATACCTGAACCTCTGCTGATTGAATGTGTTCACCATGGGATGTGTTCTTTTCTGTGGGAACATAGTGTGAAAACTGCAGTTACACACAAATATTTAAAAACTGGCATATCTAGAAAGCTCTAGCTGGGTTTTTTATATCCCTGTTATAGAAATGATAACTTAATGCCTAAAATATGAGTTATGCATCTAGAATAGTTCTTAGGTACATTTTCTGAATATAGTCTTTAACTCCTCCTTTTATTTTCATGTTAGTTCTTTTACAGAGCTACCTCATCTGGCAGGAACAGAACAAAATTTGCTGCTGGCCAAGAAAATCCAAACCCAGTGGAAGAAATCTGGACTTGATTCAGCCAAGTTGGTTCATTATGATGTTCTCCTGTCTTACCCTAATGAGACAAATGCCAACTACATATCAATCACGGATGAACATGGAAATGAGGTGATTGTTTTACAATATTGTGTTACTTTCAGGTGTATAGCAAAGTGATTTAGTTTTTTTTTAATATATATATATTTTTAGATTATTTTCCATTATAGGTTATTATAAGATATTGAATATTGTTCCCTGTGTTATACAGTAAATCTTTGTTGCTTATCTACTTTATATATAGTAGTGTGTATCTGTTAATCCCATACTCCTATTTTATCCCTCCCCCTCTTCCCTCTTTGGTAATCATAAGTTTATTTTCTATGTCTGTGAGTCTTTCTCTTTTGTATATAGATTCACTTATATTATTTTTTAGATTCCACATATAGGTGATATCATATATTTGTCTTCCTCTTTCTGACTTACTTCACTTAGCATGATATTCTCTAGGTCTACCCATGTTGCTGCAAATGGCAATTTCATTCTTTTTTATGGCTGAGTAATATTCCATTGTATATATAAACCACATCTTATTAAAAAAACAGTCTGTTGATGGGCACTTGGGTTGTTTCCATGTCTTGGCTATTGTAAATAGTGAACATTTGGGTGTATGTACCATTTTGAATTAGATTTTTTGTCTTTTTTGGATATATGCCCAGGAGTAGGATTGCTGAATCATATGGTAGCTCTATTTTTAGTTTTTTAAGGAACCTCCATACTGTTCTCCATAGTGGCTGTACCAATTTACATTCCCACTAACAGTGTAGGGGGGTTCCCTTTTCTCCACACCTTTTCCAGCATTTGTTTTTTTTTTTATTTTTTTTGAAGTATAGTTGATTTACAGTGCTATGCCAATCTCTGCTTTACAGCAAAGTGACTCAGTTATACACATAGAGACATTCTTTTTTTTATATTCTTTTCCATTATGGTTTTTTCAAGCATACGTTGTTTGTAGACTTCTTGATGATAGCCATTCTTACCACTGTGAGGTGATACCTCATCGTGGTTTCCATTTACATTTCTCTGATGGTTAGCAATGTTGAGCATCTTTTCCTGTGTCTGTTCAACATCTGTATGTCTTCTTTGGAGAAGTGTCTATTTAGGTCTTTTGCCCACAAAATGCATTATTCCTTAATAGCAATCCGAAATAATTCTAACTTCATGTGTTTCAATTCTTGATAGATTTTCAATACATCATACCATGAGGCACCACCAGATGGATATGAGAATGTTAAAAATATTGTACCACCCTATAATGCCTTTTCACCGCAGGGCACACCAGAGGTAAAATAAAAGACATTTTTTATTCAACTCTTTAAATCTTTTTTAAAGAAACCTATGTAGAGGACTAAAACAAAGATTAGGTGGATCATACATGCTAATTCATACTTTGAGGTTTGATGCTATACACAGCCTTCCTAAAAATACTTTTTAAAAAAGAAAAAGAAAAAAATAAAGAAAATAAGTACATGAAAATTGGACCCTGATAAGCAGATGTCACTCTTTGAAATAATTAAGAAACTGCTGAACATGTCTTTAATTCAGTGATGACAATAGATGGTTTTCAAGCTTTTTTCTTTTGTTCATAGTCTGACTTTGTTATAGATTTATAGATCTGAATTTATAAATCATACCACAGAAATTCTTAAATTAATACCATGGTTGGAAATCAAACATAGTTAAGATTTTAAAAATTACTTTTATTTATCCTATTTCCCATGGCTCAGGATATGCTAATAATTTCCTCAAGACAGAGCACACTGTCTAAGATGTTTTACATATTGTCTTTTTTTTTTTTTAACTTTCAGGATACTGAAATATTTTTAAAGACTTCTACAGAATTAGCATGGATCTGTTTATTAAGCCCAAGACAGGAAAGATAACTTTTGATGATGCAGTATTGCGGAGCAAACTTATTCTTTGGTTTACTCTATAATTATAGCAGTATCATGTATTTTTTATTTTGTTTGATTTTTGTTTTCCTACAGGGAGAGCTTGTATATGTGAACTATGCTCGTACTGAAGACTTTTTCAAACTAGAAAGAGAGATGAATATCAACTGCACTGGAAAAATTGTTATTGCAAGATATGGGAAAATCTTCAGAGGAAATAAAGTATTGTGTTATTTGCTTTTCTAGAGGGAAAAAGGATATAACCTGTGAATATAAATGATCATCTTGCATTTT
>NW_020175536.1:6420303-6507333 GCF_003031525.2 Neophocaena asiaeorientalis asiaeorientalis | reverse complement strand
TATATATATATATACATATACACACACACACACACACACACACACATATATATATATATATATATGTAAATTTGCTATTTTCATGGTTGCACAGAAAATCCTGGTTTATTTTTGAGGTTTTTTTGTTTGTTTTTTTGCTACGTCACATATCTAGAAAGGGAAATTATTCTTAATAGTTTTATTACTAAAGCATGTTATCTTTTATTTAATTGAAGAAATTCTATATAACCTAAAAAATGAAAATCTCCCATGTATTACTTTCATTGCCCAGACATAATCAATCTTAACAGGTCTTTCCAGGCCTATGAAATATGAATATATTATATGAATATAAGTATTCTCCATATACTCATATTAAATAATTTTTTTTTACAAAGAGGGCATTAGATACTATATATTGTATAACTTTATTTTTTCTCTCAATAATAACTCAAGGGTATTCTTCCATGTCAACACATTGAGAGCTGTATAATAAAGTGGTTAAGAGTATAGGTAGCTAGATCCATACAACCTTGGTTCTGATCTGGTCTGGGCCCCCTATTCTCTAGATCTTTTCCTGTAAGCAAGTTAGTTAACCTCTCTGTGCCAGTGTTTCCTCATATATGAAATAGGAGTGCTAATAATAACACTAATCTCTTAGAACCCACAGTAGGATTAATCGACTTTAGGTTTGAAAGCGCTTAGGATAGTTACCAGTACTTAGTAATTTCTTGGTAACTGCTTATTAAGTAAATACCTCATTACTTTAGATGGCTATATAGTATTTCACAGAATTGATAAGCAGTTTATTTAACCATTGCTCTGTTGACAGATCCTTGGCTTGTCTTAAATTTGTTACTATTACAAATAATTATATTGTTGGCATCTTTGTCCATATGTACTTGAACATTTGTGTGAAGATTTTTGTAATATAGATTCATTCCTAGAAGTTGAATGACTAAATCATAATGCACACTTGACTCTTGAGCAACACAGATTTGAACTGCATGGGTCCACATATACGTGGATATTTTTCAATAATAAGTAGTACAATACTACATGGTTGGACGTTAGTTAAACCCGCGGATGCAGAGGAATGGCGGATACAGAGGGCCAACTATAAGTTATTCTTGGATTAACCCTGCATTGTTCAAGGGTCAATTGTATATTATTTCAAAAGTTTGATGGGCATCATTGAGTTGTGCCAGATTTCACTCTTTCTAATATTATAAAAGAGTGCTTTCTGAATACTGGAAAGTGTTTAAGTTGACTGATAGTTATCTATCTTTCGCTATAATACTTCTGGTAATAAAGAATTCAGTATCTTACAGGAGAGATTTTCCTATTTGTGGTCAGTTTGAATTGTTAGAAAAAATGTTTACAAAACACTATGGGCAATGTTTCACACACTATGTTTTGTGTAGAATTTTATGTTTTATGTTATGTTATTTATTTTTTGACCACACGGCGTGGCTTGTGGTATCTTAGCTCCCCAACCAGGGATTGAACCCGGGCCCTCTGCAGTGAGACTGCAGAGTGTTAACAGTGGACCGCCAGGGACTTCACCTGTGTAGAATTTTAAATTAGTTTAGCTCCACAAATATTTACATCATGCTTACTCTATGATGTACTAAATGTTGGAGGGTAGATAGTTAAAAATGAGTAAGACAGGGTCCCATTCTCAAAAACAGCCTCAATGTAGTAGGGGAGAAAGATGTTTAAAACGTATTTTATAATGCTTTAATCCATCTTGTAATATAATTATATACAAAATATAGAAGACGTACCAAGAAGGGAGACATTAATTTTGCAGTTTTAGTGATAATAGGAATGCTTCACAGAAAAGGCAATAACTTGTTTGGAGTTATGTTGAATAATGAGAGTTGTTAAGTCTACCAAGACAGAAATTGTATTCAAGGCAAAGAGAACTGAATGTGTAACTGTGTGATGATAAAAGTGTGTAAATTTCCTTATGTCATTAAATTGATTTGTTCTTAGATTTGTAAATCAGTCATTTTCCATTTCTACATTATGGATTGCACATCGCCCCTGTAGGTTAAAAATGCCATGTTAGCAAGAGCCAAAGGAATCATCTTGTACTCAGATCCAGCTGACTACTCTGCCCCTGGGGTACAGCCATACCCAAAAGGATGGAACCTTCCTGGGACTGCAGCCCAGAGAGGGAATGTGTTAAACTTGAATGGTGCTGGTGACCCGCTCACTCCAGGCTATCCAGCTAAAGGTAATAGATAAGCCTGTTATGGTCCACTCATTTTTGCAAAAATATTACTTGCCCTTATAGAAGGCATAAAAGCAAGCAAGCATCTATAGAATAACATTAAAACTATGTGCAATTATATTTTGGATTGCTATTGCTAGGAATTCAAAAGCATTTCCCTTTTATTTCAGTTTTAAATTTTCATGAAGTGAGGACATGGAGAGGGGAAGGGGTCAGTTCAATTCTCTCTCTACCTTTAGTAGAGGTTCAGAAACACAGATTCTTATGCCCAAAGTAATATTACTCTTACCAAACCAGAACTTAGGGTTTCTGAATTGTCTAACGATTTCATTCTTCTGTAGATCATGTATTTCTATTTTTAAAAATACCAATGGGTTTTTTGTGTTATTTAATATGTGAAATGTGAAAAGTTTTGACATCTGCATAACCATATCCACAATCAAGATAATGAACATATCCATTACCCAAAAAAGTTTCCTCTCATCTTTTTGTAAAGACTTCCTCTCAACCCTACCCCCTCCCTGCCAATCCCTAGGAAATCATTGATTTTCTTTCTGTCAGTATAGTTATTTTGAGATTCATTTATGTTGATGTCTGTGTCAGTATTTCATTTCTTTTTTTTTTTTTTTGATGAATGGTATTCCATTGAATGGATACTCTATGGTTTGTTTATTCATTTACTTTTTGTTGGAAATTTGGATTGCTTTAAGTTTTGGAGATATTACACATAAAGCTGCTATGAACAGTTGTATGCAAGTCTTTATATGTACATATGTTTTTATTTCTCTTGAGTAAATACATAGAAATGGCACGGCTGGATAATGTGATAGATGATTTTCAAATTGTTTTCCAAATTGGTTGTACCATTTTATATTGCAGCAGCAGTGTATGAGTGTTCCAGGTGCTACACCGTTGTCAACACTTAGTATGGTCAATCTTGTTAACTTTACGTTCTAATAGATATGTACATCCTCCAAGTTACAAGTCTTTTTCAAAGTTTTGGTAGCTATTCTAGGTCCTTCCCATGTGAATTTTAGAACCAACTTATGAATTGCTACCAAAAAGTCTCCTGGGAGGTTGATTTGAGATTGAATTAAACCTATAGATCAGTTTGAGCAGAATTGACATTTTAAAAATATTGAATCCTCTGATCCATGAATATGGCACAACTCTCCATTTACTTAGGTATTCTTTACTTTCTCTCAGCTTGTTTGTAGTTTCACTGTACAGACCATGCATGTCTATTTTCACATTTACCCATAAAAATTTCAAAGTTTTATGCTGTTTTAAATTACATTTTAAATTTCAATTTCCAGTTGGTCATTGCTAGTAAATAGAAATGTTATTTTATTTTTAATTTTATTTATTTATTTATTTATTTATGGCTGTGTTGGGTCTTCATTTCTGTGCGAGGGCTTTCTCTCGTTGTGGCAAGCGGGGGCCACTCTTCATCACGGTGCGTGGGCCGCTCACTATCACGGCCTCTCTTGTTGCGGAGCACAGGCTCCAGACGCGCAGGCTCAGTAGTTGTGGCTCACAGGGCTAGTTACTCCGCGGCATGTGGGATCCTCCCAGACCAGGGCTCGAACCCATGTCCCTTGCATTGGCAGGCAGATTCTCAACCACTGTGCCACCAGGGAAGCCCTATTTTATTTTTAGAAGAAATATATTGATCTTGTATTATGAAAACTTGTTAAACTAATTCATCCTACTCAGTTTTTGTGGATTCTATCAGAGTTTTTGCATAGATGATCATGTCATCAGCAAATAAAGACAGTTTTATTTCTTTGTTTCTAATCTGGGTGCCTTTTATTTTCTTTTCTTATTGTAGCATCTGGTACCTCTAGAACATTGCTGATAAAAGTTGTTAGAGCAGATATCCTTGCCATGTTCCTGCCCCAAAGACTGTCCTAGTCTTTCTCTGTTAAGTATAATAGTAGTTGTATATTTTTTATAGATTCTTTTTATCAGATTGAGGAAGTTCACTTCTAAAGTGCTATGAGTTTTATCTTAGCACATTTATCTCATTTCACTAGCAGTATGTATTGGATTTTGTCAAATGCTTTTTAAAATTTTTTAATTTTTGGCTGTGTTGGGTCTTCGTTGCTATGCATGGGCTTTCTCTAGTTGTGGCGAGCTGGGGTTACTCTTCCTCATGGTGTGCGGGCTTCTCATTGCAGTGGCTTCTCTTGTTGCGGAGCATGGGCTGTAGGCACGCAGGCTTCAGTAGTTGTGGCTCGCAGGCTCTAGAGCACAAGATCAGTAGTTGTGGCACACGGACTTAGTTGCTCCACGGCATGTTCGATCTTCACGGGCCAGGGCTTGAACCCACGTCCCCTGCATTGGCAGGTGGGTTCTCAACCACTGTGCCACCAGGGAAGCCCCTTGTCAAATGCTTTTACTGCATCTATTGAAGTGATCTTAAGTTGTTCATATTTATGTTTTTTCAATTATACAGATTGATGGGTTTTTTTTTTTTGGCCATGCTGCACAGCTTGCAGGATGTTCCGCAACCAGGTATTGAACCTGGGCCATGGCAGTGAAAGCCCAGAATCCTAACCACTAAGCTACCAGGGGACTCCCCAGATTGATTTTTGAATGTTAAACCACAACATCCTGGGACAGACTCTACTTGGTCACAGGATTTTTGGCTTTGGATTTTTGGCTTTGGATTTTTGCTAAAATTTTATTAAGAGTCTGTCTTTAGTAATAAGGGATATTGTTTATCCCTTATTGCTATCAATTTATTTTCTTGTAATATCTCTGTCTCATTTTGGTAACAGTAATGTTGGCTTCATGGAATGAGTTAAGAACTATTTCATCTTCTTCATTTTTCTGCAAGTGTTTATATAGAATGGGTTTGATTTTTGTCTGTGAATGTCTGTAGAATCCTACAGTGAATCCATATGGGCCTGGTATTTTTTTCGCGGGAATGTTTTTAACTACAAATTCAATTTCTTTAATAGATATATGGCTGTTTAGGTTATCTATTTGTTCTTGAGTGAGATTTGATAGTTTGTGTTGTTTAAGAATTTTGTCCATTTCACCTAAGTTGTCAAATTTATGGGTTTAAAGTTGTTCATAATACATTCTCTCTCTTTCTCTTTCTCTCTCTTTTTCTGCAGGTACTGGAGTGCTATTCTTGTTTTTATTCCTGATATTAGCAATTTATATCTTTTTTCTTCTTTTCCTGATTTGTCTTGCTAGAGATTTATCAATTTTATTAATCGTCTCAGAGAACCAGCTTTGGATTTCATTGATAATCTCCATCATTTTTCTGTTTCCTATTTCTTAGATTTCTGCTCTGATGTTTCGTATATCCTTTCTCCTGCTTATTTTTGTTTTATTTGCTCTTCTTTTTTACTTTCTTAAGTGGAATCTGATGTCACTTGTTTGAAAACTCCCTTTTTTCTTCTTCTTTTTAAAAAATATTTATTTATTTGGCTGCTCTGGGTCTTAGTTGCGGCATGCAGGATCTTCGTTGTGGCCTATGGGATCTAGTTCCCTGACAGGGATCAAACCTGGGCCCACTGCATTGGGAGCTCGAAGTCTTAACTACTGGACTACCAGGGAAGTCCTGAAACCTCCCTTTTTTCTAAGATAGTGGTAATAATGCTCTAGAGAACTCTATTTTGGCTGAAAGCCAAAGTCCCAATTAGGTTTTAAGCCTGACAATACTTTTCATCTTCCTTTAAGGAGAATATTGTTACTGTTTGAGTAAGAACCTTATCACTTATTCACAATATCTCATAAATTCCCTTTAATTTTTTTTTTTTAACAATTCTTTCTAATTTCAGAATCTGGGATGCATTTTCCAGGTATGTGGTTAACTGAAGCTTCTTTAAGAAGGATTTGAGATATCCTTGAGGAAATAAAATATTCTTGTAAAATTCAAGAGAATTACATGAAATGTCAAAGCAAGTTGGGGAGTCTGTAATCCCTATAACTGATTTTATATTAAAGTGTAAATGATTTAATTTCTTACTGTCAAATTAAATAGACCATATTAGATAAAACAATAATTGACTTTTGGGGAACTTTAAATTTTGAATATCATTTCAAACATATAGCTAATTTGCAATAGTAATAAAAGAAATTCCTTTATACCCCTTGCTCAGATTCTTCAGTCGTTTTCCTCTTATGCAATTGATTTTTGCAGAGTACACCTTCAGACTGGATGTTGAAGAAGGAGTGGGAATCCCTCAAATCCCTGTACATCCCATTGGATATAATGATGCAGAAATATTATTACGGTATAATTTTCTAGTTGGATTTGAGAATAAGATATTTTACACTAGTATGCCCATTTTCTCTTCCAAAACGAATATGTTTTGTATCAGAATGGCTCCTGAAATTGGAAAAACAGACCACATCTTTTTTTTCCATAAGAGAAGAGCAGTCAGTTTAATGACTAAGAAATAATAAGAAAACATTACTTTGTTTGCTACAAATGAAAGTCTCAAAAGCAAAACTATGTCCAAAGGTAAAAATACTGATTTGAGATTTTTCAAGCAGTTAGATTTTCTTAGATCTTCATTAGATATTTGTATGTGACCTGCATTTTAAAAATGTGGTAATGTCTACTACTTACCAGATGTGTGAACTTATACCAGTTACTCAATCTTTCTCTGACTCAGTTTCCTTCTCTGTAAAATGAAGACAGAAATAGTTTCTCCCTGACAGAGTTATTATGAGAAGTAGATGAGATCATGTATATAAAGTATCTATAATATGATATTCAATTAATGTTTGTTATTATTGTATTGTATAACTGTGTTGCTTTTCAAATCACCTACCTTCTATTTTTGTTTAATGTATGTACCAATACAATTTGGTAATTGCTTTGTGAGTGGCTACTATGTAATCAGCAGCTTTTCTAGAAATTTCTTCTCTTTAACACAGTCATGAATTTCACATGTTCAGGATTTCTTGGACCTAATGCTTCCCTATGTAAATAATTAAAGTCAAAAGTAGAAAGGCTGATGCTTCCCATTTCCCCTCACTATATTGGTTGGTTTTTTTCTCCTTAGCTCTTTTTGTTTTCTTGCCCATGCTGTGGGGTTTGCGGGATCTTAGTTCCCCGACCTGGGACTGAACCCAGGCCCAGGCAGTGAAAGTGCCGAGTCCTAACCACTGGACCACCAGGGAATTCCTCTCCTTGGCTCTTATCAGTAATACATTAAACATTTTCCTCATTTATCTCAGTTATGGCTCTCTCACTAGAATGTAAGCTCTACAAGGCAAGGAAATTTTACAGTACCTGGCACTTAGTAAATCCTCAATATATACTTGTTAAATGAATGAGTGAAATATCTCATCATCACACTTTATGATTTCTTTTAAGAAATGGTGATGCTCAGCATTTATCTGTAATTTTTGTGTTCTCTTGACAGCTATTTGGGAGGAACTGCTCCACCAGATGAGAGCTGGAAGGGAAGTCTTAAGGTGAATTATAATATCGGGCCTGGCTTCATAGGGCATGATTCTTTCAGGTAATTTTATGTTACTTTAGTATCCTAGAAAAGGTTTACATGTTTAATGGAAAAATGTCAAGATAAATATTCTGCCAGGTATATTTTGCTTATCTTCTTTTTCTCATTTTTCATAATGAATAATTATTTTATATTGCTTAAGAATTACTTATGGAATGATGTATTAAATTCTTCTTCCAACAGTGATATCACAGCATTTGTTTTGTAAATCTCAAAAATTACATTTGAGTTATAGGTTTAACATTTTAACTTCCCTCTTCACCTAACCTTTTTAAGTTTTTCAGATAACTGTCAAAATGCTATGCATGTGAAGCACTAGGTTAACTTGAGGGAAGGAGTAAAAGAGAAGAGAGAAAGGAGCCAACCTTTGTTGATCACTTCCTGTGTGGGTGGGTTAGATGAGTTAAAATGGGTAAGCAAGTAACTACTGTAAGGCTCAATACACTTAGCATTTTGGGTATTATTGTTATTAACCCATGAGAGCACTTCGAGGAGTGATCACAGAACCTGTGTTCATTGAGCTTAATTCTACAGAAAAAATAGTTTTCCACTGTATCAAGATAGGCAGGAAATGCCAGAGGCAGAGAACAGCTTATACAGAGTTGCAGAACATCATGACATGATCAGAACTTTACGTACTTTGATTTGCTTGAAATGTAGAGAGGCAGGGAAACTTAACACTGATAAATCAGAGAAAATATAGTTGTTTATATTAAGCTAAAATGATTAAATCAGTCTTGTTTGCTAACAATTTACTTTAACAATGTGAAATTGTATTCTTAGAATGTTTTTTAATTTCTGTAAGAGTTTTTTTTTATTTCTGAACTTTTAAAGTATTAGAAATTCAATTTTATTTTATGGGGATTTTAGAAATATTTTTATATAAGTGCTTATTTATCTTTATCTCTCAATTAGAATGGAGTTCTTTCAATATAAAAGACTTTATTGTCTAATTATTAATACTCTCTAGAGGCACACAATGAAAGATATAGGCCTTTCTGATTTATAAACAGAAACATACAAACAGAGAAATCAATAAACATATAGCTTCAGTCACAGTTCAAGAGTAAACTCAGAAAGAGAACATTTACTTGGTCAAGATATCAAAAAACTGTTCACCTTCACCATGGGCACAAAATCCTATTTGATTTTAACTCAAAATGGGCAGATACACAAATTTTTTAAAAAATTGCTAAAAACAAGACTATGTATGTAATTTCTCACCCAAAAGAGATCTTGATAATCTATGGATCCATTTACAGAGATTACCAAATGACAAGGCATGAAACCTTAAATTCTTAAACATTGCTACCACAAATAGGGAATAATTTACCTACTGTAAGCAAACTAGAAACATAAACAAAACACAGAATCAGTAGAAAAAAATTAAGTTAGAGATACAGAGTTTCAGCAAAGTTAAAATTCTACTGCTGCTTGGGACTTACATCTGAGAGCCAAAAGAAGACATGTCTGGTTTTAAGCTTCCCCCTTCTTGGTTCTTCAAGCAGAGTCCATGTACGTCTCCGTGGGGCTTCCAAAAACGATAAAGGATTTTTTTTTAAGTAAAACCATAATTCTCATACAAATATAAACTGAACATGTATAAAAATTTTATTTAATGCGTTCATTAATAAGGGGACCAGAAAGGAGTTAAAACTGGTTCGAAGGAGAATTCAAAGATGATACAAAAATGAGCTCCTTAGGAATGCCGAAATGAGTGTGCTTAATAGCTGAAAAACTGATTTCTTCCACATTGGGGGAAGTAAGTCAGTTGAACGTTCACTAGAGAAATTGTGCATTTCAGTGGGCATGAATTATTTGTATTACTACACTACTACAAGTTAAGTTCTGTCACTACAGAGTTGTAAAATAGTCTAGTCAAAGATAATGATAGGCAGAGGTAAGTCTGATGGTTGAGCTAATGTTGTTCTCAGTTTTTCCATACAGAAGTAGATTCATTCAATTCACAATTATTTACTGAGCATTTACTATACCCCTGGTACCATTCTGGGTACTGGGGATTCAGCAGTGTACAAAACAGGCAAAAATCCCTGCCCTGTGGAGTCTACATTCTGAAGTTTAGTTTATTTGGAACATGATGAGTTTGAGGTGATAACAGGACAAACAAATACAGTTGACCCTCAAATAACACAGGGGTTAGGGGCACCAGCCCCCCGCCTGTCAAAAATCTGCGTATTACTTTACAGTTAGCCCTCCATATCTGAGGTTTCACATCTGTGTATTCAAACAGCTGTGGATCATGTAGTATTGTAGTGCATATTTAGTGAAAAAAATCCACATGTAAGGGCACTTATGCAGTTCAAACCCATGCTGCTCAAGGGTCAACTGTAGATAATTCTTTTTTTTTCCTTTGTGCATAATCTCTATTTCAAATATTTGTTAAAATACCATTAGATTAGATCAAGAACAAAGACAAGAGCAAAGACCATACTCTTCAGAAACTTAGGAACTATGTACAGAACTTTAAGGAATAGAGGACAACACTTTAGCTGAAACCTGCCTGCTGACCAGAGAAGGGTGTTCTGAATAGACTCAGCAAAGAAAAGGAAATCAGGCTGTTACCAAGTCTAAGCTCTGTCGCTCGCTGTACGACCAGCCAATAATTGAGAGATGAGCTGCTGGGGCAAGGAATAACTACTTTATTCGGAAAGCCAACAGACCGAGAAGATGGCGTGCCCCAAAGAACCATCTTGCCTGAGTTAGAATTCAGGCTCCTTTCATACTAAAAGGGGAGGGAGTAAAGTCAAACATTTCCTGGTTCCTGTCAGCCTGCAGAGGGGATGTGTTAATTTCTTCCTCCCTGCAGTCGTTCACTGGTAGGCCTGGTTAGGTTGCTTCCTGTGAGCTTAAAAAAAGGTCTTTTAACTTAGTGTTCATTACCTGGGAAGCAGGGTTCCCAGAGATGGGCCATTATGTATAATTTAAGCTTATAGACAACATCCCTTGATGAATAACTTGTAATAGAGTACAAGAAGTTCTTTTCTATTACAAGGCAGGGAAGGAAAGGTGCCCATCTGAATCAAACTTCAGTTGCCATCAGGGCAAGTCGTGTAATGGTCACAGGTGGGAGGCACTGTGTTTGGAAGGTACAGATACAGCACAGGGGTTCTATGTGTTTTTATGGCTACACCCCTGGCTGAGGTGCCTTTAGGTCATTGTCACTCAAATTCCTGTCCAGCCAAACTCCCACAGCAAAGAGTCCCAAACTGAGGATCAAATTCCTCTGGAAGTCATTCCTATCGGTGGTGAAGCAGTAGACGCCCCAAAGCCAATCTCCCAAGTTGTCCGGAATTTCAGAATTTCGGGAACTTTATTTGCTGAGCCCACATCGTTCACACCAACCCCACTGGAAGCCATAGCAGCACCTCTCTAGATAATTCTTTTAGGTACTTCTGGAGTCAATGATACTAAAAACCAGGAAGATATAAGGATTAAAGATGTAGATGAGCTTCTTTGAGAATCTGAGCAGATAGCCAGTTTATTTTCATGTTTAGATTAAAATAGATTTTTTCCTCATTCCTCATTGTTACAGTATTCTTTACTTAATTTTCTTCATTTAATGACATACATCAATGAAGCTGGCTTTCTTACTAATAGAGCTTAGGCTCATATACTTAGAAACATGCTAAAGAGTATTTTTGCTATTAATTTTTATCATTCTAGTAAAAATAAATCTTTTACTTAATGTCTTAAAATGCAAAACAACACCCATTGATTAGTTTTCCCCCAAAGGCACTTTTAGTTGAATACTGCACATGAATTACATATGCATTCAGAAGCACAGTGTACTTTTAGGGGAAGAAAAACCAGAATTTGCACTTAATATACAGGATTTGACTTGTTTGTTTTTCCATTCAAAAATGAAGTACTGGGCTTCCCTGGTGGCGCAGTGGTTGAGAGTCCGCCTGCCGATTCAGGGGACAAGGGTTCGTGCCCCGGTTCGGGAAGATCCCACATGCCGCGGAATGGCGGGGCCCGTGAGCCATGGCCGCTGAGCCTGCGCGTCGGGAGCCTGTGCTCCCCAACGGGAGAGGCCACAACAGTGAGAGGCCCGCGTACCGAGAAAAAGAAGTACTATGTAGGTTCCCTGCCCACCTTCTGTAAGCCCACCATAGATTAAAAACTTTTGTTCCTTTGTGAAAAAGAGGCTCAACATTTTCCCATGTCACTTTGATTTATAAAACGTGAATGACATTTTTTTCTGACTTTCTGAGCTTGATTGTTCTTTCCCGTGAATTCTAATTTGGTTAATTATAATTGATGAATGAATATTTAAAAGGCAGGCCCAAATCAGAATCAACAGTGATGACCTGGAAAAGTTTCATCGTATAGTTGTCTTGTACATTTTAGCAGGTGCTTCTCAAATTGCCATTTAACAATAGAATTTATCATGTTTCTTATAGGCAGCATTCAGTCAGCCCTTTAAAATGTACTAATAGACTATTTCAATAATCTTGGAAAATGTTACCAAATAGCAGGAATTAATATAAATATAAAACACATTAAAAATAAGCTTCTTTGACCTTTAATAGATAATGGGCTGTCTCCCTTATTTTTTGTAATTGTATAGGGTGTATTTAAAAATTTTAGAATGAATACCCAAGACATGTTTAATAATAGAATATTTTGAACTTTAAATAAATATCAACAGTAGAGCTATGAGGGAGGAAAAATATAAAATATTGATGTTTGGTTTTTAAAATTTGGCTTTAAGGAGCATGCTTAAGTACACAGGAGTGACCTGTCATGATGTCTGCAACTTCCTTGCAAGAGAATCAACAATATTACAATTATTGAATTTATGTGGTGGGTATTTGGGAATTTATTGTCCTATTATACAGTTTTCTGTACTTTTGAGATTTCTTATAATAAAACATTGGAAGAAAGCAGTTAGACATAATGTTCTATGTGAAGTAATTTGTTTCCTTTGAAATTCTAGGAAGGTTAGAATGCGTGTTCATAACATCAATAAAATCACAAGGATTTACAATGTAATTGGAACTATCAGAGGATCTGTGGAACCTGGTGAGTTGGTGGATTATTTTAGGCGTTTTGTTTTTACAAAGATTACAAGAGTAAGAGAAGATAAATTTTAGTCAACAATTGATTTTTTTCTGGCTGATGTGAAACAACTAAATTTGGAATAAAAAAGTATAATTCTAAAAGAAGACTCTATCTTACGGTGTTGATTATTTTCTATGGGGAAACTCAAGCGAGAGGAAGCTTAATTTAAAAACATAAATTACTACTCTCTATAATGTATTCAAAGTTGTAGTTCTTTTGAACACATTTTTTCCCAGACAGGTATGTTATTCTGGGAGGTCATCGGGACTCCTGGGTATTTGGAGGTATTGACCCAACCAGTGGGGCTTCTGTTTTGCAAGAAGTTGTTCAGAGTTTTGGCAAACTGATGAGTAGAGGTAAGTAATGTTTCTTTGGTAGGTGATGACAAAAAGTGACTCGCTGAATTTTCCTTTGTTTTTAGGCAGGTGTACCTAACTATGTATGTTAACAATGATTACAGGCTGGAGACCAAGAAGAACTATCATTTTTGCCAGCTGGGATGCAGAAGAATTTGGACTTCTGGGTTCCACAGAATGGGCTGAGGTAAATAAGACAGAGAAGTTCTTATTTTCTTGGTCAACAGGGAACAAATATATGTATCTGGATAATCGCACATAGGTTCCATTACCTAATATGGTTTTAATTTGGATAAATACCCAAGAGAATTTAGGAATTAGAGTTTGCTTTTACTATCATATCAGATTGACAAAACAGAATATCCTCTTAGTTACTGGGCTACAAACAAATTTATTTATTATTGTCAAAATATTTTAGTTTCTATTTGTATTTGTTTTGTAAAAAATCTGTTAAGTTCCAAAAGTAGTTAAAACTAGCACACTGTTTCTGACAAATGAATTAACTTATGTAAAAACTGATACAGATACTTGGAGTTAATTTTCAAGCTTCTGAAGTTTCCTTAGAGTTCTTCCATCTAAGAGAGCATAAGATGTTCTGTTAAGGTGACTATACTTTGATTGTAATTTCACATTTAAAGATTCAATGTATAACTGTAACCATAGGTATATTTTACCATTCACAAAAGTTCCTGATTGTTGAGTATAATATGATAATTTTGTAAACTGAGTTACAATTTCAAGGGTTTATTTTTCCTTCAGTTATGATTAATTTTTATTTGTCACTGGGTCTTAATGCTTAGTCTTTAAGTGTCTCTCCTAGGCCCCCTCTTTTATCTTCTTCCCTTAGCCTCTCTGTTGAGTATCTCTAAGTTCTTAAATGTGCAAGGTAAGCTTGTGCATTTTTATAAAGGCAAGTGTGCCATAAAGCACTTTCCCTCCACCATCCTCTATTTATCTTTTATAAGTCCAGATATTATAGAATTGTTTTAAAGTATGTCTTATAATTCTTGCCATTGTGTCTAGTTTTCAAGTGCTTTCCTTCTGACTCCTTTCCTCTTACTTTACTTTAAAATAATAATATGAAATAAATAAATATGGGAGTAAAATCACACACATACAGTCATTTATATCACTTATGCTTTATTCTATTTATATTCCGAGGTTTTACTATTATGTTGGTATTATGAATATGTATTTTGGAATAGACTGTTAATTTAGATGAATCAAATTTCATTAAGGTCATTTACTTTTAGAAATATGTAATTTCTTATGAATACATGTATATATAAATACATGTCTCTGTTCCTATAATTTCAGCAGCTTAAAATAAATCCAAGATATAATATGCCTTGCATTAATTTAAATACATGTGGGTTAAAAGACAGTTTCAGTACTGCTTCCAGTTTTCTACCAGATTCTTGATCACATTCACATTCGGATTCTTAACCACTGAGCCAGCAGGGAAGTCCCACCTTCCTTAAATATAGTTAAGGAACCTTCTTTATTTCTACTGTAAATCTGTTATAATGGGAACGCTTACTCTATCTACAGCAGAGTCAGGTGTGATCTGGCCTGTGTGGGCAACTGTAGAGGCAAGAATCCTCATTTGTGTGATAATCACTCACAGTTTTAAATGATTTTATTGTAACATGTTCTTATAAGGTACAAAGCTAGAGAGAGAGAGAAGTAAAGTGGTCTCTCAGCATATTCTCATCTGAGGACGATGACATTAGTTTTTCTCTGATTTATTTTTCTTGGATGTGTGTGTGTGTGTGTGTGTGTGTGCGTGTGTGTGTGAATCAGAGAAAGAGAGAGAACATCTTTTTTTATTGTCCATCCTTCTTTCTCTCTTGTTTTTTTCTCTATTCTCCTGCTTTTTTGTTCTTTTTCTTCATATCTTTTTTAAAAAAATATTTAGATAAATGGAAATTTCCAACTACTCACTTTTAAAATGATGAATTTCCATGAGTGTCCAATTTCAGTGGATCTCACACTTTAATGTATGTAAGGATTGCCAGGGATACCTTTTAAAAATTATAGATTTCCAGGCCTTACTTTGAGCAATTCTTATTCAGCAGATGTGGGGTGGGGCTGAGATTCCTTGAGGTTTACCCTTCATATTCTGCTGCAGGGGATCAAGGAACCACATTTTCAAAATGCTGTTGCCTCAGGGCTCACTGCTACTGCTATAAACAGTAGCTACAGCATCATACTATTTTTCTTACTTGTTTTAACTGAGTTAATGTTGTCAACCAATCAGATAATTTCTCAGAAATTATTGCCAAAGGCATAGGTATTTGATTTATAAAGGTATTTGCAGACCACTCTTATACTAAATTATTTTTTTTACATTCTCACAATTGTAAATGCTGTGAGTTAAGTAACAACTTTTGCTTCAACTATAGGAGAATGTAAAATCACTTCAGGAGAGAAGCGTTGCTTATATCAACTCAGATTCATCTATAGAAGGTAAATTTTATTTTGGGTTGTTATTAAATAGTATACCATCATTTAAGTCTGTAAATTCAGCTTGTAAACTTTCTAAGATTATCCTCTCCTATGAGACACCTCGATAATACCTCCATTTTCCATTTTTACCAGAGAGAAAATCATTATGATTCAAATGAATCAATATGATTCATAATTAAGCTATTGATCTTAATTTCTTTAGTATATTTACCATTTGCCTATCTTGGATTACTAGTTAAGACTCTAGTACTTAATTACATTCTTCATGTGGAGATAGTAAAAGGATTGGTCTACAGAATATTTCATACAGAAATACTTCCTGTATGTACTGGAGCAAATTTGAAGTGAGTACAAACTACAGACTTCCTTTTGACCCTGACATGTGACATTTATATCTATAGGCTTTCACTGTATTATTACTTCTAGATAAATGTCAAAGCACACTTACTAGCTACTGACATACTGTAGTCTAATGTCTTGATATATACTATTGAATGGAATGAATGAGGGAATTCCCTGGCAGTCCAGTGGTTAGGACTCAGCGCTTTCACTGACGTGGGCCTGGGTTGTATCCCTGGTCGGGGAACCAGGATTCTGCAAGCCGAGTGGCACAGCCAGGGAAAAAAGAAAAAAAGGCTGAATTGAATGAATGAAGAAAGAATACTGTGGCCTTATCACTTCCTTTGCTAAAGTCTCCCTAAGTGATGCTCCCTTACTGAAGGATGAGAGCTGCTGCCTTAGCAGCACAATCCAGCTGTGCCCTCCACTGTCCTAAGTGTTTACCGCAGCCTCTCTCACCCCTGAAGAATTATTTCCACACTATTTTTAATTCTCTGGGAATGATGCCTTCAATTTGAAGTAATTATATCTTGTTTATAATTAGAAAATAAAGTTAGAATTAAATAGATTGGAGTTTCATTGGGAAGTATTAAAATACTCTGTGTGTCTTATTTTGCAGGCAATTATACTCTCAGAGTTGACTGTACACCCCTTCTTTACCAACTGGTGTATAAACTGACAAAAGAGGTATATAAGTAGTTCCGTCTTAATGTTTTCTGATGAATAGTAAGTGAATAACTTGTTTTCTAAATTAGTGATACTTATTTTTAAACTGGCGACACAGCTGATTTGTATTGATATAATAACTAAGCAGAACAAAATCTTTAATATAATATTTACTTATGTGACATAACTATGAAAATAGTAGCGCTAGTTTCTGTCCTAATAATAGTTCTTAATAATTGTATAAATTTGTTATAAAGTATGGGGTCTGTCATTTTGTCTGGCATGGGCATTTTTATATAACAGAAAGAACGCTGAGCTGGAATGGAAAAGCCTTGATTTCAAAGATTGCCTTGGCTACTCATTCATTCGTTCATTCAACAAGTGTTTATTACATGGTTACTATGTATCAGGCCCTATAAAATGAATTCTAGCAGCAGCAATGATAAAAGGAAAAGATTACTGAATCCAAATACTCTGTGATCTAGAGAGGATACAGACCTATAAATGAGGAACTATATATATTTCACTAGAGTATTGGATACTATATACAATGGAGAACAATTGTGGAACAGAGAAGCTAAAATCCTGGGGCAGCTGGGGAAGTGGGAAAACATTAGAGGATGTTTCCTGAAGAATTAATGGTTGGGCTGTAATATGGAGGGATGTGAAGGTAAGGGAGACGCTTTCTCAACAGAGGATGCAGTACCTAAAAAAAGATGTGGAGGTATGAAAGAACGTATTTCTTGACCTGTAGGTAACTTAGTGTGACCTAAGCATAAGGTGTTGGTGAAAGGCTGGTACAAAATGGGGCATGACAAATAGGGGTGCAGAAACTTGGTGATGGAGAAATTCAAGAATCTTTAACAAGGTTGTACATCATCATATTTATTCATTTAGAAAGATTACTCTGTATCAGTGTAGTGAATAGGTTAAGCTGCAGTAAATCTAAAAGCAAAATGGAAATAATTCCACATGCTTACTTATCACACAGGAATTTTATAAATATTACTTATTGATATATAAAATACTCTGAAAACTCTAATGTACTCTAAATCTCTAAAAATTATGTAATCTGTTCATTAAATATCTGTGTACATCATTAAATAATTACCTGTTATAGGATTTAACTATAGACGTATTTCTTTCAAGTAGGTATCACGTAGATGACAATGTGAAGTAGGTATCCATTTTCTGTAGGTACTATTTCCCAATCTTCCTTAATCTTGCCCTTTCCTTTTCACTGTTAGTGTCTTTAACATCTTATTCTCCCAAATAAGAGTCCTCTCATTATTCTTATCACAACTCTCTCACTGTATTGGGTAGCTTATGTCCTTGATCCTTTCATTGGAATGTCCCATAAAAACATCTCATCTGAAAGCAAGTTGTAAAGACAATCTTTTTTGGGAGAACCCTCCTCAAGGTAGCATTCATGTTCTACAGAGGTGGCTCCTGCCTTTGATGTGAGGGATAATAATAATTTCAGGACCAATAAGCAGAAGTTTCATTCTATCCCCCCTTTGTACAAAGGCAGATGCTTATCTGTGGCCATACAAAAACCCAGTAGAGAAAGGAGACTTTTATCCTCCTAAACTGTTTATTACAATTTTATCAACCCCTAGTGTGTGTTGGCATGGTCAAACCATGCTGGGGAGTGTGGTGGAGAGGGCTGAGCTTAGAGAGAAGGGAACCTACCTGCCTGATAGAAGCAGGAAATGGACAAGTTGTTGAAATAATGGGGGAGAATCAGCAATTATGACAGTGCATATAGCTGAAACAGAAAATTCTGATCTTAGCTGTACAGGCCGTAGGGACACAGTTCTGGCTGGTGCTAGACCTGGATGGTATGATTCCGGAAAATGAAGAGGATTTTGCAGGGAATTCAGTTCAAGCAGTTTGTAGGAATTGGAGCAGGATCTCAGCCGTTGCAAATTGGCAGAAGCAGAGTACAGAGTAGAACCCAGTCATTTGGCTGGAAATGAGCAGAACATCCCTGAAGCTCCCACAAGCTGGTGGGAAGGGGGTGTCTCTGTGGAGTGCTGAGACTGTTTTTAAGCTGAGGACCTCGTATGCTATGATGAGGGAATAACCAACTCTGTGTAAAGGCCTGAGAAGATATCAGAGAAGTTATTGTTTCGATTAAGATGGGTACCAGTATCCCCATTTCCACATGTGGGAAACTAGGGTTTAAAGAAAGGAAGCAATACACCAAAAGTTATAATGCTTTCAGCATTTCATAAGTAGGGTCTTTCTTTGGTCCATTTTTGAACAAAGCAGAGCTGTAAACCAACAAGCAAAATGCAGCCAATATGTATGATGATTTTTCTTCTACCACATGCTTCTGCTTTTCTTAGAGTGGAGAAAGAAAAGGAAAGTATAAGTTTGTAAGTATATGTTTAATGAGGGTAATAAAAAATATTTATGTATATACATAAGTTCTTAAAATTCCCAGCTAGAAACCTGAGGTTATGTAGTTTTTTAAAAAACCCATCAAATTCCAACATTGTTTAAACACAGACTTTCTAAAATAACAGTTCCTCCTCACCCCACCTGCCCTACAAAACCAGGACTCATATTGACAATTTCAAGCTCAGCTTCTTAATGTCTGTCTCCTGCCCTAAGGCCTCACTGTAGGTCATCTTGGACAAAAGCAATTTACTAAAGTAAATATTATATATATAAAGTTTTCTCCCAGTGACTTCCCACTGAAAGAAATCTAAGCTGCCCAACACTGAACTGATGACACTTGTTAAAAGTCTGAAATGCTATTGAAAAGTTTACCAGCATAAGCAAGAAAATTTTTCCTAAGGACAAGTACAAAAGTACAAGTAAGTGGGAATTACAAACGAACAAGAATTTGGGCTGGATTTTTTTCTTGGAATTTGCAAAAACATATTTTTCTGTAAAGAATATGATACACAAACGTTCACATAGATAAACGTAGAAGTCGATATTAACTAACATGTGGTTTTATATTGGAGTAAATTTAGTTATTCTACCTCTTATTCCCAATATTTGATTTATCTTTCCAGATCTCCAGCCCAGATGATGGTTTTGAGAGTAAATCTCTTTATGAAAGCTGGTTAGAAAAGGACCCTTCATCTGAAAATAAAACTTTGCCTAGGTAAATTACTTGTATGTACGTTTTCTACCACATGATCAGTTGAGTTCCCCTTTGCCCCTTGTTTCTCCAGACAGGCAATTCTCAGATGTCTGAACAATTTGAGAGTATTTTTGCAAATTTTTAGTAAAAAATTATTAGCCATTATTTTGCATTCTTGCATAAAATTACATTAAGATATATATTAAATACATTAATAAATACAATTCAAATGAAGTAAAAAAATGAATGATGGATTATTTCTTTCTAAATTTATTAAGGTGCATTATCAGCAACTACCAAGTTATGTCTTTACCTTTAATTAGTTTAGATTTTATGTAAGAATTAACTTTTACTTCTCATTTATACAATAGCAGCTTTCTTGTATTTATTTTATATTTATATTTGTTTTCTACTCCTATACTATTTCTAAAACCAGCTGGTGGTAGCAATTTATAGCTTCATTCCATATTGCAAATAAGTCTTGTGAAAGTTTAAATGTGTCTCCACTATATTTTTTTTCTTATTACAGGAATTAAAAAAAAATATTTATTATTTTATTTTGGGCTGCGTTGGGTCTTAGTTGCAGCACGTGGGATCTTTCGTTGTGGTGTGCAGACTTCTCTCTCTAGTTGTGGCGTGCAAGCTCCAGAGCGGGTGGGCTCTGTAGTTGTGGCATGCGAGCTCTCTAGTTGTGGCTCACATGCTCAGTAGTTGTGGCGCATGGACTGAATTGCTCTGCAGCATGTGGGATCTTAGTTCCCTGACCAGGGATGGAACCCACATCCCCTGCATTGGAAGGCGGATTCTATTTTTTTTTTTTTTTTTGCGGTACGCGGGCCTCTCACTGTTGTGGCCTCTCCCATTGCGGAGCACAGGCTCCGGACACGCAGGCTCAGCGGCCATGGCTCACGGGCCCAGACGCTTCGCGGCATGAGGGATCTTCCCGGACTGGGGCATGAACCCGCGTCCCCTGCATTGGCAGGCAGACTCTCAACCACTGCACCACCAGGGAAGCCCCTCCACTATGTTTTAAATGCTTATTCAAAAAAACACTAGAGTAGAAAAAAAGATTTAAAAAACATCCCAAGGTCTCAATCTCAAAAACATGTCTAATAGTTTGGAAGTATATAGTTAGGTTCTTAATGCATGTGTAATTTTATATTCTGTTTTACTGACTTATTTTTGAATGAAAATCTTCTATGACATTACATTTTTTTAAAAAAGTTTTTATTTATTTAATTTTGGTTGCATTGGGTCTTCATTGCTGCGTGCGTGCTTTCTCTAGTTGCAGCAAGTGGGGGCGACTCTTCGTTGTGGTGCATGGGCTTCTCATTGCGGTGGCTTCTCTTGTTGCGGAGCATGGGCTCTAGGTGCACAGGCTTCAGTAGTTGTGGCACGAGGCCTCGGTAGTTGTGGCTCGCGGGCTCTAAAGTGCAGGCTCAGTAGTTGTGGCTCACGGGCTTAGTTGCTGCGCGGCATGTGGGATCTTCCCGGACCAGGGATCGAACCTGTGTCCCCTGCACTGGCAGGAGGATTCCCAACCACTGCACCACCAGGGAAATCCCATCGTTACATTTTATATGTATATATTTATATATTATTTATATATATGTATGTATGTAGTGGCTTCTTAATTATATGCAAAGCAATATATTATAATTAGATTTATTTCTGAAATAAACTAAGGCACTTTTAGAGTCTTCATGATCTTAAATGTAGACTTTCTCATGGCAGTTTTCTTACTAGAGTATAGTTCTCTGAGGGCAGAGACCGTATCTTATTTGTTTTTCCCTCAAAACAAATACCATAAATGCTGAAGATACGGAAGATATCATAGTTACCAGGTTGCCATATTTAGTGTCACTGCCCAACTCTGGTTTTAGTCAGTTCAGATTTATAGGTTTATCACACATATAAATAGGTGTGGTGGTATACCTTTTCTTAATTTTTATAAATGTGCCATACAATTCCTTGCAGTTCTTGGGGCAGGATTCATGGTGCCATCTATTTAATTTTATATTATTTATTTATGCATTGATTTCTTCATGTGTGTGTGTATGTGTATCATATTTTACATTTAGAATCAACAAGCTGGGATCTGGAAGTGATTTTGAAGCTTATTTTCAGAGACTTGGAATTGCTTCAGGAAGAGTCCGGTACACTAAGAATAGGGTAAGCCATTTTATTATTTTGGATACATAGCACTTCATCCACATTCTCTTTGTTAGGAATTCTGTCATTTAGTTGTTGGGTACCAGGCACCGAGTGGACATGTGGCCTGGGAAGAATTGCAGGGATAGAGATAGCCTGCAGGTCCCTTTGTAGATGGACTAGGAAATAATTTGTGTTATTTTGTTAATGTTCACTGCCAGGGTTATTCAGTGAAGTGGTAGTTGATAAGAGTAATGCCAGGTATTTAGATGGTTATCACTACCAAGAGGTTTGCATCCTTTTCCTGATGCGGGCTTTGTTGGAAAATCTAATTCTTCTTTTCTGATCTGCATTGCCTGCATTGCACCATTGCCACTCAAACACATTGATGATATGTGAGTACATGGGTTTCGAACCTATACCGTGTTTGTCTGTTATATATTATGTCATAAACCAAACTGAAGATTACATCAGTAAACTCAAATTTGTCACAGATTTTAATAATTTTCTAATCATAATTGCAGTATGCCAACATCTTGCTTATCTAGAATACATATCCCTTGCAAATTTGACTATCCGGTATACAACTAACAGAGAAGTAAGCAAAAACAACTTCAGAATAACCCATAATAAATACATAAATCTGTATACTAATACTCATTACACTTCATACATAAAAGATGCACTTTACCTCTGTCAAAGCTTGTTCACTTTTATACTGTCATCATTCTGAACAAAGTTAGCTAGTTTCTAAGACAATGCAGATTTAAAGCAGAATATCAGATAGAGGGAGAGAGACTGATAAAGGGATGCCTTTCAGTGATATTAAAAGCAATAAGAATGATAGCTTTATGGCAAAGTAGCAGATAGGTAAAAACTAAAGTTAGGAAAGGCAGACCTAAGAAGTAAAACATATTTATGTGGAGTACCACCCTGTAACAATTTATGTTTATAATGGTAACCCTTAATTTTGTAACAAAGGTTAAATGGCATGTGGTTATATACTGTTTGGGAAGGGAGGGAAGGGGCTGAAATGTTGACCTTTAAACAACAGGGGTGCCAACCCTCCCAGCAGTTGAAAACCCATACATAGCTTTACATTCAGGATCATGTAGTCCTGTAGTACATATTTATTGAAAAAAATTAATGTATAAGTTGAACCCCTGTAGTTCAAACCTGTTAAAGTGTCAGCTGAATAATCCTTCAGCTATAACAATACTTAGCTGCTCAGAACCTTTCATTCTCAATCAGTTGATAGATAATTTTAAACTGTGCTGGTATGCAATTTGAGCATGTACTCCTTAATTTAATTGTCGGCAAAGCAATAGGGAAAAGTTTCAGGAAGCAGTGTTTTGAATAAAGATTATATGAATTATAAAATGAATAATGGTAAAATTTTAAATTGGTGAAAATTTGGCAGTGGGGTTTTAGTTAATTAGACTTAATGTTTTCACTCATTGTGATAAAACTCAGGGTGCCATATGGTTATGTTTTTTAATACAATCATTTTATGATTCCATAAAATATTATAATTTGAATATTTAATGTTTGTATATACTCGGTCCCCCCCACCTTTTTTTTTTTTCAGAAAACAGATAATTACAGCAGTTATCCAATGTACCATACAATTTATGAGACATTTGAATTGGTGGAGAATTTTTATGACCCCACGTTTAAAAAACAGCTTGCTGTAGCTCAGTTACGAGGAGCACTGGTTTATGAGCTTGCAGACTCTAAAATCATTCCTTTCAACATTCAAGACTATGCAAAATCTTTGGAAAACTATGCAACAGGTATCTACAGCTTATCCAAGAAATATGACCAACAATTAAGACACCATCAAGTATCATTTGGTAAGAAATGGCTGGACAGATATTTTATAATCATCAAGTTAGAGTTTTAAGATATCACCTCCTATTGTCATCCATGCACACCATTTCATCCTAGAATTTATCCCTGCCTCATTTCCTAATCCTGACTTATAGAAAAAAAACTTTAAACACCTATTAAAGAATGTGATTTAGTTTGATATTTGTAGGATGAATCCATTTTGCTAAGTTAGTGCTACAAACATTGGGTTGGTAAATATTTTCCCCATATTGCTGCCTTTAAAAATGTTTTGTTATAAGAACAATACTATTAAAATGTAACAATATTACACAAAGATTGGAAAGTAAAGAAAGCCACCGCTTCTACTACATATATGTAGTATTACATTATTATCATTATTACTGCAGCATTTACCTATTAATGTTTTTCTACATGGAGGATTTTTTCCATGGTTTTCAGCATTCTTTCCTTTTATATCTGGCCATTTTGTGGTTGCTATTCCACATCATGTATCTCCTGCAAAGCAGAAGTGAAATGTGGTGTAGTGTAGTGTAGCAGCATTAAGCATTGGGTCTGGAAGCGGTTTCCTGGTTCAAATCCTGGCTCTAATATTTAATCATTGTGTGACCTTGAGAAAGTTACTTAACCCCCTATGTATCAGTTTCATTATGAGTGAAATAGTAAAGTAAAATGTTTCCAAGATTGCTGTGGAGATTTCATTTGGTTGGTATGTGGAAACAATGGTGACTGTCACTTAGTGCTCATAATGTTAGCTATTATTACTGTTTTATTGCAACCATTTTCTTTTATTAATCTGGGAGTACATATTCTTAGTATATATCAAAGTTATCAAATATGTACTGAGTGTCTACTGTATACCAAGTGCTGTGTTATTTCCTGGGAGATATAAAGAAGATTAAGAAATAGTCATTGTCTTCAAAGAGCTTAAATTCTCATGGGGAAGGAGAAGACAAAATGCAGGGGAAAATCTATTAAAGGGGTTCACAGAGGGTACTATAGGGGTGCTGAGAATGAGTAGCGGGTGGTCAGTAAAGCGAGAGAGAGGCATGGACATATATACACTACCAAACGTAAGGTAGATAGCTAGTGGGAAGCAGCCGCATAGCACAGGGAGATCAGCTCGGTGCTTTGTGACCACCTGGAGGGGTGGGATAGGGAGGGTGGGAGGGAGGGAGACGCAAGAGGGAAGAGATATGGGAACATATATATAACTGATTCACTTTGTTATAAAGCAGAAACTAACACACGATTGTAAAGCAATTATACCCCAATAAAGATGTTAAGAAAAAAAAAGTAACCTTCAGAAAGTTACGACAAGCAGCAGGCACTAAGATCTAGAAACTGAAGCAAAGAAAATTTAGAAAATTGTGCTTAGATCTATATGAATTGTCCCAATAAGTAAGTATTGAATAAATAAATAAATGAATGCTGGGTTTCTGATAAATTGAGTTAAAAGGATTTTTTATGTCTTAAACTCTTGAAATTTGTTATTTCCTTAAGAACCAATTTTGCCATTTTCAATTTGATACATTATTTCTTTGTTACAATATTTTCTAATAATTTCCATGGATCTGAAAGAAGACTCAGTAGAAAATAGTTTCAACATCTATTTAGTCACAGCAATCTGGAATGGGCGGGGGGTTGGAAAATGGACCTTTGAAATATGAAGCACTCATGCTTACTAATCTCCCTTCTACTTTTCTATTTTTTAAAAAAGATTCCTTATTTTCTGCTGTGAAAAACTTCTCAAAGTCTGCTTCCGATTTTCATAGAAGACTTTCACAAGTTGATCTGAATAAGTAAGTTTCAAATGTAAAGCTCCCTACTGTTTTGAAAAGCAGTCTGGTTACTGGAATGAACTGGGTACACTTATAGAAGCATTCAACTCTGAATCATTGCTACTCAAATTATGGTGTGCCAGCCAGTAGCATCAACATCACCTGGGAGCTTGTTAGAAAGGCAGAATATCAGACCCCATCCAAGACCTGCTTTATTAGAACTCTGCACTTTAACAAGACTCTCCAGGTAGTTTGTATTCACATTAAAGTTTGAGGGGCATAGCTGTTGAATGATAGACTAAAAACTCATCCCATGGCAAGGGCCAGGGAGACATGTCTTTAGAAGTTTGCATGATAAGAATTCTGACTATTTCTGGTAATTCATAATTCTATGGGTTTAAGTGCATTTGTAGCATATTTTACTACAGTCACAATATTCCTGTGAATGGTGCAGAAATTCTTTCTTTACTAATACTTTTTTTGCATTTCATTTAACCTCATGCCGTTGTTAGGTTGAAAAATAATTTAAAAGTTATACTCAAAGCATTATTTAACAAGCATAATTTGTTCCACCTTACAGTCCATGTCACATTTCTTAATTTTTTTCAGATTTATCAGAATAAGCTTTCCCACCTCCCATCTGGGCAGAAAGCTGTATCAGTCATTGTGAGGGGCCCCTCTCCCTGGGGTTGTAGGACAGCCTAGGGAACTTTTGCAGCACCCCAAAAGAGAGTTGGCAGATTCCAAGTGTGGAAAGGACTCCCTGCCCACTAGGAGCAGCTGTCTCCCTCCTTGCAGACTCCTGCAACTTCCCTTCATTCTGTCTTGTTTAGCCTTTACTCTGCTCCTTTCTTCCACAGTAGAATTAACTGGTTTATCAATAACAACTTGGTAGTCCACCCTACTTTTGTAGGCTCTCCTCCTACAAAAAATTAAAAATGTCTTTCACTTCTTTCTGGTCTGTGATCTTGAAAAACAAACCATTTCCCAATCAGTCTCTCTGCTTATTATAAATAATAGAAAGATGCCCCTGCTGTTATATGTAGCTTACCATATGAGCCTTACGGTGTGTTTTATATGCATTTTCTTTAAAAAAATCTATGAGTTTAGAAGGTTATTTCCTCATGCCTTATCCTTATTTAATGTTTTAAAATGTGGTTGCATGGTAAGGGTTTTAATTATCTATTTCTTATTCTCAAAGCCCCACTACAGTGAGAATTATGAATGACCAACTGATGTTCCTGGAAAGGGCATTCATCGATCCCCTTGGTTTACCAGGGAGGCCGTTCTATAGGTAAGGAGGCAACAGCTGTTCCACTAAAGGACACCAAATATGTCACTGTGACCAAAACCAGCATACCCAAGGTGTGCTTCAAACTCCTGCTATCAGACAAGTGTCAAGTGGATATGTATACTGAAGGGAATACGGGTGAGATTATGCATAACAGTATAACTTGTACTATCAGAAAAGTTAATTTCATATCATGTATTGCTTTGCTGCAGATGTAAACGGCAGATGATAGTTGAAAACCAAGTCTTGAGGGCTTCCCTGGTGGCGCAGTGGTTGAGAGTCCGCCTGCCGATGCAGGGGACACGGGTTTGTGCCCTGGTCCGGAAAGATCCCACATGCCGCGGAGCGGCTGGGCCCGTGAGCCATGGCCGCTGAGCCTGCGCGTCCGGAGTCTGTGCTCCGCAACGGGAGAGGCCGCAACAGTGAGAGGCCCGCGTACCGCAAAAAAAAAAAAAAAACCAAGTCTTGTAACAAAATCGAAAAGACACAGAATCTTAAAGGGGATCTGAGAGCTCATGTAGTTCAATTTTCTACATGAATCTTTTCTGTAGGATCTCAGAAAAGTAGTTATCCAGCCACTGTTTGAATCTTCCAGTGAATGGAAGCTTTCTACCACATGAGGAAGTTTGTTCTGTTTTAGGAAAGTTCTACTTAATAGAAAGTTTTCTTCATAAAGATATATTTCCCTGTAATTTTCTCCCTCTCACCCTGTTCTGCTCTCCAAAGTCAAAAAGAATTATTCTAGATCTATTTCCATATAACATTTCAGGTTTTTGAAGATGGATGCCATAGTTTCCCCTAAAGAAATATCACTGTTTTTTTGATCTCTATCTCAGGTTTTCTTTCAGTATCTTGGCTGCTTTTGGATAGCCTCCAGTTTTTTGAGGTACATTTTAAGCCGTGGTTTCTTGGTAAAAATTAGAAAGGTCCTAGTATTTAGAGTCAGAAAATCTGTGTTCTAGTTCACTTGCACATGTGTGATTTAGAGCAAGTCATATCTAGGGTTTGCTCATCTGAATTAGGATGGTGATAATTGCTATTTTACAAGGCTGTTTATCATCAAATGACATATACAAAAGATATTTCTATGTTACCTTTCTTATAAATATTAGTAATAATTTAACTGATTACAAGCCCAGGCATTTAGAGCCCAGCTCTGCCAAATACTAGGTGTGACCTGGACAAATTTACTTCTCAGACTCAGGCTCCTCAGCTGTAGATGGAGATTACAGTGCTTTTACCCCATAGGTCTGCAGATTTAAGGCATGCAGAAGATTCAGCTCAGAGGGGGTATACTCAGTAAATGGCTGCTATTTTTATAATAGTTTACATAATGTAAGGATACATGTTTATCAATACAAATGAAATAGCAGCCATCAGTTAAGTATTTACATATATCAAATCAAAGGTTGAAAGTTAATCTACACGTTAATCCTCTCTTGCCTATCATTAGTCCATCTTTATATATTTATATTTTTTATTTTTTAAAGGTTTTTTTAAAAATTATTTTTCTGGATGCATCGGGTCTTAGTTGTGGCACGTGGGATCTTCTGTTGCAGTGCACAGGCTCTTCGTTGCAGTGCGTCGGCTTCTCTCTACTTGTGGCGCGTGGGCTCCAGAGCTCACGGGCTCAGTTGTTGAGGCGTGGGCTTAGTTGCCCCACGGCATGTGGGATCTTAGTTCCCCAACCAGGGCTCGAACCGGCGTTCCCTGCATTGGAAGATGGATTCTTACACTGGACCACCAGGGAAGTCCTTATTTTTTAATTTATGATTTATAAGCAAAACATCTTTTTTCAAATTCAGGCTCTATACAATTATATAGAATAAAAAGGGACAGTGCTAACACCCGGACATTTCTATTATTTCCTTCAGGGAAAATCAGTGATGAGTTTGATGTTAAATTTTGAATGCAGTTATGTACACATGTATAGTTATTTATTATTCATTTCTGTTTACATAAATGGGACCATATATCACTTTGCAACTGCTTTTGGTAAAAATTTTTCTCAGAGATCTATATAACTTTATTATTTTTTACTTATTTATTCCTTTGGCTGTGTCAGGTCTTCGTTGCTGCACGCGGGCTTTTCTCTAGTTGCAGCGAGCAGGGGCCACTCTTTGTTGTGGTGCGCGGGTTTGTTGTGGAGCACAGGCTCTAGGTGTGCCGGGTTCAGTAGCTGTGGCTCACAGGCTCAGTAGTTGTGGCTCACGGGCTCTAGAGCGTGGGCTCAGTAGTTGTGGCACATGGGCTTAGTTGCTCCAAAGCATGTGGGATCTTCCCAGACCAGGGCACAAACCCGTGTCCCCTGCATTGGCAGGCAGATTCTTAACCACTGCGCCACCAGGGAAGCCCAATATATAGAATTTTAGCTCTTCTCATCTGCTGCATAGTGTTCCACTGTATGGCTTTCGTGTGTAAATTTTTTAGTCCTTATTGAGTTTTTAATTAGATTTTGCCCCCCAATTATTTAGTATTATGAAAAGTACTGCTATGAAATGTCCCTGAGCCCTACTTGAACATTTGTTTTAATATCTCTATAATCAGTACCTGAGATTTCAGGGTCAAAGGGTAAACACACTTTTTGGAACTATTAATTGAACATGAAGACTATATTTTAAAGCCAGGGAGAGGTGGTTCAAGATGACAATGTAGGAAGATACTGAACTCACCTCTCCCAGACATACCAAATCTACAGCTACAGATGGGACAGTTTCCTCTGAAAAAGACCTGACGATTAGCCGAGCAACTCCTTCAAATCAGGCAAAGGAGAAAAAGGCCATGTGGATGTGGGTAGATGAGGCTGAGGCCCAATCTTGCCACCAAGCCCACTCCTGGGGCAGCAGCCCACAGCAAAGGGTTTGTACCCAAATCAGCCACCTCAACTTTTAGGCCCTGTGCCTGAGAGGTAAGCCTCCCAAATATCTGGCTTTGAGAACCAACAAAGCTGCTGCATCCCTAAGACCAAAGGGATGTACAGAACTGGGAAACTGCTCAGGCTGAAAGGACTCGCTGGAACTCATCTGCACAGGGCCCAGCACAGAAGCAGTCCTTAAAAGCACCCAGATTTTATGTGAAAGAGATTCATTTGCTGATCTTAAAGCACTGGCTGGAGGGGCAGGGGCCTGGTGGGATACTCTCCAAGATGGGGGCCGGTGGGTGCCGATTTCCACTCTTCCTCTGCCTTGCTAAAGCTCGTGGGCACTATCTTTCTTTCCCTCCTCTTCCCTGAAGGTGATGATCTTTATGCATTCCCTCTGCTGATCTCCAGAGCGGAGCTTTTATTTGCAGCTGGTGCTCTGCCTTTTGCATCTGGTGTCCTGGTTTTTGTAGCTGTTGCCAGGAGACACCTAGATTGCTTGGCTCAGGGTAGCGGTTGGGAGGGATTGCATTCCTGCATCCCGTGAGGCTGTAACAACCAGAGAGACAGTTCTTGGCAGACTACCATCCCCAAGGTACGAGCAGACTGAAAACACCCCCAGTCTTTCTGAGAAAGAGGCTCATTTGCTTGTCCAGGAGCTTTGGCCTGAGGAGAGGGCTTTCGTTCCAGTGCACTTCTAAAAGCCCACGGAGTGCTCTCTCGGGGAATGGAGGCTGGTGGAAGCACTCTTTGTGCTCTCCCTCTGCCTCACTCCAGCTTGACCTTCTCTCTCAGAAGGGAGCTTATACCCTTTTCTGGCACCCTGATTTTTGAAGCTGCTGCTGGGGATACCTCTACATTGCCTGGTTCTGGTGACCAGAGGGGATTATGCTTGCGGGTGTCATAGGAATAGATATTAAACAGCTACCACTGTCAGGCACAGCAAGAGAGAGGCAGCAGGGAAAGAAGCCTATAAGCTTATAATCACAGCTGCAGGCCGAGAGGCAGGATTCTGATTAAACACATTACCCATCTAAGGGCTGACTGTAAACTGTACCAGAGACCTAGGAGGGCAGGTGCTGTCTTCATGCTCTCCTTTTGCCACGCTCCAGAGAACGAGCATCTCTCAGGGGAACTCTTACACATTTGATGCCTCAGCTTTTGCGGCTGCTGCCCAGGGGATACCCCTTCATCCCCTGCCTCTGGCGGCCAGGTGGTATTGCTTTCCTGGGTCCCACAGGGTTACAACGATCTGAGAGTCAGTGCGTGGGAGGCTGCCACCTTCAGGTCACTGCACAGATAGCAGGCGGAAACACCCCCCCACCTTTCCGTAGAAGAGGCCTATTTGCCTGTCCTGGAGCTTCAGCCTGAGGGGCAGCCTTCACGCTTGGCACACATCTAGAGGCCTGTGGAGCTCCTCTCAGAGAACACGGGCCGGGGAACGCCGTCTATGTTCTCCCTCTGCTCTGTTACAGCTTGCTAGTATATACCAGAAAGGAGCTTATGCACTTGTCTGGAGCCCCGAGTTTTGACTGCTACCCAGGGGACACCTTCATATGACCTGGCTCTAGTGGCCACCAGACCTACTCTTGTGTTTCACAGGATGGTATACATTTGCATACTTTAAAAGCTGCTGCCTGAGGGCCTGGCTTCCAATCATCCTGAATCTAAGTGCTGACTGAGATATTCCCCTTTGGTACACTGACAGGTCTTGGCACACACTCAGCTATTGGGAGGTATTAAAAATAGGTGGCTTGGAGAATCACAGAGGTTTGAGAGACAACCAAGAGCTAGGGAAAGGTTGGACAATAAGGTTTATCACATGAGGCTACTCCATCAAGACTGCTGGTTTCTATGCATTAGATGAAACAGCCACCTCTTCCAGAGAGTCAAGCAAAATGAGGAAACACGGAATATGTTACAAACAAAGAAAAAAAGACAAGACCTCAGGAAAAAAACATTTGAACAAATGTAAGTAATCTACATGATAAAGTGTTCAAAGTAGTGGTCATAAAAGATGCTACTGAATGTGAGAGAAGAATGGATGAACACAGTGAAAACTTTGAGAAACTTGTAGAAAATATAAGAGAGTACCAAATAGAAGTCATGGTGTTAAAGAAAGAATACAATAACTGAACTGAAAAATACACTAGAGTTGTTCACTAGCAGACTAAAAGAAGCAGAAGAATCAGTGACCTGGAACACAGGTAGTGGAACTCACATAAACAGAGCAACAAAAAGCAAAAAGGATTTTTAAAAGTGATGACAGCTTAAGGGACCTCTGGGACAACATCATGTGAAACAACATTTATGTTATAGAGGTCCCAAAAGAAAAGAGAAGGGGGCTGAAAACTTCCCCAACATGGGGAAGGAAACAGACACCCAGATCCAGGAAGCTGAGACAATTCCAAATAAGATGAACCAAAAGATACCCATCTAAGACAAATTATAATTAAAATGGCAAGGAAGGTAGAAATAAGGAGAGAATCTTAAAAGCAGCAAGGGAAAAACAACTTATGAACAAGAGAATCCTCTTGAGACCATTAGCAGATATTCCAGCAGAAATTTTTCAGGCCAGAAGGGAGTGGCATGATGTATTCAAAGTGCTGAAAGAAGAAAATTCCCAACCAAAGTGAATAAAAACCATATAATCATCTCAATAGAGAAAAAACATATGGCGAAATTCAACATCCACTTATAATAAAAAGTTTCAACGGGACTTCCCTGGTGGTCCAGTGGTTAAGACTCCGTGCTCCTACTGCAGGGGGCATGGGTTCGATCCCTGGTCGGGGAACTAAGATCCCACATGCCGCAGAGCAAATTAAAAAAAAAAAGTCTCAACAAACTGGATACAGAGGCAGTGTATCTCAACATAACATAGGCCATATATGACAGACCCAGAGCTGCCATCATGCTCAATGGTGAAAAACCCAAAACATGACAAGTATGCCTACTCTCACCACTTTTATTCAACATAGTACTGGAAGTCCTAGCCACAGCAATTAGGACAAGTAAATCAAAGACAACCAAACCAGGAAGAAGTAAAACTGTCACTATTGCAGATGACATGGTACTGTTTGTAGAAAAACCTAATGATTCCACAAAAAAACTATTAGAATAAATGAATTCAGTAAAGCTGTAGGACACATAAGCAATATACAGGGACCTATGGCATTTCTACACACTAATGATCACAAAGAAATTAGGAAAACACCCCATTTACAATTTCATCAGGTTTACTTGATTGCTATATCAATAATATTGTACTATACTCTCCCTTTACAATTCTCCAGAAGATGGCATGTATAGTAAGGAATACCTATGACCTGTATCTCTAATCTCAGCTTATATATGTCAGAATAATGTTTATAAACAGTTTAGCACATATACCTGTTTTAATAAGAAAGATCCATTTGAGGCCATACTAAAATTTAAAAGCCAAGAGCAATAAATCCTGATGTACTTTGGGAAATCTAAATGATTACATTATAAATTTCTCTTTGATCATTAATATAGTGACTTTACATAGAGTTCCATATTGCGTCCTACAGTAGATTTACAGCTTGAAGCAGCTATAGGATTTGACTATTGGGCCTAATTCCTGATAAGAGTGTTTAATAAAATATGTACATTTGTGGAAGGCAGAATTCCACACACTGGGGAGAGAAGTAACTTGATCTCTTGAGCTACTTATGAGGTGAAGTAGGAAATCAACTGCAAACTTTCCTTCTAGATCAAAAAAGTGTGCTTTGTGGGCAACCCATATATAGCCATTTTACCTTTGTGGAATGGGCTTTATTATCCTTGCCACTTGTGATATTTTTGTAATACAAGCTTCTTTAATTATTGCTTTTTAATGTCTGAAGAGTACTGGGAACAACTGTCATTCTTGTTGAATCTCTAAAAAAGGCAATACAGCGGTATTTTTTAATCTTATTACACATATCCATAAATTATCCATGCTTCATGGATGTCAGTTTGTGGATGTCTAGGCAGTTAGACAACTAATGCCCATAACTTACAGGAAAGAAGCTACTTACTTCCAAATGCACGGGTTGGCAACATATGATTCACGAGATGCATCTTATCAACTCCTTTCTTTGCTTAAAATTATACCATTAACTAAATATCTCAAACCAATTATATGTTTTTATTTTGGAGTAACAAAAGTAAATGCCAGGAGGAGACACAGAATACTTAGTAAGATACGGTCTAACAAAGCAGAATGAATAAAGAAAAAGCATATAAAGAGTAATATATGTATATGCTTCAGTTCAACCTGTTCTCTTTGTTTTTTTCTACTAGGCACATCATCTTTGCTCCAAGCAGCCACAACAAATATGCTGGCGAATCATTTCCTGGCATCTTTGATTCTATATTTGATATTGAAAATAAAGCAGATCCTCGTTCAGCCTGGAAAGAAGTAAAGAAACACATTTCAATTGCAGCCTTTACAATTCAAGCAGCAGCAGGGACTCTGAAAGAGTTGTTATAGTAAGGTCTCAGCCAACTAGCTGCCGTTAAAAGTCTGAGGATAAAATCCGTCTTTCTTTCTGATAACACATGAAGCCAGAGCTTGCTTTTCATGTCATGTTTTGACTTTAGACTTCCACCTTGTTCATCTGCAAAGAGATTTTTGGCCCTTTGAAAATTCGTAACTTCATCATGAAAGTGCTAATCCAATAAAACAAACCAAAAAACCTCTAGTCATATGGAGAAAGAGATGAAGTAAGTGAAAGTTCCCTAAAATAAAATATGGCAAGGAACTTGAACTCTTCAGACATTGGTGGCCAGAAAGTGAAACAGTACAACCACTTTGGAAAACAGTCTGGCACTTTCTTATGAAGTTAAATATATACTTATATTATAGCTCTAAAATTCTACTTCTAGGTATTTACTAAGGAAAAGCAAAAACATCATCACCAAAAGACTGTTGCATGTTCATCGCAGCTTAATGTGCAAATAATGCCAATGCCCATCAATAAATGAATGGATACATTGCAGTATATTCACAATGGAATACTACTCAGCAATAAAAACGAAATAACTGCCAATACATGTAATATTATTGGCAGACATTGTTGAGGGAAAGAAGCCAGACACAAAAGAATGCCTAGTATGAGACTCAATTTATATGAAGAAGCAAAACTAATCTATGGTATTAGGAATTAGATCAGTGACTGCTTGGGTCAAGTAAGGGGCAGGCAGGGAGGAAATCTGCTACAAAGAGGTAAGTTTCTGGGATGATGGGAGTTTTCTGTATCATGATCTGGATGATGGTTACACAGGAATATACAGTTGTCAAACTTCATCAAACAGTAAACTTAAAATGTGTAACAATGATACCTTATAAATAAATTTGATTACCAAGAAAAAAAATGTCTGGCCAGGAGACTGGAATAGCACACCTTCTCTTGTGAAACCATCATGGAGTATAAATGGTAAGGAAAAGTGAGTAACAGCTATACTTTTGATAACTTCAACTCTACTGAATAATATATATCTGATAGGTGAAAATAGTTGACCCTTGAATAACATGGGGGTTAGGGGTGCTGACCCTCTGTGCAGTTGAAAATCCATGTGTAACTTGACACTTGGCCTCTCCATATCCTTGCTTCTGCATGCATGGATTCAGCCAACCATGGATCATGTAGTGCTGTAGTACGTATTTAGTGGAAATAAATCTGCGGATAAATGGACCTATGCAGTTGAAACCTGTGTTGTTCACAGGTCTACTATAGTTGCCACAAGTCTTCATACTCTGACTCCTATTGAACAGAAGTATATCAGCATGTGCAAACTTTCATGCAGAGCCTAATGATTCAGAATTGTGGGTAATCTGAGATGAAAGCTTCAAAAAGCTTGGTCGTTTAATTACTTTGCCAGAAAGAGTTGAGAATCAAAATTAAATGAGCCCTCATAGGCAGGCACACTAACTACAAGAAGAAGCTTTAAAGGGCAATAAAGGACATTACTCATGAAGCATGAATAAATTGATAAAGCATATTAAATTAGACTTCTGTGACAAGTTTGTTTTAGCAAATCTATGAGTTTAATTTTCTACCATACTATATTACCTTAACATAAGACTTTATTTTAGGATAGAGGAGTAGCTGTATTTTAACTTTTGACTTAAAGCATTGTCTTGTAGAGACAATATTGGGTTTTCTACTGTCCCAACTGAGTAAATCACTACATAATTCTGGGCATCAGTTTCTTCAAGAGTAAGGATTGTTAAGGTTCCATCTAACTCTATTATATCATTTCTAAAGGGGACAAAATACAAAAATTTATAAATCTCTTTTATGTTTTTCCTACTGGCAGCTTTCCAGAAGAAAGATATTTATTGCTAAAACAGCATGTATGGTTAGAAATATGGGTTTAGAGAAAAGTAGTAACCTTTTCAACTTACCGTTTACTTGGTAAGTTATTTTGTTTTCATCATCTTTAATCAACAATTGACCATTCGAACAGAACAATGATTGTGTGGTAGGAGCTGTAATAAACTCAGGATATTAGACAGAGAATATGTACTACCACAAGTTCAACACAGAACGTGTTTGAACTACTTTTTTAGTCTTTTTCCTGGAGGATTATTTTATCTCTAAGATGTTTACGCTTGGTAACCACATAGCAAAAATCTAGAGTAGTCATGAAACATGAAAAAAAGGGAGACGGAGCAAATCACCGTGGAAAATCACCACTTTACAAAGGTAGACAGAAACAGAGGGAAAAGCAAAGAAAGGAGATATAAAACAACCAGAAGACAAACGATAAGATGGCAGTAGTAAGTCCTTATTACATATCAGTAATCACTCTAAATAGAAATAAATTCAATTCACTAATCAAAGGCACAGAGTGGCTGGATGGATTAAAGAGACCTAACTATATAATTTCAGCTCTAGAGATACACATAAGCTCAGGGTGAAGATGTGAGTGGATGAGGATATTCCGTGCAACTGGAAACCAAAAGAAAGCAGGTATAGCCAGACAAAACAGACTTAATACCAAAAATGATGAGACAAAAGGTCATTACATAATGATAAAAAGGTCACTATATCCAGAAGATACAACAATCATAAATATATATATACACCCAACATTGGCACACTGAAATATATTAAGCAAATTCTAATAGATCAAAAGGGAGAGACAGACAATAATGCAATAATAGGAGAGGATTTCAATATCCCACTGCCAGCAATGACCACTGATCATCCAGACATCAAATCAATAAGAAATGCTGGAATTTAAGCATACTGTATAACAAATGACCTTAACAGACATATCCAAAAGTAGCAGAATATACATACTTTTCAAGTGCACACAGAACATTATCTAGTATAAATCATGATATGAGAAGAAATGAAAACAACACGTCTCAACAAATAAGAATACTGAAATCACACCAACTATCTTTTCAGATAACAATCTATGAAACTAGAAATCAACAATAAGAGGAAAGCTGGAAAATCTACTAATATGTGGAAAGTAAACAAGATACTCCTAAACAATGAGTCAGAGGGGAACAAAAAGGAAATTAAAAAATTATCTCAAAACAAATGAAAATGGAAATACAAACTATCAAATCTTATGGGATGAAGGAAAAGCAGTTCCGAGAGGAAAGTTTATAGCAATAAATTCATATATTGAGAAATTTAGAAACATCTCAAAAAAAAAATCCCCCTAACTTTTACACCTCAAGGAACTAGAAAGAGAAAGCAGGAGGATCAAAGTGGAAATACATGAATACCAGGGAGGAAAAAAACAGAATTAACAAAATTAAAGCTGGCTCTTCAAAAGATAAACAAAATTGACAAACCTTTAACCAGACTAAGAAAAAAAGAGAGAAGACTCAAAATTAGAAATGAAAAAGAAGACACTACAGAGATACAAATACTACAGAAATATAGAAGACATATGAGACTATTATGAACAATTATATGCCAATGAGATAACCTAGAAGAAATGCATAAACTTCTATAAACACAAACTACCAAGACTGAATCAGGACAAACAGAAATTCTGAACAGACCATTAATGAGCAAAGAAATTGAATCAGTAATCAAAAACCACACAACACAGAAAACCTCAGGACCAGATGGCTTCACTGGCAAATTCTACCAAACATTCAAAAGAGAATTAACAACAGTCCTTCTCAAACTCTCACAAAAACCTGAGGAGGAAATACTTCCAAAGTCATTTTACGAGGCCAGCATTACCCTGATTCTGAAGCCAGATAAGGACACTTTAACAATAGGCTAATATCCCTGATGAATGTAGCTGCAAATTTTTCAATAAAATCTTAGCAAACTGAATTTAAGAACATACAAAAAGGGTTATACATCATGACCAAATGGGATTTATCCCTTTGATGCAAAGATGGTTCAACATGTAAATCAATGAATGGAATATATTAATGAAAGATAAAAATTACATGATCATCTCAGTTGATGCAGAAAAGCATTTGGTAAAATACAACATCCTTTCATGATTAAAAAATGCTAGGCAGGGGCTTCCCTGGTGGCGCAGTGGTTGAGAGTCCGCCTGCCGATGCAGGGGACATGGGTTCGTGCCCCGGTCTGGGAAGATCTCACATGCCGCGGAGCAGCTAGGCCTGTGAGCCATGGCCGCTGAGCCTGCGCGTCTGGAGCCTGTGCTCCGCAACGGGAGAGGCCACAACAGTGAGAGGCCCGCGTACTGCAAAAAACAAAAAACAAAAAACAAAAAAGAACGCTAGGCAGACTGGGTATAGAGGAACATACCATAACATAATAAAGGCCATATGTAACAAACCTACAGTTAACATGATACTCAATAGATAAAAATTGAAAGCTATTCCTCTGAGATCAGGAACAAGACAAAGATGCCCAATTTCACAATTCTTATTAAATATAGTACTGAAGGACTAAATTGCTCAATATAGAGCAATTGGGCAAGACAAACAAAAGGCATCCAAATAGAGAATGAAGAACTAAGTGTTGATATTTGCAGATGCTGCCAAAGACTCAACCAAAAAAAAAAAAAAAAAAAAAAACCAAAAACTGTTGGAACTAATTAATGATTTCAGTAAAATTGCAGGATACAAAAATCAATTACATTTCTATATGCTAAGAATGAAACATTTGAAAAGAAAATAAAGAAAATTATCCCAATCACAATAGCATCAAAAACAATAAAATACTTAGGCATAAGTTTAACCAAGGAAGTGAAAGATTATTGCTGAAAGAAACTGAAAACAAAAGTAATAAATGGAAAGATAGCCTATGTTTATGGATCGGAATAAGTAATATTGTCAAAATGTCCATACTATCCAAAGCCATCTATAGATTCAACAAAATTCCCATCAAAACACCAATGGCATTCTTCACAGTAGAAAACAATCCTTGAATCTGTATGGACCCACAAAAGACCTCAAATAGCAAAAGCAATTCTGAGGAAAAAGAACCAAGCTGGTGGTATCATACTTCCTGATTTCAAACTATATTACAAAGCTATAGTACTAAAAATGTATTATAATAAACAATATAACCATATGCCTAAAGGAGGCAGGAAAAGAAAAACAAAACCCCAAAGTTAGTAGAAGGAAATAAATCATAAATATCAGAACAGAAATAAGTAAAATAGAAACTAAAAATAGAAAAGATCAATGAAGCTAAGAGCTGGTTTTTAGAAAAGATAAGCAAAACTGATAAACCTTTAGCCAGACTCATCAAGAAAGAAAAGAGAGGGCCAAATCAATAAACTCAGACATGAAAGTTATAAAAGACACCAAGGAAATACAAAGGAATCATAAGAGACTACAATGAACAGCTATACGCCCATAAAATGGACAATCTAGAAGAAAATGGAAGATTCCTAGAAATGTATGACCTTCCATGATTAAACCAGGAAGAAACAGAAAATATGAACAGACCAATTACCAGCAATGAAAGTGGAACAGTAATAAAAACTATCAGAAAACAAAAGTCGAAACCAGAAGGCTTCACAGGTGAATGCTACCAAACATTTAGAGAAGAGTTAACACCTATTCTTCTCAAACTGTACTAAAAACTGCAGAGGAACATTTGTGAACTCATCCTACAAGGCCAGCATCATCCTGATAACAAAAACAGACACCACAATAAAAGAAAATTACAGGCCAATATCACTGATAAACATAGATGCAAAAATCCTCAACAAAATATAATCAAACCAAATCCAACAATACATTAAAAGGATCATGCACCATGATCAAGTGGGATTTATCCCAGGGGTGCAGGGATTTTTCAATATCTGCAAATCAATCAATGTAATATACATTAACAAACTGAAGGGCAAAAACCATATCAATAGATGCAGAAAAAGCTTTACAAAATTAAGCATCCATTTAAGATAAAAACTCTCCAGAAATGGACATAAAGGGAACAAACCTCAACATAATAAAGGCCATATATGACAAGCCCACAGGTAACATCATACTTAATGATGAAAATCTGAAAGCATTTCCTCTAAGATCAGAAATAAGACAAGGATGCCCACTCTCACCACTTTTATTCAACAGAGTTTTGGAAGTCCTCCCCACAGCAGCCAGAGAAGGAAAAGAAATAAAAGGAATCCAAATTGGAAAAGAAGTAGTAAACTGTCACTGTTTGCAGATGACATGATGCTCTACGTAGAAAATCCTAAAGATGCTACCAGGAAACGACTAGAGCTCATCAATGAATTTAGTAAAATTGAAGGATATAAAATTAATATACAGAAATCTGTTGCATTTCTATACACTAACAACAAAAGACCAGAAAAAGAATTTAAGGGTACAATCCCACTTACTATCATACCAAAAAGAAAATACCTAGAGATCTACTTAAGGAGGCAAAACACCTATACTTTGAAAACTGTAAGACACTGATGAAAAAAACTGAAGATGACACAAACAGATGGAAAGATATACCATGTTCATGGATTGGAAGAATCCATATTGTTAAAATGACCATAATACTGAAGGCAATTGACAGATTCAATGTAATCCCTATCAAAATACCATGGGCATTTTTCACAGAACTAGAAAAGAAAATTTTAAAGTTTCTATGGACACACAAAAGATCTTGAAAAGCCAAAATAATCTGGTGAAAGAACAGAGCTGGAGGAATCACACTCCCTGGCTTCAGACTATACTACAAAGATACAGTAATGAAAATAATATGGTACTGGCATAAAAACAGATACATCGATCAATGGAACAGGATGGAAAGCCTAGAAATAAACCCATGTACTTATGGTCAATTAATCTATGACAAAGGAGGCAAGAATATACAATGGAGAAAAGACAGTCTCAATAAGTGGTGCTGGGAAAACTGGACAGCTACATGTAAAAGAATAAAATTAGAACATTAACACCACATACAAAGATAAACTCAAAATGGATTAAAGGCCTACATATAAGACAGGAAATCATAAAACTCCTAGAGGAAAACATAGGCAGAACCCTCTCTGATATAAATCATAGCAGTATTATTTTGGATCTGTCTCCTAAAGCACAGGAAATAAAAGCAAAAGTAAACAGATGGGACCTAATTAAACTTAAAAGCTTTTGCACAGTAAAGGAAGCCATCAAGAAAATGAAAAGCAAACTAGTGAATGAGAGAAAATATTTGAAAATGGTATGATCCAAAATATATACACAACTCATACAACTCAACATCAAAAAAACAACCTGATTAAAAACTGGGCAGAAGACCTGAATAGACATTTTTCCAAAGCAGATATACAGATGGTCAACAGGCACATGAAAAGATGCTCAATATCATTAATTATCAGAGAAATGCAAATTAAAACCACAGTAAGATATCACCTCAGACCTATCAGAATCAATACCATCAAAAAGAATACAAATAACAAATGTTCATGAAGATGCGGAGAAAAGGGAACTCTGTACACTGCTGAGGGAATGTAAATTCGTACAACCATTTTGGAGAAAGTATGGGGGAGTTCCTTAAAAAGTAAAAACAGAACCATCATATGATCCAGCAATACCACTCTTGGGCATATATCCAGGGAAAACCATAATTTGAAAAGATACACACACCTCAATATTCATAGCATTATTTACCATTGCCAAGATATGGATGGAAAACCATAATTTGAAAAGATACACACACCTCAATATTTATAGCATTATTTACCATTGCCAAGATATGGAAGCAACCTAAGTGTCCATTAACAGATGAATGGATGAAGATGATGTGATACACACACACACACACACACACATATACACAATGGAATACTACTCAGCCATAAAAAGAAAATCTTGCCATCTGCAATAACATGGATGGTCTTGGAGGGTATTATGCTAAGTGAAATAAGTCAGAGAAAGACAAATACTGTATAATATCACTTATATGTAGAAACTAAAAAGTACAACAAATTAATGAATATAACAAAAAAAGAAACAGACTCACAGATAAAGAAAATAAACTAGTGTTTATCAGTGCAGAGAGGGAAGGGGGAGCAATACAGAGGTAGGTGATTTAAAAAAAGTGTTTTTATGGGATTATATGAAATCATGTGTGAAACTTTTGAAAACTGTAAAGTTCTATAGAATTTAAAGCATGTTCCTTTCAATTAAAAAACAAACAAATAAAATGAACTAGTGAACATAACTAAAAAGAAACAGTCACACAGGTATACAGAACAAACTAGTAGTTACCAGTGAGGAGGGGGAAGGGGCAAAATAGGGGTAGGAGATTAAGAACTAAAAACTACTCTGTATAAAAGATATAACCTACAGTGATATATTGTCCAACACAGGGACTACAGCCAATATTTTATAACTATAAATGGAATATAATCTTTAAAAATTGTGAATCAGTATGTTGTACTCCTGAAACATATTGTACATGAACTATACTTCAATTTTTAAAAAAAGTATTATACTGGCACAAAAATAGACACATAGACCAGTGGAGCACATTAGAGGGCCTAGGATTAAACCTCTGCTTATATGGTCAAGTAATATTGGATAAGGGAGTCAAGGGCACCCAATGGGGAAAGGAATAGTCTCTTCAACAAATTGTGTTGGGAAAACTGGATAAACACATGCAGAACAATGAGAATGGACCGTTATCTTACACCACTCAAAAAAATTAACTTGAAATATATTAAAGATTTAAACATAAGACCTGATACTTTAAAATTCTTAGAAGAAAACATAGGGAAGAAACTCCTCAACACTGGTGGTAGCAATGATTTCTTTGGATATAACAACACAAGCAAAAATCAACAAATGGGACTACATCAAATTTAAAAGCTTTTGCACAGCAAAAGAAACAACAAAATGAAAAGGCAACCTACAGAATGGGAGAAACTTTTTGCAAATCACATATATGATAAGGGGTTAATATCTGAAATATATAGAGAAGTCAGAAACAAAAACACAAATAATTTGATTAAAAAATGGGCAGAAGACCTAAAAGACATTTTTCCAAAGACAACAGGTACATGAAAAGATGCTCAATATCGCTAATCATCAGGGAAATGCAAGTTAAAACCACAGTGAGTCATCATCTCATACCTGTTAAAATGGTTATCATCAGAAAGAAAAGAGATAAGAAGTGCCGGTGAGAATGTGGAGAAAAGGGAACCCATGGTACACTATCAGTAGGAACATAAACTGGCACAGCCACTATAGAAAACAGCGTGGAGGTTCCTCAAAAAATTAAAGATAGAACTACCACATGATCCAGTAATTCCACTTCTGGGTTATTTATCAGAAGAAAATGAAACCACTAACTCAAAAAAATATGTGTACCCCAATATTCATTGCCGCATTATAATAGCCAAGATGTGGAAAAAAACTTAGCGTCTGTCAATGGTTGAATAAAGAGAATATGGTACATATATAATGGAATATAATATAATGGAATATTATTCAGCCACGAAGAAAGGAGGGTATCCTGCCATTTGTGAAAACATGGATGGCCTCAGCACATTTTGCTAAGTGAGATTAAGTCAGACAGAAAACAAGTATTGTATGATACTGCTTATATTTGGAATTTTAAAAAGTCAAACTTGCAGAAACAGAATAAGATGGTGGTTAGCAGGGGCTAAGGGGTGGGGGACAAGACTAATGTTGTTTAGGGTACAAATTTACAATAAGTAGTAAAAAAAGCTCTAGAGATATAATGCACAGTACAGGGAGTACAGACAATAGTATCGTGTTACAATCATCAAGCTTAAGAGAACTTATTCCAACTACCAAAAAAAGGATAACTATGTAAGGTGATAGAGGTGCTAATTATCACCACAATGGCAATATTACAATATATAAATGTATCCAATTAACGTTTTACACTTTAAATTTACACATTACATATCAGATATACTAAAATAAAACAAAAAAAAAACACTCTAGAAGAGATTGAGTCCTGTACACCCAGAACAGCACCTCAAGTCTCATTAAGCATCAAACTTACACAAACATAGAGAACATACAATAAACTCCCATTTATCCATCTCCCAGCTCAAAGAATTATCCCCCCAAAAAGAAAAAAAAATAAACCTTTTTTCCCTTAAGCATATCCTATTTCTTGGTCCACATCCTGAGTAAGAGATTATTTCTCATAAGGATACTTGTGAAATAGCAAAGAAATATTTTGCTAGTGACAAATGTTTTGCCTGTTTTATTACTTACTTTTTTTTTTGGCTCTGCAGCACAGCTTGGGGGATCTTAGTTCCCTCGACCAGGACCAGAGGTTGAACCCAGGCCATGGCAGTGAAACCACTGAGTCCTAACCACTGGACCGTGAGAGAATTCCCTGTTGCTGACTTTTAAAATCAAATTAAAATAAGCCATAAATTTCTATTATAATGCAATAATTTGATCATTTAAAAAATCTAAACATGTTGCTTATATTGAGTAATATAAAAGTAAACTAATAAAAAGCATATGAAATGTAATATAGGCATATACATTAAGAAATTCTAAAAATTTATTCTAGAGAAAATTGGAAAGAATGCCAATATTTGTGACAAAGATACTGCAACATTTTATCATAGTAAAAAAGTAAACTAAATATTCATCAATGGGAAACTGCTTAACTTATGGTATAATAGTCATAAAGCTGATAAACTGATAAACATTTTTCATTTTTGGTAACTTGTCTGTGAGTTATTGTTGAGTTGGAAAAAAAAATGTTGATAAAACTGAATGTACAGATATCACACAAGTATCAGCAGTACTTATTACACTGGGGTGGTGGACTTTTAATCTTTGTACTTTTCTGTATTGCTTTAATTTCTTACATTGGAATATATTCCTCTTATAATAAAAACTACAGTAAGGCTGTTTTAACTTTGAAGAGAAAAAAAGTTCTGGGATGCAATAAAGTTCAAAAATAGAAACCTCTTTTTCTATCTTTGTAATTTACTAGTTTTTCTGTTCTGAGGATACAAACAACACTTATTTACAGATGCATACATGGGCTATTTTAATATTTTTCATATTAGCTCAGAATTTCAAAACTATCAATTGACCTTCCAACTTTCAAGTTTATATATGGAGATGAGATACAAGAAAATAATTCTCCTCCAATCCTAACTTTTGAAGTACAGAAATGAGTTTAGTAAAACAGTAACGTGAGAAATAACTACCACACTGTAACGGATTTTAGTCTTTGTATTGTCATTGCTTTTTAACTTTAGTCATTTGCTCTGTTTCCTCTCTTTTTAGTAAGTCTGTGTTCATCCACTTCTTTCAATCCCAAGTGTGATTATTCTAAATTCACGCCAACAATATCTTTCACTTAAATGATGTAAAAACTTCCTTTCAAATCACCCAACTTCCTTTCCCCTGTTGTATCACAATCATAGTAACTTCAGCCAGGATGATCTTCCTAAATGTGATCATGCTACACTCTATTTACAGATTTTCAATAGGGACTTCCCAGGAATGATATAGTAGGTACTGGCAGGCAATCACTCCAGTTCCAGCTACTAAAAAAAAAAAATGTACTAAATGCAAAATATTTTTAGATATATCAAAAGATTGTGGAAGCAATGAAAACTAAATGTACTAAAAGTCTCCAAATACTGCTGAGAGCAACAACTGTTTACTTCCTTGGGGACATTTGCCAATTCTAGGCATGGGCTAAAGGTCAGATTCGTCCTATACTAAGACACTTTAAGGGGAACATCAGCAGAGTTTCTGATGGCTGTATGAACTACCACGATGTACTGGAATCTAGAGGAACCTAAAACCAAGGCTGAGGTGTTTGCTTAGGGGCGAGGGCAAGATAGAAAGCTTTGGGGCTAAGCAGACTAACAAGAGTTTTCTTAAGAGGCCATTGTCATCTCTCAACTCCAGTTCTTTTCACATCCTTGTCTTTCTCCATCCCCCCCTCCTATTTGGTTAACTCCTACCCATTTTTTTTCAGGACTCTAGTGTCTACCCCTCCAAAAATCCATGTATAAAATCTACCAAACATGCTCTCACAGCAACTCTTTACAGGTTGATCTTTAGCATAGTTTTTATTTGATGACCTTTTGCTTTCCTTGCTGGAATCTTTGGAAGCAGAGGCCAGTGTGTTTGGTAATTATCCCCAGCACATACGAAGTAGCTAAAAATGTTTTCTTGAATGAAATGAAATAATTAAGCAAAGGGATGGCTATAATAATTGAAGATGCTCACAAACTTTTATATCTTACCAAAAACATTAATAAAATCTGTAAATTTCATACCTACCAACTCAGAACAATTCCTTTGGGAGGAAAAAATATTAAGAAACCTAACCTCAACTAGCCTCAAGATTATCTGGCGAAGCATAATAATATATAAAAAGATCACCCATGTAGGCTACAGATCTCTCTTTGGAAGAACTGTCCTATAATTTATAACATAATAATTTTACATGTGGTTCTTGATTCATTAAAACACTCTAGAGCTCAGGTTTAAGTGTCTTTCCCTGTACTTTGATGGGGACATCTTCCCTAACTTTTCACAAATGAAAACTTCAATCATGTAAAACTAGGTTACGAGTGAATTTGTTTGCCTAATGCATTAATACTTAATTTTAATGCATTGCTTCTTTCACCCCATTACAGTGACATGTTATCTGCCTATGTACATTGTCTTCCGATCATCAACATCTAAGAATACAGATGTAGAAAACTGTTCCAGATTCCAAATGATAGTAAGTCCAAGATTATATATATGCACACGCCTTTAGAACTAACTGCCTGCAAAGGACAAATCCATTGCCATGGGCCTTTTACAGTCCTGCAGAAGCCACCCCTAATTCTTGTCAATAGCCCATCAGCCCTATAGAGGTCCTTATCAAGAAAGGCAATGGCTCAATTAACTACTGCAAAAGTTAAAAGCACATTATCTTTTCAGGATAATTCACTCACTTGATACTAAGGAAGAAAAGACTAAACACTAATAAAGAAATAGCAGTTCCAATTTGAGGTTTTGCATGGTGTCTCAGATGTCTTCAGTGTCATGGTGGAGAGTTTAAACAGGACTTTGAAGTTGAAGGCCCTCATTTTAAAATCCAATTTTGCCATCTGCTACCTATTGTGACCTGAGGCAAGTAATGGAGCTTCCTTTGCCTCTGTTTCTCTATCCATAAAATATGGATAATAATATATAATCATGGGGGTATTCTGAAGATAAAATGAAAAGCTATCAAAAGCACTTAGCAAAGTGCTTAGCACACTTGAATTGCCAACTATTGAATAAAGAATTAGTCATCATTATGTCTACAGTTCTGAATTACTTGTAACCAGTACTTTCTAAATTCCTAAGCCTAAATCACAAACAGAATTTATGAAGTATTTTAATCTGATCAAGTGAATTATAAAGCCCTATTACTATACACCTACTTAAATGGGACAAGAATTCCACCTAACTAAATATCTTTCAATTCTGATTTTCATCATCCTGACATTGGCTTTCTGCTTCCTTAAACTGGTTCCCCTCCTTTGTGTCCAACTCAGCCTTTTTATGATGATAATTTAAGTAGCATTATGGGCAAGGGAGGGTGGGGCTGGAAGAAATCATTAAGGTAACAAAAACAGTCCAACTTGGTTTCAGGCCAGTCTGGGATCAGTCTGGAATCCAGCTTTCATAATTCGGAAGTCTTTTAAAGTTTTACAAACAATTGTAATTATAAGGAAGCCATCAATTCTAATAAGCCTAATGCATCATTTAAAATTCGTGGATTTTATTTCCAACAAATAATCTTTACATTTTCCTCCACCGTAAGAATATATTATGCCTAGCATTAAAATTGTTTAATGATCATACTGACAGAATCAAGGGTCTGTGGTGAATTTATGTTGTTTTCATCCACCCAGCCTCCTTCCGCATTCTTCCGGTAAAGAACTTTTCTTTCATCTAGGGGACCCATTACAGGTGGTTTAGGTGGCACACTCTGCATATTCAGGATGTTCAGGCTTACTTATTTCCATGCCTGTGCACTCCTGCATGATACAAAGGACAGGAATTGTCACTGCTTTTGGATTAAAGCAAGATGCTCTCAAAAGTTCAGAACAGTATCAACTTTGTATTCTCAAAGTTAGCTAAATGGTATATTTACATTACCGCCTATTTACTTAGGACTTCCAAATTCTGAGAGCCAGACATGGGCTCACTGTAAGCGTCAGAACTCACCAATAGCTTGGACTACTTTACCTGGGCATTACAGATTCCTTGGGCTCAAGAGCCCTCCGTAAAAAAATCACTTTTTCCAAAATTCCCTATCTTGTTTAGGGGCTCCTTCTGTTTCAAAATCTAGGAGTTATCCTTGAAATTTCACCCTCTAATCCCTAATTCCTTTGAGTTCAAGATAAATCTCTTAATTTATCCTCTTCTCTTCCTACTGCTTCTGGTGTATTTCATGCCCTCGTCCTAAAGGGTCTTCCTCTTTAATACACTTCTAATTGCACCTTTCATTATAATGATTATTTTATTTTTATTTATTTTTGGCTGTGCCGTGTGGCCTGGGGATCCTACTTCCCTATAAGTGATCAAAATTGGGCCCTGTGCAGTGGAAGCGTGCAGTTCTAACCAATGGACTGCCAGGGAATTCCCTACAATGATCTTTCTAAAATAAAATACAAGCCTTATCACAAATATATGAAAAAACCTCAAAGAAAGAAGTGAGGGGGAAAAGGTGCTCAGCTAACTCTGAGACTGTAGGAGTCTAGAAATGTAAGACTACAGGCAAAAAACTACCTAAGCACTACTCCAGTTGATAAATCTGTTTCCTATAGGAGATTAGGTTAAAAATTCTGATACTGCTGTACATGTATACTGAAACTGAACAAGTAAATGGATAGTGGATGACAGAAGCCAGGTTTTTATTGTAGGAGTGCGAAGTTACACATAAGCTAGGGGAGGAGGCTGCAGTGATCTGTGTGGTAACGGACTAGTGTTGGAGAACTAAGTATGAACTCACGTTCACCTTACTATAGATAGTTACTTACAGAAATATTTATAGATATGTGTAAAGACAGGTTAGCATACACACATATATTTTCTTGCTATCAGCTTGAGTGTACCTAGACACAAAGATAAGTTAGCAATGAGTACACCTAATATCCAGATATTGGTTTCTAATACCATTTTCCAATAAAAAGAACCTAGAATCTTTGGAGAAATGACTGACTGGAGCATGCTGGAGTGCCAGAAGGTAAGAAAGTGCTAAAGAACACCACCAAAACAAAACCAAAAGTAAACCCACAATGACAGGCCAACGATACGACAAAGGGACACACAGCCAACTGAAAGGCTACAATAACCAAAGCTGGGACAATCTGAGAAACAAAGTAACACTGGATTATGATTCAAAGTATAAAAACAAGTCTACACTGGTATAAATACATGAATGATCAGGAGAAGAAACAAATCTTCCACACACAAAAATTCTAAATAATTTACATAGATACTCCACCCTTCATAGGTGGAACATAGCTCCCCACCCCTTTTTAAGTGTGGGCTGCACACAGAAGGAACTAAACGATAGAAGACCGGACAAAGAGTAACTTTACAGTTAAAAAATTGACAAACACTACCTTAGCCAGGAGATCAAAATGGTAAGCCATGTTGACAGCACATACCTTTGACAGCGCTTATGAGAATGGCACTTTACCCCTGTGGTTTTCTTTCTCAAAACACATCAATTTAATAGTAAGAAAAACACCAGACAAATCCCAATTGGGAGACATTCTACAAAATACCTGACCAGTACTTCTCAAAATTGTTAAGGGTTTTGAAGAGAGTCTGAGAAACTGCCCAAATCAAGAAGAGACCAAGGACAGACACATGATGACTAAATGAAATGTGGTATCCTGGATGGGATCCTGGAACAGAAAAAAGACATTAGGTAAAATACTAAGGAAATCTGAATAAAGTATGGACTTTGTTAATAATAATGTACCAATATGAGTTCATTAGTTGTAACAAATGTACCATACTAATGCAATATATTAAAAATAGGGGAAAATGGGGGTGGAATATATGGGAACTCTGTACTATCTTCACAACTTTTCTTTAAATCCAAAACTGTTCTGAAACAAAAAGTTAACTTAAAAGAAATTAAGTTGATAAAAAGAAAAAAAGAATGCAAGCCTAATTAGATTTCCACGCTGCTAGTGTTTCCCAAACTTATCATACAACAGAATAAAATGGAAATTCTTCCACAAACTTTTGGGTATCACTCCACAGTTTCTGATTTAGTAGGTCTGACAGGTTGGGGACCAAGAATATGCATTTTTAACAGATTTCAAGATGCTGACACCTCTGGTCTAGGAGTGGTATTTTGATAACCAATGGCCTGGTCTACAAGATGAAAACCAACAATTCAAATGATCCTTTGCTATTTATCCCCATGTTTACAATCTTATCTGTCCTTCCTCTGCATATCTTATGCTCCAAACACAATTGCTTTAACCAACTCTCTTATTAATGGGGAAAACAAAGATAAGTTTTATGCTGTTTCATTACACATTTTATCCAACACACAGATAACAATTCCTATCTACAAGCTATATACAAAATACATCACTATCAAAATGGCAATGGAAACTTTTTTGAACTGAGGATTCTGACATTTCTTTGGAAGCTGTTTAGAGAAACTAGAGACTGTAAGAGTTGTCAGAACATAAATGATAAGTTTTTAATCCAGCTATTATTATAACCAAAACCGTACAGACAAATGGACTACATACTTTACTTTATAAATTTATTTTCTAACGAAACATATGAAAGTAAAATTTGTTCCTGGTAACTAAACACAGTGTTACTAGTTTTCCATGCTATGTGCCAATGTTTTATGGAACCCACTAATTCAACTGACAGACATAAGCAGCATAAAATAGTAGTTAAGAGCACAGAACAGAAAGCCAGGTGCCCGAGTTTGAAATCTCTCCTTTACAACTCACTAGTTTCGCTGCTGGGCAAGTTACTTGTGCCATAAATCAGTTTCCTTGACTGTAACAAGAGAACCTACCTCATAGGTTTGTCATGAGGATTAAGTTCATATTCATAAAACTCCTTAGAACAGTGACAGGCCCTTAACAAGTGCTACGTCTTTATATTTACATGAGCCAACCAACATATCAAGTACTGTACTAGAAAATGGGGACAAAATTGTTGGCCAAAACACAGTCAAGGTTGTATGTGGTCTATAAGAGTATACAAACATTAACAAATTAATCATATAAATAATTAATAAATATGGAACTATAAACTGAAATGAGCAATATGAAGAAAAGGATCATAGTGTTTTCAAAAACATTAATATACTCAGCTAGTCTCATTTTTGGAGGAGGGGAAAGTACTACGGGTTCAGGGAGACTACCCTCTCCCAGGCTTAATCAGTAACCTTACTTCTATTAGCAGTCTTAAAAAAGATAATCTAAGAACTGAATCACTTGAACACTGTATCTGCTTAGTCAAAAAAGATTAACAAATAAAATTATTTTGACACATAATCTTTAAGCAACATAAAAATGTTTAAGGCTAGAAGTTTTATTTCACTTCAGTAGACATTAAACATGGCCTACTAAATTGGAAAACTAAGAAAAGGCATTAATTAGCATTTAATAAAAACACGCTCTTTAGAAAAACTGTTTTTCAAGGAATTCTTCACAACTAAGAATTATATAAAAACTTAAAATCAAACAACAACAAAAAAAACCACAAGAAAACCTTTGCAAATCCAGTATTTTAGAGATAACGCCAGATGTTTAAAGCAGCAGGTATCTATCTACACGTAAATAAAATAAGCAAGGCATGCAACAACTCCAGATAAGTTTAAGTTGTACTCAGGAAGTAAGGAAGCAATCAGGTAAAAAACCAACTTCCCACCTACCCAACAAACAAAAGAAATGAAAGAAAACACCTATTAACAAAACTTGAAAACAAGCTGGACTTAGCTTGCATTCCAGAATTGAGGCTACAGAATTATAACATAGGCAAAAATAAATATCAAATATGAATGCCAGGTCAAAATAATCTGCAATGAAACAAACCAAAAACCCATTAACATTCTAATAGATAACTTAAAAGTACCCGACCATTAAAAAAATAGTAAAAGGTTACAGACCTCATAAGTGAGCTTCTAAGCTTCCCTCCCCTCCCTCCCGACCCACCCCCCGAAACCTTGCAGTGGAAGCACGGAACCCTAATCATTAGACCACCAAGCAATTCCCACTTTTAAGCTTTTAAGTGAATTTACTTAATATGGATATATGTATGACATGCATTTTCAGGCTGGGCAATGACTGATTTTTTTTTTTTTTTAAAGCAAGGGGTGGTAAAGCAATAGCCAAAAGTCACCTTAAAATATTTCCAAGAACTCTTTAAGGTTCTCTTCACCCTTAGATGGTTGAACTGTCTAAAGAAAACCAAACACAACAAGTTTCACTTAATAAGAATTAAAATCTCTGGCATAAAATATAAATTTTAATAGATCATTGCAGTACTTTGCCAGTATATGGTTACAGCAAGAAGTTACAACATTGACCTATAGGTGTCTATTGCAGGCGGACTCTCAACCACTGCGCCACCAGGGAAGCCCTCAATTTATATTTTTAATGGCTCATAATTACTGGCTTTAATTACTACCAAAATATTAGGATAGGTCTCAAGAACTACTCTTTAAATCGTGTTCTACTAAAAACAAATGGTCAAAATTAATGTTCAGCTTTAGTTAACAGCATTGTACCAAGGCTAATTCTTAGTTTTGTAAATGTTCTACGGGTATGTAAGATTTTAACGTAGAGAAGATTAATGTAAGTATATAAAAAATTGTACTTTTTTTGCAACTCTTCTGTAAATCTAAAATTATCTCAAAAATAAGAGGCTAAAAAATAATAAAAGTTCAAATTCTTAGCACTTTTCTCCTTTATACTAGTAAACGTGCCAGGCAAGAAAAATGGTATTTTATGTTTCCCATGTTGAGTCAGCTGTCAGTTTAGTTGACTGCTTTGCTATAGTAATTACTATGAATGCTAAAGATGAAGCATTTCTAGAGAAACAACTTAATAAAGTTAATAAGCATTTTTTTGAGAGATGATATATATATACACACACGTATATATAAAAAGGTCAGTGCTTTGTAACTAACTCTTAGGTGAATAATACGCTTGCTTTAAATAGTTCACAGGCACATAACATATAAAGATACTGCTCAGGGGAAAAAACCTCAAGAAGGAATCATCGAAAACGGGTCTACCTAGGGCTTCCCTGGTGGCACAGTGGTTGAGAGTCCACCTGCCGATGCAAGGGACACGGGTTCGTGCCCCCGCCCGGGAAGATCCCACATGCCACGGAGTGGCTAGGCCCATGAGCCATGGTCACTGAGCCTGCGCGTCTGTAGCCTGTGCTCCGCAACGGGAGAGGCCACAGCAGTGAGAGGTCCGCGTACCACACACACACACACACACACACAAAAGGGTCTACTAATCATCACCTCAAATCGAATCAATTATCAATCCTTTCCCCTAAACAATACACAACGTTTCATGTCTCCAAATGAACACACGTTCCAAAATTATGAAAGATAACTTTAAAACATTTAAATACAACCCCAAGTACTAGAAATATATACTCTATTTGAGTCCAATCTTCACTGCAAAAATTTCTTGCCATGGTAGTTTAGTGTCATGAAAAGCTGGCTGCCAATTTTTCTGTCTTTATACATAAGGCAGCTAAACCGTTTAAGAATTATATAACTACATCTAATAATTACCTGTTACGGGTAGTAGACTGAGATATGCTACTAACTAAAATTGCACTTCTGCAAACTTTTCTGTATAAGAAGTCCATTAATACCAAGAAAAGAAAAACACTCAAGGGGCTTAAGAAAATAATCATTTTAATCTATATAAACATAATTCACACCCAAACGTATTAAGTTCTGCCAGTTTCGGCTTTCATAACACGTCTTAATATGTTTTCTTTGTGAGCTCTGCACTGCCTCAAAAAGTAACTATCCTTTAATGACTTCAATTAGCATAAACAATCCAATTCTGTGATACCTATATTTAATCAAATACAATATATAATCATATTGTATCACCTAGAATTGTCAAGCTGTTTATGAAAGCCTTAAAAAAAAAACCTCCAAAAGAATAAGCTATTTTGTTTATTTAACATGTAATAACTGTCATAAAGCAAAGCTTAAATATTTACTTTTCTGATACCCTGATGTATTTCCATAAGCCTTTTAGTCAACAACTTTACAAACACTTTTCCAGCAGGGAGGCCAGATCTTTGTAACTAATAAAAGATTCTAAGAGGGTGTAGGTACAATTAGGTACAATTCAGTCATAACACCATACAAAGACCTTATAAATAGTCAGGAAAAAGATGTTTAACATTATTGCTTAGTCTGATAAAATAGTGAATTTTAACCAAATTGATACCTTTATACTCTTATTTATAATGTTTCCTATACTCTTAAATCATACTGCTTAGCCAGTTATATAGGTACTGATGCAATTTTTAATCCAATTAGTTGTAAATGAATTGAAATTTGTTAATCAACGCATATATTCCCCGTTACTACTTACTACACTACCTCAAGTTAATCCCCCCACAAAACGTAATTGCTGAGTGGAAAAAGCATTGCAGAGCTTCATCTCTTTCTTAAAGATTTTCAAGTATCATAGGAACACAAACTCATGAATAAACTAATTAAAAATTTGACATTCCATCTTGCTTTACTAATTACAGGATAAAAGAAAGAAATGTAAAAACAAATGCTTCTTTACATTTCTCTGATTAACAAAATATACTACGAAATGCTGTAACTGTTGTGAGCTATTTTCTAGCTGCTTCAAGTATAAGACACAACTACAGTTCTATTAATGAGGAGAAATGAATAATCAGTCTTAGGTAATTCAAAAGGGATACGGGAGGCACAAAAAAATAAACTGACTTTGGCTTGGACCTACTGTAGACCCTGAAATGCCAGATTCATCAACAACAACAAGAAGAAGAAAACAAGAGTAGAGCAGCAAGCCACCACTTCACCACATAGTAAGGATTCTGAAATAGTCAATAACTTTCTTTTCCTTCTCAACTCATTCTGTTGTATCTTCTTTTTGTTTTTCCTGGTTTTTGGCTGCAGGCAGTTCAAGGCTTGCCCATTGCATAGGTTCAGCTTTTCTCATGGTAATTTCAATCTTCGTTGCAGTCATAGTTACATAACTTCGCTTTACATCAATCACCTGCAACATATCAAAGAGAATTACAGTACACCTGGGTGCTTTCATTAGTTTTAGAGGCAAGGAGGTTGAGACGATAAACAAGATTTCATGTCTATGCCTATGCCTATTGCTAAGAGTCAAAATTCCAAGCTTCTAAGGCCATTTCTATCCCTAGTTTAAACTTTTTGGTAAGAAATAATGGTAAGTTATATATCTACTTTGCATCAATGCTTACTAAAGTACTGTCTTTTATTATACAATGGTATTTTAAATATTAAGAAAAAATTCTGCTGGATTCATAATACTTACACCCCATAATTTCACATTTTGATGAAATTCCTTCTCTCCTTCAAATACAATGTGCACATTTAACTGAAAAAGAAAAAGTTGATTAACTGATCAAAATCAAAGTAAAGATTTATGATATAAAACACTGATTATAAAAATAAGAAGATACTGATAAAAATCATTTAAGCTATTTTAAGGAATTACCAATATTGTACTTTTTTTAATTTGGAAAAACCATTAACCATTTTTAAACCATTAAAAAACCAATACTGTACGTTTTTTATTTGAAAAAAACATTAATTACCAATACTATACTTTTTTAATTTGAAAAAACCAAGAAAAATTAACTTGGAGTTTCATATTGAGAATTAAGTTCCATTATTTGATATTCTAAGCTACTACAGTATCTCCATGCTTCAGAAGTAACTACTATGCAGAAACTTTCACTTAAAATAGTTTCTGTGAAAGTAATTTCAAACTAATTTTCAAATGGGGAAAACTAAAAGATCTTAAAAACATCTCAAACAAGATCAATATTTTATAACACATTAACATTAAGAATAATGTATAAGTTTTACTCAAAGATATTTAGTGGGGCTTCCCTGGTGGCGCAGTCGTTGAGAGTCCGCCTGCTGATGCAGGGGACACGGGTTCGTGCCCCGGTCCGGGAAGATCCCACATGCCGCGGAGCGGCTGGGCCCGTAAGCCATGGCCACTGAGCCTGCGCGTCTGGAGCCTGTGCTCCGCAGCGGGAGAGGCCACAGCAGTGAGAGGCCCGTGTACCGCAAAAAAAAAAAAAAACAAAAAAAACAAAGAAAGAAAGATATTTAGTGTACTTACCAATGTACTATTTGCTACTACTTGACTAAGTTCCGGAAGTGAATTTTTAGCATATACTGAAATGGTGACTTCACCCCCAGTCTGATGCCAGTCATGTCTACACGGAACAACCTTTTTCCCCTGTAATGTAAGAGAAACTTTATGAATTTACAAAGTGCCACATAATTAACCTCTCAAAAAGAGTAATCTGACCCATCTAAATTGAGAACAAAAATACCACACAAAACTGAGCCCTTAATGCTTTTAAGCACAGACAACTTCTAAAGCTCCCATCAAGAAGTTAAACCAATAAAATAAAATACAAACAATCTTATAGTTTTATGATTTGAGAACACACTTTTCAAGACTGAAGTGAAAAACACATTTGCTTAGCAGGATAAACCAGACAACATCTTAACGTCATGCATAGGAACTTTCCATTTATTTTCTACAAATTGAAATTTGGGAAAAAATAATTGATTAGTTATAACTATCTGTTGTTGTTATTGAATACTTTCCTCTCATAATAATATGCAAAAAAGGGTGAGAATTTGTGGAAGTAATCTTTTGATTACTATTATGAAAATATTATTACCTATGAGCGATACACTGCTATAACAATAACTATCTGAAAGACAAATTGTGATTCGTTCTGTAACTGAGGGTAATTTAATGCAGGAAACTGTGAGACACTACTGTTTTAAAAAGTAATATTTATATATTCGTACAATTACACTAACTGAATTTAAATTACTTATATGACTTACATTTTTTTGCCCTTAGCCACCTGGCTTAGACACTCAATACTTGATAACTACATGCATTAAAAAATAACAAAAATGTGTTTCATCAAGGATCATACTATGAAAACTTTTGTGCATAAAACAACATTTTATTTTTTCAAACCAAAACTTTCAAACTTTTGAACCTTGGAGAAAATACAGGGATATTTCACTTTTTACTAATAAAACATTCCTAGAAGTTTTGTGGTAGATAAATTATTATAACTTAATGGATACATTTATAATACCTAAACCCATGTGTTATTAAAAAGCAGAAACGATAAAATATGCCAATGTAGGCTAAATGAATTCCTAAAGTAATTTGAACATAAAGACACACATACTGAAAAGGTTCATTGTCTTGAGGTTATTAGTGCCAATACAGCACATAAAACTAATTTAAGATACATTAATAACAGCCAACAAACATTTATTTAGCAAATAATTGCTTGCCTTCTTATAATTTAATGGGATTTTGGGGGATTATTTACACAGACACAAGTCTTTTTAAAATACTGTTAGGGAAGTAGGTACTGATGCTTTCTCTTCTCTTTTGATAAATTTCCTGGTAGCAAGCAGAGGCTTTCAAAACAATCCCAATAAAACAAGCGTGCAATCCTTCTCTTTGGCCACTAAGAGTATTTGTACATCTGTATATGGTTGAATGATGTTAAGTGGCCAAAAGAGAATCAGAAGTCTAAATGATTAATAACATCAAATGACTAGAAAAGTGATTTTTAAAAAACAAAAACTGGGAACAAGGTATGGAATTACAGAAAAACATGCTTCAATTTAGGCTAGCTTAACTATTTCACAAAAACCTGCATATTTGCATCAACATACATAATGGATATTTTGATCAAAGAGCAGTGCTTTGAGAGAGCTTGACTCAGATTAACTTCAGTTTTTAGGCTCATCAAACTTTACTGTGTGACGAAGAGAAAAACTAGTTTTTTTAAATCTAAAGACAGAATAATCTCAAATCTCTTCAAAATGACTCAGATAAATACACTCCAATAAGCTATTTTTAAAATGCTACTTACAGCATCCTTTTTAGTCCACGTGTGTTTCCCTGTTGTACAGCCCTCTTGGGCTAAGAATGTATTAAAATCAGAAGTTTTTCTTCTACAACAGCTCCAATATTTCATCCTGTAAATTATTATAGAAAAACTTCAGCAATAAAATCTCACAATCAAGTTCAGAAGTGTTAAGTGATAACTGACTTAACCAGAAAAGAAATAAGTGTGTAACTTTAGTATCTTACAAGTGTCTAAATTACTGAACAATTAAAACTGCCAGAAGACTATGAGAACCTACTGTACAGCACAGGGAACTCTACTCAGTGCTCTGTGGTGACCTAAACGGGAAGGAAATCCAAAAAAAGAGGGGATAGATGTACACGTACAGCTGATTCACTTTGCTGTACAGTAGAAACTGGCACAACATTATAAAGCAACTACACAAAAGTTAAAAACAAAACAACACCCCCCGCCCCTCCCCCCTCCAAAAACCTTAAAAAACTACCAGAAGACTAAAGTTAAAACCAGAATGCCATTTAGTATAGCAGTTTTGGAGTTCCTGAGTGAAGATGCTTAAAACCATCACAAAATCCAAAATCAGTTTTTCACTGATAGTTTACACTCCAGTTTCCTCATGAAGCTACCATGAAGTGGTATGACCAAAGATAGAAAATGTTCGTATTTTAATAAACCAGCAAAGTGAGAACATGCAAACAACCTAAAAATAACTGTTTACACAACCTGAGATGGTCAAGCCCAAAGTAGGTGAAACCCACTATTATTTACTTGAGAAAAACCTAACACTGGAAGACAAAAATTACAGTAAAACTTTGGGTTTGCGTCCTGAAGGATATGGAAACAGAGTGGAAGATTTCAATACAGTACTGCGTTTCTATAAACTACAGCATAATATATTGAGAGGCTCTCAACTGAGAGCTGTGGAAAAGTATGGGTTTTCTCAGATGCCATAGTGTTGATGTCTTAGTGTCCCAGGGCCCAAAATTCCAAATGTCCTACAATGCACAGCACAGTCCTTCAAAGAAAAAAAAAAAAACCAAAAAAACACCTGTTCAGCTCAAACAGAAAGTATCACACTGTAATAGAAGGGAATACAGAAAAAACATGAGGTTTGAATCACAACGGCCACTTCACTGTAATTTTGTTTCAGTTTTCCCATGTGTAAAAAGAAGACAAAACCCACATTTCTAGGTTATTGTAAAAATTATATGACAATGTAAGTAAAATATCTAATATTGCTGCATGGCATTTAATGTTTGAAGGCATATTAACATTTCTAACATCTACCATAAAGTTTTAATTAGCCTGGTATAAGTTACCCTTCATGGAAAATAGGTACTCCAGAATGATATACACAGACTTCTTCTAGACTCTGTGGACCCTGATATGCCTAAAAGAGAAAAAGAGACAAAAAAATTAGTTTCACATCTCAATGTTACATTTCACATGTATTTGCAAGTACTGGTGACCTCTATGAACTATGAAAATGCCCAAGAGATAACAATTACCTAGAACATTCATAAATTCACCTCAGGCCATTCCAATAAGGAATGAAAAATGATTCCTTTTTGGATATGCTTAAGTCTCAGTTCCCTGTGAAAAAGGCAAATATAAAAGTAGGCAAAAGGATGTATTCAGATACTTTCAGACTTTTGCATATGAGGACACACCCAAACACATTCAGGTATGTTCTATAAATTTACAGAACAATATTGAAACCAAGAGATTAGTACTCTCATCAGAAATACAGTTATAGGATGATTTATGTGCATAGTAAACTCTGTGTGAACATTATGAATTAAAATGGAAAATCTAATAAGCAATTCTGGAAGTCCCAGATGATGATTTCTTTTTCCTATGAAGCGTAAAATGAGCTGCAGACCTATATATATATCCAGGGTTTGTCTGGAAGATCCGGGCCCCATTGCTGCTGTAGATGAAGGCTCTACAGATGAATTCACAAAAAGTTATGTTAATAAAACATAGATGCAGCCAATAGTATATTTTTTGTCTATTTTGGTATTTACAGCAACCACCCTACAGTTAGAGAAAATAGAATTCTGTACATTTACTTTTTGTAAATTCAAATTACGGGTGTGTGTACCTCCTGAAGATATTCCATAGGCACACAAAACTCAGTATGTTAGATTCTGAACTTACATCACTACTGCCCCCCAAACCTCCTACTCTTCTTCCCATCTTATTTGATGGCACCATATCCACTCAGTCTCTCAAAGCAAAAATTCTGTAAGTCCTCTTCAGTTTCTCTTTACCCTCTACCCACATGTAGTCTATCACAAAATCCTGTCAATCTGACTTAAAAATATCTATCAGTTTAATTTGCTAAACTTCCTCATGATCACTAGCATATTTTAGGCAATGAAACTATGCTAAAAGATTCTAATTAATTTCTCTGCCTTCAATTTCTGGACTCTACTACCTAATTAAAACATGTATCATTCTCTTGTTTAAAGTCCTTTAATTACATCTACCTCACACCATATACAATAATCAGTTCCAGGTCGTTTGCACATTTAAATGTGCCTCTATATATGAGAAAATACTCATGGCCCTAAAATAAACAGATATCTTAAATAGGATACAGAAAGCCCTAGTCATAAAGGAAAAGATGAACAAGTTGAATTTCATTAAAATTGAAGAGACTGTTTATCAAAAGCCATTAAAGCCATTAAGACAGTGAAAAGGTATATAGCCTCTCAGACAAAGGACTTGTAGCTAAAACATATAAAGAATTCCTAAAATCATTAAGAAAATGTCAATTTAATAGAAAAACAGATAAAAAAGATTTTGGACATGTCACAAAACAGGATATCCAAATGGTCATAAACATACAAAAAGGCAGTCAACATCATTATCAGGAAAGTGCAAACTAAAACCACAATGGGTGGCTTCCCTGGTGGCGTAGTGGTTGAGAGTCCGCCTGCCGATGCAGGGGACACGGGTTCGTGCCCCAATCCGGGAAGATCCCACATGCCACGGAGCGGCTGGGTCCATGAGCCATGGCCGCTGGGCCTGCGTGTCCAGAGCCTGTGCTCCACAACGGGAGAGGCTGCAACAGTGAGAGGCCCGCGTACCGCAAAAACAAAAAAACAAAAAAACCACAATGGGAACATTCCACATCCACCAGAATGGCTAAAATATAAAAGACTGATATTACAAAGTGTTACCAAGGTGTAGAACAAAAGGAACCAGCCTAATATATTGCTGGTAAGAGCGTAAATACAACCACTTTGTAAAACTATGTGCGAGTATATTAAAGCTAAACATACATACACACACAAACACACATACACACACACACACTCTGAACCAGCAACACCATTTCTAGTCATATACTTAGAAGAAATGTATACATGTATCCTAAAAGTCATGCACAAAAATGTTCACAGTAACATTAATCAAAAACCTTCATAGGACAGTAGAAAGGATAAATTGATTGGTACATTCAAACAATGGCATGTTTTAAAGCAATGAAAATGAACAAATTACAGCTACATGAAACCAAGATAACCAACATTTTATTAAGCAAAGGAGGACAGACACGAGTACCTGTTCCATGATTCTATTTACAGTAAGTTCAGAAGTAGGCAAAACTAATCTATGTTGATAGAAAAAAGTGGTTACCTTTGGGAGAGGAAATAATGAATGAGAGGAAGCATAAGGAGGGCTCTGCTTTGTGAAAATCCCTTATGCTTATATAGAATTAACTATATATATTTAATGTTATATTTCAATGAAAAAACTTAAAAAAAAATTTCTTCAATGGCCAGCATGACCTAAAGTAAGGTTTTGAGCAGTATAAAAGCCTTTCAGGATCTAGACCCTACTTATCTCTTTTAATCTCAACTTTACATCAGCAAATTTTGTACCATTGTTATTGACTATTTTTTGTTTTCTGTATATTACTGCTATCACCTCTGCTTGGGATATCCTTTCTCGTTTTGTCCATGTATAGACCTGCCATTCACTTCTCAAAGTTCATCTAGGATACCTTTGCTCTGATCTTCCTCCATTACCCTACCACTTGCACAATATCTCCCTCACCCCCAAGAATTAATCATTCTCTTTTATCTACTACTTCTACCTTATACACATGTGAATGCATTCATATTTCCATCTCTAAATGAGCAAGGTGACGTCAAATTTAACATGAAGGAAGACTGCAAACCTGCCCCCAACCCTAACTCCATTTTCTCCTTCTCAGTTAATGGTGCACAAATCACCTAGATCAGGGGTCCCCAATCCCCAGGACTCGAACTGGTAGGAGCCCGCGGCCTGTTAGGAACCAGGCCGCACAGCAGAAAGTGAGCGGAGCTTCACGTGCCGCTCCCCATCGCTCATGTTACTGCTTGAACCATCCCCCCTGCCTCCACTCCGGTCCGTGGAAAAATTGTCTTCCACGAAACCAGTCCCGGGTGCCAAAAAGGTTGGGAACCGCTGACCTAGATGCTTCACTTCCAGTTTATTAGCTAGTCCTGCTAATACTTCCAAATATCATCCATTCCACACGTGTTTGTCATGTGCCAGGCATTGTTCTAAGCACTCAAGACACAGCAAAGAGAAAACAAATAATATTCTTTCCTTTTAAACCTTAGTTCAAAAGGGGAAGGGAAGGGAAAGTTAGATGGGATAGAGTATAAGCAAAATAAATATGTAAAACAAGTAGTGTGTAATAAGGTGGTAAGTGCTGTGGAGAAAAAAGGAGAGTATGGAATGTTGGAGGGTGTGTAATATTATATTGAGTAGGCAGAAAGAAGCCTCACTGAGATGTCTGAATACATCCTACATTTAACCACTTCTCAAAAACATATCCTAATGCCTGGTCTCCAGAGTAGCACCCTAGCTGGTTTTCCTTCCCGATTCCACTCCTGCCCCATTAAATTTGCCACTTATCAGCCAAAGACATCTTTTTCAAAGCCCCTCCTTAAACAGACAATGGCTTCCTATTACACTTAGAATAAAGCCCAAACCCCTCACTGTAGCTTATAAGGACGGACCTCCATAATCTTGCCTGCCTCTCATACTCCCTACTTTCGCACACTTATCAAGCCCCCACTGACCTTTCTCATGATTTCTCGAGTAGCCAAGCTCTAATGCCTCTACACATACTACTCCCACATCTACTCCACGGTTTACATAACTCATCTGCTACATTATTCAGAATTCTGATTTAGTGTCACCATATCAGAAAGGACTTCCCTGACAAGTGCACTTAAATACTTTTACTCTATCGCCTTGTCTGCTTAATTTTCTTCAAGTCTACCTAAATTCACAGCATTTAAAAACTTGTTATCCTTCCCCCAAAATTAGAATATCAGCTCCATAAGAACAGAGATTTTGCTTTATTTAATACTATATTCCCAGCCCCTAAAACAATGTCTGGCACATAGTAAGTGTTCAGTAAATGCTGACTGAATTAGAACTATTTATTCCCATGATCTATTAGACACGGTGCTCCTTAGAGATAGTCTCTTATCCATGTTAATAGCCCTGCTCCATGGAATAGTGCCCAACACATAAAAGACACCCAAATGTTTGTCTAATTAAGTCAATTACTCTCTTTTCTCAAAATTAAAAATTTACTTCCATGACACAAACAAATTTTACAGTATATACCTTTGAACACCCTCCATTTTTACATGAGGTTCCAACCTTAATTTCATCACTGTCTTCTTCTACAACAAAGAAAAAAACCAAAATAGAAACATTAAAATACAAGTTTACTGTAGTGCTATTCTTAAAAAGTAAACTATTCTATAACACAAGTATTTAATAAAATAATCTAAATACAAAAAAACCTGATTTTTAAAATGATTTTAGATAACTAAGTTTTCTGTGTGACCTTTCATGTAATACACTTAAAAGCTAATAAGAAACCAACTATCATGAGTAAGTCTTGCCTATATCCCCAAACTGATATATGACATGACACATTTCTATTCTACAATGCAAGACTATATCCAATAACTTAACCTTATGTAAAAGAGAAATCATGAAAGGGTTACTTTTTCCCCCAGATACCAGGTGTAGGTCAGAGAATACTGAATATATTTTATATCACGCACAATGAAACATTTACAACTATCAAAAAATTTTAACTCACTGTTAAAAAGTAATGAGTAATAGAAGAAAAAAATTTTAATTAACAGGTTCTCATTTTTATTAAAGACAAAATGAATAATCCACATATTCATTTTGTGGTTTTACCAGTATTCAGGAAACCAAAATCAAAAATAAGTTCTTTACTACAACATACTCCTTCTTTTTTTTTAATTGGGGTATAATTGCTTTACAATATTGTGTTAGTTTCCGTTGTACAATGAAGAGAACCAGCTGTATGTATACATATATCCCCTCCCTCTTGGACCTCCCTCCCGCCCCCCTCAAACCAAGCTGAGCTCCCTACGCTATACAGCAGGTTCCCACTAGCTATCTGTTTTACACATGGCAGTGGACATATGCCAATCCCAATCTCCCAATTCATCCCCCATCTCCGTCTGAGTCTACACATCCATTCCCTACGTCTGCGTCTCTATTCCCACCCTGCAAATAGGTTCATCTGTACCTTTTTCTAGATTCCAAATATACACGTTAATATACGGTATTTGTTTTTCTCTTTCTGACTTACTTCACTCTGTATGACAGTCTCTAGGTCCATCCACGTCTCTACAAATATACTACAATGTACAATGTACTACTTTTTCGCATTTACATACAGTAAACTACACTGCTCCTATCTCTTTTAGATAATTGGTTAATTGAACAGAAAAAATTACAAAATACAAAACAAAATCTTACCTTTCTTATTTTCTTCATTTCCCGATGATAGTTTAAGTTTATCAAGTGCTTGTTTTAGGGAGGCAGATATTTTTAATTCCAAATTTGTCATTGGTTCATCTGGGCTGGAGAATTTGGAAACTTTATTACCATTACTGATGTACCAAAATATTTCTTTGTACTAAAAATATACTTAAGGCTCTACTTACGATACGCCAAATGCCTTGTCAATCAAGGTTTTCTCTTTAAAAAGTATTTTACAATAACTGCTATTAATACTGCTACATTTCTAAGTCTTAGCAGAAAAAGTTCTGATATTAAATATCAAATAATCATGCTATTGTCAACACATTAAATTATTAATCAGTAGGGCTAATGGGAAGGAAGTAAAGAGTAAGAATACAAATTTGTTAAGATGAGCAACTCCAAGGAAGGGACTGCGAAGTACCTTTACATTCCATGCCTAAGCAAAACACTGAGCATGTAATGGGCAATAAACAGGTACTAAGTGAATCCATATCCCTACTGGTAGAGATAGTTCACTTTATGTGGACACTAGTATATGCACCTATAAATTCAGATACGGTTATATCACAAGGCAGTTTTAGTAGGGTTAAAAAAACAGTAACAACAATGTCCCTAACATTTCACAATGGTTTAGTGTTGTATGTACAATCTGGTTAAGGCACTCAATAAGTATTAAGAATATTAAATGTAACAACAAAACTGAAAATCCTAGGTTATTCATGCTACATCCTTAATGAAAAACCTACTGATATAGGAGGCACTAACAAAGTACACAAAAACCTATATCCTCTGTCTCTACAATACTATCTAATGAATTTACGATAAAATATTTAATTTCTCTCACTTTCTCTTAAGTGAAATTAGTAGTCCATAATTTAAAAAAAAATTAACTCATCCTGTCAATTATAGTAGACTCCACTATAATATTTAATAATGAGCCATGCCAAAATTCTTCGCTTTTTCTGACATTTTTTTCCCACTGGCAAATCAGCCTGTAAGGCATTTGATAAAATTTCTCATGATATGAATAAGCTGGATATAGAATAAAATCATCCTAAGTAGTTTGGTTAAAAAAACAAAATAAACATCAGAAAGTCTCGTTGGGTTCTTATCTTGGTCGGGTATAATTCAAGATGCTATAAATTTATTTACATAAGATCAATAAAGAAAAAGCTGGGAAAATCATGAGTCCGCAGTGTGAATAAAAATATCAACAAAGGCCATGTTTGAGGCCAAAAACCATCTGTTTTTTTAAGTCCTGTATTTTGGTTCTAAAACAATTCAATACTCAACTGCAATATGAAGAAGACCTGGTGTACCCAACATGCATGTGTGAGATTGTAAAATAGTCTCTAGTGGATCAGGAGGTGAGTATGAAGTACCTGTGTAATTCTACTGCAAAATGACCAAAAGCTATTTTAAAGGTACTTTAACAAATATGCCATGTAAATTGAATACATTAAAAATTGATCAGTAATGAGATTAACAGTTTTTAGGCAAACTGTTAAAAGATGAGTGACTAGGCTTGTTCTAAGTGGCAAAATATGGACAAATGAAAGAAACAGAATTTGACTCAATACAAGGAAAAGTTAAATACTGAGTTAGTAACACTAAAATGAATTGCTTTAAAATAGAAGTAAATTCTTCTTCAATAGAATTATTTGAAAAGAAATTAAATATTTTTCTATCAAGAATGGTCTAGAAATTATTTAAGAAACAGTGGTAGATTGGAAAGGAAAGCCTCTAAGTTCTTTTTCAACTCAAACTGATTCCCTGACAAGGCCGATTCTTTTACAGAATTCCACTATGCCACCGTGAAAAAGATACACACCAAGGCACAAGAAAGATGTGTGGCTCCCCCGCCCTTAGCATAACTGAGTACACAGTGAACAAATCTGTACTGCAGTACTACTGTGTATATGCCCTCAAGGGAATAGAAATGAAAGGTATTATCTAAGAGAAAACCAAGTGGTTCAAAAGTGGGTGAACTACACAGTAGCTGCAAATGATATTACGCAAAATCAGAAGAGGAAATACCAGGAACAAATGCTATTATTCAAGTGCGACAAAAGTATACAACTGTATAAAGTATACCTTGGCCTTTTTATTGCTTCTATTGGTTTAGGGGCTTGAATGATGTGCTCCTGAAATTTGGGTTTCAATTCAGATAGTTCTTTCTTCTCAGTAGTCTTGACTTCAGGTTTCACTGGCTCGGGTGGCTTCTCACTATTATGCCTTCCTTTCGTACAGCCCTGTTGGTGAGAGGTATTCATTCACTGAGAGTTAGCCTATCATCTACTTCACATGCCATGACAGAAATACTATTGTTCAATTCTTTATTAATAAATTCAAGGGCATGTTTTCTCCACTTTAAACACACTGACTTATTTTAAGAAACTAAAAATAGAACTCTAAACTTAATATATTTGTAAATGAGTTCTTACATGCGAATAATGCATTAAAAACAGGCCTTTAGGGCTTCCCTGGTGGCGCAGTGGTTGAGAGTACGCCTGCCGATGCAGGGGACACGGGTTTGTGCCCCGGTCCGGGAAGATCCCACATGCCGCGGAGCAGCTGGGTCCGTGAGCCATGGCTGCTGGGCCTGCGCGTCCGGAGCCTGTGCTCCACAACGGAAGAGGCTACAGCAGTGAGAGGCCCGCGTACCGCCAAAAAACAACAACAACAAAAAAAACCAGGCCTTTAAATTACACTTAATAAATATCTACTATACTTATTCTATAAAGGTGCAGCATAAACTTGTTTACAGAAAACAAATTCTGGAGATCTCACACAGAGAATTCTACAAGTTATTTATATAAAAGGGCCCCAATTTGAGTCTCGGTTCTCCTACTACCTACCTATATAACCTCGAGCAAGTTAGTTAATCTTTTTTTTTTTTTGAAACCACCAGTTAAAACTTTATTTCTTTCTAAATCACAAAGAATAAGGCATAATCATTTTACAGAGAAATTAAGTTTAAATGTTTTACTTCTATTAACAACAAGGGTAGTTGATTTCAACAGATCTCAAATTCCAAAAGAGTTCATATATAGAGAGAGACATACATGGCTCCAAAAACTTTATTATTTTTAAAATTATTTTTAATTACTTATTTTTTAATTGGAGTATAGTTGCTTTACAATATTGTATTAGTTTATACTGTACAGCAAAGTGAGTCAGCTATACATATACATATAATCCCTCTTTTTTGGATTTCCTTCTCATTTAGGTCACCACAGAGCACTGAATAGAGTTCCCTGTGATACACAGTAGGTTTTCATTAGTTATCTATTTTATACATAGCATCAATAGTGTATATATGTCAATCTCAATCTCCCAATTCATCCCATCCCCCCTCTTTCCCCCTTGGTAGCCATTCGTTTGTTCTCTATGTCTGTGTCTCTATTTCTGCTTTGTAAATAAAATCATCTATACTAATTTTTTGAGATTCCACATATATGTGTTAATATATGATATTTGTTTTTCTTACTTCACTCTGTATGACAGTCTCTAGGTCTATCCATGTCTCTACAAATGACCCAATTTTGCTCCTTTTTATGGCTGAGTAATATTCCATTGTATATATGTACCACATCTTCTTTATCCATTCCTCTGTTGATGGACATTTAGGTTGCTTCCGTGTCCTGGCTATTGTAAATAGTGCTGCAAGGAACACTGGGGTACATGTGTCTTTTTGAATTATGGCTTTCTAAAGTCAGTTTCCTCATCAGTAAAATGGAGGCAATGGCATTCAGATCTTTTTTGAGAGGATTAAATAAAACAATAGAATACTTCCCATATCTGGCAGGTGGTAAACATTCAATAAATGCTAGCTACCTTTTCTATATTCCATTGAGTTATACATACATTTTAACATCCCTGAAATCATAAGGTAAATCGTATGTCATTTAATTAACAACTTTAGATTTCTTTCTTAAGGGTACACAAAATAACAGTGCATCTCTATGGTATCTTAGATATGATAAAAATTTACTGTTCCTAACTGAAAACGCTTTAAATTGTTGCGTTCCTTCTTTTTGATGGTCTTTTAAGACTACTAACATCAAACAACAAGAACCTACTGTATAGCACAGGGAACTATATTTAATATCTTGTAATAACCTATAATGGAAAAGAATCTGAAAAAGAATAGGTATATATATAACTGAGTCACTCTGCTGTACCTCTGAAACTAACACAACATTGTAAATCAACTATACATCAATAAAAAATAAATAAATAAAAAGCTAGAGGAAAAATAATAAGCTGTAAGAAAAAATTCTAGGCTGTAATTTTGATGTATATAAAGGAACAAAGTACACTAGAAATAAAAAAAAAAAAGGCTGCTATTAAAAATAAACCTTGGGCTTCCCTGGTGGCGCAGTGGTTGGGGGTCTGCCTGCCGATGCAGGGGACGCGGGTTCATGTCCCGGTCTGGGAGGATCCCACATGGTGCAGAGCGGATGGGCCCGTGAGCCATGGCCGCTGAGCCTGCACGTCCGGAGCCTGTGCTCCTCAACGGGAGAGGCCACAACAGTGAGAGGCCTGCGTACCACAAAAAGAAAACAAACAAACAAAACCCTAAACTGACAAGTGGTTAATTAATATCTTGAAACTTTAATCTCAAAAACAGATAAATTCCTTATTTTAAATGCCATAGAAGGGAAGTGAGTAAAAGAAAGGTACTATGTGTGAGTTAACAGGGACTAGTCAATAGATGCCCAAAATCAGACTCCTCAACTCTGGAGCTCCCCATAATATGTACTTTTTGGGAGATAATCTAGGGGAAAAGAAACCCATTAATACTTACTGCAATGCTTAAAAAATCAGAAAAATCAGTTGTTCTTCTCCTACAGCAAGACCAACCCTAAGAAACATAAGAGGGAAAAAAAAATGAAAACTCTATTTGTATGAGAACCACAACCCACTAAAACAGTCTATTTGGATTTATCTCCTTGAATCCCGAAGTAACCTGTATACACATAGTTTTATAATTTTTAAGTGTTATAAATAATTCACCTAATCAAGTGAAATGATTAGTTTTTGACTTAAAAAATGAATTAACCAATATTAAAAGTGGTTTGTGCTGTGACCCATCATGAAAGGAAGCACCTTGAAATATGGAAACAGAAATTGCTTGTTTTCAAGAATAGTACTTGATTTTTAGAAGAAAAGCAATCTATAATTTCTAAAAACTATTTTAAAGGATCTAGGGAGTAAGTGAAGTGCTTTACTTTAAAAATCCATTAAGTTAGAGATAATAATTATAATAATTCAGTTTCTAAACAAACTCAGCATAGTTGTTCCTCAACAATAAGCATTTTATTTTCAGAAAAACATTCATTCATGTAGTAGCTTAAGCACTGTTAGATCTTTCAAGGTTAAATGATCTTTTCAGCTAGAAGCATACAAATATAGAAACTGTAATGCCGTATGAGATTTCTGAACGAAGTATCAAGCAGCTAAACAATAAATGGTTTTAAGTTATCACCTAGAATTCCAATGTAGTACAAAGAATAAGGAAATAAAAATGCACCAGTCTCAAAGCTTGGGATGTCTCAAATTCGGACTAAGAGTCAGCTTTGCACATATCCATCTGGGCCTCACTGTTTTTCTCAATGTACGCATGAAGAATTTGGTAGTGACTTTTTTCACAATATGCCCTTAAAGTTTTTTAAAAGGAATATGTTAAATATTCTACAATTCATATTTTCCTTTATTCTGAAATTTAATTTTCTTTTACTCTGAACTGAAATATAGATCAAAAATTACTAATTATTACAAAATTAAATATAAGGTTTAACTAATATAGATAATATTGTCACCAGTAAAGTTATTCTATATGAAAAAAGCTTTACAGTCTCAATTCTATATGAAGAATTACGTATTCTGGGAATACTGGGATACATTCATGACATAGATTGTTCCCAACTGCCGATCTGAGATCTATGGTAGTCCTCAGTAAAATGTGAAAAGGTAATTAAAGTATGTAAGCATAAGATTGCAAACTGTCTTTTCTTAAGGACTGCTCTTTTCCCTGAATATGCCTTTTCTAATTTAAATATTAAAATAGATTTTTTTCTGTTAATGCAATGTTTAACTTCTCACTTGATTAAATAGAAAACTGACAACAGTAGACACCATACTGATTTATGTATTTTCCCTGAAATCTACTGGGCTGTGGAATTCAGTAGGCTTGGAAAATCTAAGTCTTCAAATGTTTATAGAGACAATAATAAACAGTAGAATCGGAGTAGAGAAACAGAAACACTTCAAAGTAAAATCAGTAAGTATAATTAATCAGAGTAATTAACAGTTGGGTAGTAAAAGGAGGAGCAATGGACTAAATGACTAGAAAGTTAGTGACATCATTACTAGCAGCAGCAAACTTGAAAGGCAGGCTATTTTTGGAATAAGGGGTCACTTCAGAACTCGTCTGTGCTTGCCAATGACACAGATAAATGAAAATATGTTGCATAAGTCACTGGCATAGAGGTGACAAGAATAAATTAAGGACAACAATGAATGAGCTGAATGAGAGAAAACAGGAAGCCAAATCTGAGAAGTGAAGTATGCCCATGGTTAGGAGACAGGAGGAAAACATCATAGGAAAACAAAGTAAAACAAGAAAAGCAAACACAGAATAAATGGCAATTTAGGAAAGATAAAATCCCCTCAACCCCAGCAAAAATAAGTATTCCCACAGAACCAGTTTCCATCCCCATAAAAGCTTGTAAAGAGGCTAAAAAGATGTAAGGAAGAGTCAGATCATAATTTGCCCTACTGAACGTTTGTTCTGTTTTTCTCACTCAGAACTAACCATATTAACATAAACTTGCTATCTGCTTGTACCATTGTTTATATGTAGCTAAGAGTTAAAAACCAGTAAGGTCCAACTGCTCCCTGAAAGGTAAAATTAGAAATTCCAAGGGCATCGATAATATATAAACACATAGGACTGTTTATGTTCCTAAGAATACCTAAAACCATGGCAGCCACACTGCAACAGTTTCTTTTGAGATATACAAGGGAAAATGTACCACATTATCATCAATTTTAAAAGATCAATAAACCCAACACAAAAAAACCTGATCAAACAATATTCTATTATTTCTCTAAATCTACAGAACATCAAGGAAAACAGGTGGCATCTCTTTTCTGTACAGTAGTACTCTAAACTTTCATGTCTGTCCCAAGAGTGGCACTGTTAAGTATTTATAATAATGTTCCCTAAAATTCAGAGCTGCTCTTATTAAACAGCACCTGCCTGATATATTGAAAGATTAAGAAGTGTTATGGCTTCTACAATTGCTTTCATTTCCCCTCAAAGCGAAGAAATGAGGGGCACTGAAAGTGAGAATTGGGATAAAAGTAACAATTTTATAACTGGAAAAGCCCTTAAGATCACCATCTACTGTTCTCTTTGCCTTTAGTGGAGCACTTGCTCAAAGCACCCCAAAATGGTCATTAAGAAAGCAGAGAGTCACAAGCTGAGGAAAAAAAATTGAGAAATTCAAGATTTAGTATTATACCTCTGAGTTTACTATACAAATGTGAAGACTGAAATGTATCAAGTTCCTACCTTTAATGCATCATGAAAGACTGGAACGCCTGGGTGGTATGTGCAAGCATCTGGTCAAAAACAAAAGAAAAACAAAACACTTTATAATGAAGAAAAATCATCATTTCCTTCAGTGTTAACATATAATCCTTTTTCCATATGCAGGTAATACTTTTCTTTTCCTTAAAAATTCAGTAATGCTCGAATTTGATGCATGACACACAGTGCTTAATATAACATTGTATTAAAACAGTAAAGGTTAAAATTCTGATTTGCGTAAGAAAGCTATAAATAAACACAAATAGTTCAAGTATAACAAATTATATTTTGTATTCCTCTAATCTTCGTTGTAAAATTTTTTAGTACCCGAACTTCAAGCTCTAAATTTTGACCATCATATTCGGTTTTTACAAAAATACTATCAAATTTAAATGTTCTTATGTGCATCGATCCATAAAGGTTGCCCAAGGGATTACCTAAAAAGATTATTTTGGAAGAAAAGGTTCAAATTTTAAAAAACTGATACAATATCTAATTGTTAATTTAATTTTCCTACACAGGTGTCAATTCCTAGATATAAACCTCATTAAAAAGAAGTTTAAATTCTACAATCTATTTTCAGGCTTGTCAATGATTGTTAGTCTATTATTTCCCTACCCCTTCCCCATTATACCACCAAGTTTTACTTAACTCTTATGAAAATGGACTTATTATAGTCTGCAATAGTATAGAATTACATTTTAAAAAACAAAACAACAGATAATAGACACACTTATTCCCTAGCTAGATAGCACCATGAGCTCAGAAAAAGCAGGTCAGCTCCACACCTGTGCACTTTTCTTACAAGGCTACTTTGCTCAAACTTTCACGTCTGTTTAGCTCTCAATTGTCTACAACCTCTGACTCCTGGTGTCGCAAAATGATCAATTTCTGGTACTTTTCTCCCTATCGCTGTATTAAGTCAGTATGTTTTCCTTCGTTACTACCTAGAGACCATTCTAGCTAATGAAGCAAGAAAAGTGTCAGGTATTTTCATGGTACAGTAAGTAAGCCCAGTTTAGGAAGACGCTATTAATTAAGGGTAGTAGTGGGGCTGAGGGCTGAAAAAGGAGATTCAAAGTAAAAATGAATATGCAGAGGAATATGAAGTTGAGAGGGGAATCAAAGTAGAGAACAGGTAGAATATTTTCAAATATCAAATTTACATACAGTCAGAGGCATAAAACACATGTCTGACACAGTAAGAGGCATGATCATAATAATGGACAGTTCTGGCAGAATGGCAGCAGGAGTGAGTCAGGTCTTAACCATACAACTAGTATAAACAAAATTTGAAAATCACTGCTAAATAACAAGCAGATGGACATTTTCATCTTTAGTGTTTCTTTTCTTTTTAAATCAGGTTTGCCAGTTTTGCCCAAAGTAATATTATGGGCAAGAAGCTACAACACAGTAGCGATTAAAAGCCAAGGGCTTTTAACACTGAGTCCGACACTGGCTCAAATTCTGCCTCTGCCTCTTGCAGCTGTTTCAGTTTCCTCACACGTGTGGATTGAATAAAATATTGTTTGTGAAGAGGTGTTTCTTCCAGAATAGCTGTTTTTAACATACGCAAGTTACCATGTCTCTTTAAAACACTCATTTAACTTTGTTTCAAATGAAAATGTGCTATCATCTTAGAAAGGAGTCTTCTTATTTTAGTCAATACACAAGGTCAAACCTCTCCCATCCTATAAAACTTTCTCCTAATCAAGTGCACAGTTTTCTATTAGCTCTTGTCCTTACTCCCTAGCCCCATTTTCCATCAACCAATTCACTTGGAGTATTTATTCTAAGTCTCTAATATAACCCCAATTTTGCTAAAGCGGATAAACTTTAAGCAACCTTAATGGAACTCTGCTGAATTTAATACGGTTGACGCTCAATGCTTGAGACTGTCTACTCCTCTGATTTTTCTGGCTTCCCCCATCTCTTTCCCGGACACTGTACTATTTCACACACACAAAGCTGACTTCCAAAAAATTGGCTGTACCTCCCCTTAAAATTAGGCTGGTACATAACACCCTATAAATAAACATATTGTCCCATTCAACAAAGCATCAGTCTTCCCTTCAATATTAAAGTAAAATGTGTACAGACACTAAAGCAATTTACTTTTTACGCAGGCTACCAACAGTAAAGGGCTTTGAAACCCCTCATTCCTCGATGTTTTCATCCACTTAAGTCTCACAATTTTCTACCTGAACTTCATATTAATATCATAAAAACGATTAAACTTATCTTTTTCCTCAGAATCCTACCAAAGATCTTATCATTTTAAATTATGTCCCCAATTCACCTGTGCACCAAGATAAACACTGAGACATCTCAAGAGGTGAAAAAGATTTTTTAAGTGTCAATTTTAATCTTGTACACAATGAAGAACCATGTTGCTACCATGCTGAACTGTGCTTCTCTATTAAATGCGTATAACACTACACACTTCACAGAGTTGCTGTGAAGGTTAAATGAAATAACATAATAAAGTGATAGACCAATGTCTGGCATATAGAAAACATACAATAAATGCTAGTCGAATTGAGAAAGTGTTACAATGCTTACAATTTTCAAGGATTCAACTCACTTCTTTATCCCATTCACCTATCAAAATTCAAATCCACTGGTCAGGTTCTATTCTTCACCTAGTCTAATCACTAACTTTCACCTTACATCCTTAACTCTACACCTGGGTGCTGTAGAGGACATTCAATCACTGTATCCTACAGACCGCATGGTACTAAATGGAAAGGCCACTGCAAAAATACCCAACAAACAGGGCTACAAAGTAAAGGATGAGGAATGTATCTCCCATTTGGGCGGATGTATCAAAACTTAACAGCGTAAAAATACAAAATAATTTTCTTAACCAAGAACGTTTTAAAGAGTAAGGTTAAAACAAGTGAGTAGGTCGAATGAATAAATCGACAGCAGGCTTTCAGACAAATACACTTCTATACTAATAGAAAGAGGCCGAACTTAAACGCTAGGATAACCCGCCCGGGTTAACGCTAGGATAAGACCTTCCAGGCAAGGTCGGTCTGTCTCTGACACACGGACCCAGCAAATCAACCGCAAAGCGAGCCCAGAGCACCTGGTTAACTTTTGATTCCTTTAAGAGACGCTGTGCGGGGGCGGGGGGGGGGGCGAGGATAAACATGCTCTAAATTCCAGGCCTATTAGAGAGTGACCGGACGACTTGGGCAAACACGTGCGCCCGAGGGGCAGTGGGTCCGTGGGTCCGGAAGCTGCAGCGGGAGGGGTTCAGACGTCGTTGCCTGGGCGCCCCCAGAGCGGTCCCGCGCCCTTGGGCGGTCAGGCGGGAGGGGAGGCCCGGGGGGAGGGGGGCGCAGCGCGGTGCCGGGTTGCGCGGAGACCCGGGATGCCCTCCGGCCCAAGGGCGTCCACGGGAGGAGGTAGAAGGGAGGGAGGGCCGGCGGCGCGCTTTTCTTACCATCGGAATTAGTCTCGGGATCGAAGCGCTGGCCGCAGCCTCGGTTGTAGCACAGCAGGGCCATTTTCTCTTCCCACCACTCCGGATCAGGGCCAAACGCCCAGAACCACCAGACACTGCCTTTACAACTCCCCTGTCGCAACCACCCGTCTGCAGACTGGGGCGGCTGCCGGCTTCCGGAAACGGCCAGTTCCGCTTCACGAACCTTCGCGAATTTTCCGGTCGCGCAGGCGCACAGGCGATGGGAAGAGGCAGAGGAAGCGCGGCGGCCGGCCGCAGGCGGGGGCCCCTCTAGGTGGGACTACGGTGGGTAGGGGGCCGGGGTCGGAGATGCAGCCAAGATATTTGCCGGAGAGAAACCTTAAAGGCTGGAAATGTAGGCATCCGGGGCACTGATGCGCTCTCTCCAGATCTCCTCACTCATTGGCTGCCGGTATCTCGCACAGCGAACGGACCGCCCCGCCCTCTCGGCCCCCGTAGCCAGTCATCCTGCTTCCTTTCGAGACTGAAATTACCCCTGAAAGCCTGGTGGATATGTTTGCTCCTTAGCTGCCTGAGAGTGACTGTAGAGTCGTTCAGTATTTCCGAATCCTCTTCCTGGAATGTGGTTGCTTAATAAATGATGAGGCGGATGGTGGACGAATCTCCCTCTGTGCCTCCACTGGCCTGATCTCAGAAGCATTGAAGAAGTGTAGGCATCGGGAGCAGTTTCGGTAACGAATTGAGGTCAAATCACATTGAAAATACAACACTTGAAAATTAGAATATCAAGAAAAATGTTGCTCAATTACAGCGCTAAAGTGGTCACTATTGCTCTAAGACGCTGGGGTAATTGTTATTGTTTCGTGTTAGCTTCCATTTAATCATTTTGCGATGCTGAATTCTCCAATCCTGGATCATCTGGTAAGATTCTATCAAGAGCATCTTAAAAAGTGTAGTGATACATTAATGGGCACAGGCAAACAACCCTAGTTCCAACTTGTATGTTTACCAGACTTGGTGTATTTGAAATAAAAGCAAATGCTTCTTGATAACAGGTATACTGAACAAAATGGGAATATCAGTATTTGTCAAGTAGAAGTAAAAAGCTATACAATATTTCTAACGATCCCAAGTCTGTTCATGAGAAATGAGTTCAGTCCTCCCACCCCAATGAAGAAGACTTTTCATTTTCCATATTCCATTCCTCCATACCTAGAAGTATTAAATTTCTATGTAGTCATTCTAACATAGATATATACAATGTTGTATTCTCCTTTATTTTACCTAAGGAGTATTTTTCTGTTTTGTTTCATAATCACATTATGAATGATGAGGTAGATTTCTGATGAATAAATTCACTATAACCATTCTTCATTTAGTCTCACCAACTTTATTATACAATAAGCTTCAGTGATAAACTTATTGTATGCTGTTTTTCTTATTTTAGATTTTTGAGAAGTAGCAGTAAGGTGTATGAACTGAAAAAACAAAACAAAACACAACCCCACAACATAAGAGCTGTGAGTTAAGTTTTATTCTGAGTATTATAGAGGACTTACGCCCAGAGCAGCTCTGAGGAACTGCTCTGAAGAAGTAGGGGGAGGAGCCAGTGTGTGTGTGTGTGTGTGTGTGTGTGTGTGTGTATGTGTGTGTATGTCTGTGTGTGTGTGTATGATTTTGGATAGGGAATACATGCAGTCAAGCACACATCTCAATAAAAGGTTATTGTTAGCCAGGAGGAACAAGTATCTCAGTTAATGATTTTAGTGCCTTTTTTTTTTTTTCATGTAAGGGAAGATGCAAGATTTTGGTTTCATTAAAATTCTTCCTGAGATATCTAACTATCTAGAGGACCTATTTTGCCAAAGCACAGAGTGCCTCATCCTGTTCTTCCTCTTTAATTCCTTTCAGGGTGTACTGCTGGTCAGTGACTACAGTGGCTAATGACTTGATCCTTGTAGAAGTGAATGGTGTGTGACATTCTTTGTTTTGCAAGGACTTAAGCCTTTTAAAATAATTTTGGGACTTTAAAGGTATATACTGTCAATTGTTTCCAAAAAGGTGGTATTAATTTGCTTTTTCACCAGCCATGGATGTGAGGAGGAGCGATGAAGAGGTTTAAAAAGTTGGTTGTGGCCTAATCCACTTTCTGAGTAGCCTAGCATTATCATAACATTGCACTGTTTATCAGTAAGCTAACTCATTTAAATGGCTTTAATGTTTATTGTCAGTTTTTTTCAACTATAGCATTTTACAATCAGAAAATAATAAATGCTTATAATAGATAATTTGAAAATATAGAAATGTATGAAAAATAAATCAACAATAATTCTACTTCTCAATAAGTATTGAGATCACTAAAATAACTGATAAAATTATTTCCAGTGGTTCCCCCCTCCCCCCAAGCAAGTATTGGTATGAATGTTAAAAAACAGAACTGGAGTCATAGTGTCTATAGAAGTTTAAATTATTCTTAGTAAGAAAAGAAAGTATAGAGACAGTGCATTCCACTTCACCCCCAACACTTCATGTCCATTCCCACACTCCAGTGCTGACTACCAGGAACTGTTCAAGAAACTTTGTGGTGGTAACATGCATAATTTATATAGCCTTTAAATCCAGCTCCCACCTCCCTACCCCCCAACACACACAAACTATTACATAGTATCTTGAGATTTTTCCCATGCTATGAAAGCAGTGCTGTAGAATAGCTGAAAGTGGAAAGTGGACCTTTGGAGTCAGACTGGGATTCAAATCTTAGCTCTGCAATATAGTGCCTAAAAGACTTTAATCATTTCAGGAAATCTGTCTAGACTTCAATTTTCTCTTCTGTCAAATGTAAATCATAATAATTCTTTAGAGATCATGTAAATGTTGCTAGTGTTAAAAGCATGGAAATCAATTAAAGTGTGGAAATCACTTGTAAAGCTCTTTAGTGCATTGCCTTGTGCATGGTAGGTGCTCAATAAATGAAAACTATTTTTACTTTGAAATGTTCTACAGAAATAGCATGACCAAATGGTATTCAATCCTACTGCCACAAATACCAATATTTTCTTAGATGACATAGGCATTCTTTGTTGTTGCACATAGATGTGGCTTCCAATATTTTTCTTTTGTAAATAATAATATGATTAACATCCTTATATACAAATATTTGTATCTCCTTTTTTCTCAGCTTAGATCCTTGAAAGTGGAATTTCTATGTAAAATAATATGAACAAATTTAAGATGAAATATACACCTATGCTACTTTCCAGATAGATTATACAAATTTACACTCCCAACAGCAATAGATGAAAGTCCTAGGTTCAGAGCATCCTTCCAGCCTTAAATACTATAACTTCTAATAATTTTGCTTTCTTTTGTTTTGTGAATTCACTCCTCATATCCTTTGCTCATTTATCTTTTGGAGAACTAAAGATTTTTATTTTGGTTTTGAATAGATTTTTATAATTTTAAAATAGACATTTTTGAAATATTTATTTCATAGTTGACCTTTCTTATTTATCATTTTTTGATAGTAGAGCAATATTTAATTTTTATGCAGTCAAATTTATGCATATTTTCCTTTGTGTTTCACGGGCCCAGCCACTCCACAGCATGCGGGATCCTCCCGGACCGGGGCACGAACCTGCGTCCCCCGCATCGGCAGACAGACTCCCAACCACTGCACCACCAGGGAAGCCCTTTCCCAGTGCTTTTATACTTAGGACCGTTGAATCAACTACTCCCGTAATACTGTGTATGCACACACATGTATACCTACTCTGGTTTATTTCTGGGCTTTCTATTCAATTCTATTAAATTATTATCTGCTCTGTTTCACTTATTATTTCACCTGTTTTCCTTAATTTTATTTGTTCTTTTTTCTTTTTTTAAGGTTAAAAGCCTTAATTTCTTTTTTTCCCCTTGTTCACAGATGAAATAATTTAAGGCTATAAATTTGCCCTTGCATACTTTAGCTCCATTTCATAAATTATGTAGTCTTATCATTCTGCTATTTTACTGAATAGCCTAAAGTTGTGGTTATGTATATATTTTCATATCACATATCACAAGAATCTGAGGACTAGTTATTTAAGTATTTGAAATTTGCAGTGGTAACATAGCTTTTAAATATTATAACATACACATTTTATACAAAAGATTAGATGGTAACAATATGAATACCAATTTTGTTGGAGCACAACATCATGGCACAAACTGTTCTTATCAGAGTAAGAAATTTATGAAGCAGAAATGTACTTGGGCTTAGTTATGGTGCACGTACAATTTTATTTACTTATGCTGTGATGGTGTAAGAATTACATTAGAAATCTGATTGTCAGAATTTGCAAATATCTTTTACATGGAATAACAACTGAATTCTTTTTTGTGGTGAAGCCTATGTTGAATCAAAAAGAAAGAAAGAAAGAAAAAAAAGACCTAATCATAGCAGTACCTGTTTTTCTTTTTGCTTCCCTGCATCAGTCACAGTTTTAGAAATGTCCTGAATTTATTTCACTACTTTGTAAACCAATATCAATGCCCTACAATAGTGTTGCATATTTTGTAAGTGATTCTTCCAAAATTTGGTTAGTTTTTTTCAAAATAAGCTGAACATCTTTAACAGAAACAGTTTATAAATTTGGATTACCAGAAACCCTTCAGCTTTTGAAGTCCTTTGAAAATTGCAATTTAAAAAAACAAAGATTACAAACAAGAATACATTGAAATTTATCCCTACAAAACGAAGGAGGAAATAAAATATAAATAATCAGAGAAAATAGAAATGATAATTTTGTATATTAAAAAACGTAGGTTTATGTTTATACTCTTTAGCATGTGTGAGCTTTGTGAAGAATAAAACTTTTCATAGTGTTACCCATATTTGAATTTCCATATAGGCTGCAATCCTGATGGAAATAATTTATTAAATTCTCATATCAAATTTGGAAAGTACTTTTTCTTATAATAAATTCTTACTTATTTGTTTTTACTTTTTAAATTCCCACCTAAGAGGGTGTCCTTATTAGTTTCAACAGCATCATAAAATGAGAGGTGAGAATTGTACATGTTTCGTGCCCCACCTCACATTCTCTTGGCCCATCATTTTACTCTACTTATTGTGGATGTAACCTAATGTCTCATTTCAAATGAATCACAGACTTTTCGTTCTCTATTCCCAGATTTCTCTGGTGCCAGTATGTATTATAAAATGTCCAAGAGAATCCAGTCAGCCCTTCTGATGCTTACCAAACCTGAAAGTGGTAGGAATAAACATGTAATGGTGCAGCCCTGACCAAGTGTTGGAGGGGGACTAGTGGGTAAGTGCGCCTGAGTCTGTGTCTCAAGTGGACAAATCTGAAATGTATCCTATGAGGCTTCTTAGAGGGATTGAGCCCAACTATTTACTGCAATAATCATACTGCTCAATAAGATATCCTAGGATTCAATTTTCTTTCTCTCCTTCTCTTTGCAGTTTCCCACTCCTCCTCTTTGAGGTGACTTCCTAAAATAGACTGTCTGTTAATAAGCTTTTGTCTCCAGCTCTGCTTTTGGAGAGGACCCATACTGAAACAAATTGAAATATGTTGAAATATGTGCATTCTCACTGAATATCTTTTTTTAAAAAAATTAAACCTTCAAAAAATGAAATTCATCATATCTCAGAATTTTATGGACTACATGCTCTATTAATAGAAAAAGAAAAGGTAATTTTACAGGCTGTAAGTTTGAAGATGTTGTCAATTAGGAAGAATGATTTCCTTGTGCAATAATTGCTTGCATTTCCATTAAATTACAGTTTTACATTACGTCATCTAAAATGCAAGCTTTCTAAACAATTCCAATTTTCATTAAACTTTGACAACTTAGATGATGCATGTGAGCGCTAAATGACTTATTTTACTTAGATTTGAATAAACTAATCAAAATTGTAAAATTTGTTGCTAAGTCATTTATTTGTAGCCCACTTTTATGTCATCTTATAAATACAGAAATAATCACGAAGACTTACAGTTTCTAAGTTCAAAAATTTTATATGCATGGTCCTAATATTGGAGTATTCTAGACTACATTTTTTTCCAAGAAGAAATCCCATTTTAGAGATAGTTTCTTTTATATCTTCCTTGCTTCAAAATTAGAAACTTTTATGCAGTTTGTTATAGTGTATAACAAAGATGTTTTCAAAGAACATCAAGACAAACAAATCCACTTTATATATCTAACTAAAATGTAAAATCCTTGAAATCAGAGCTTTTTGTCTATTTATTCACTACCATATCCTGAATGCTTAGAACAATGACGGACACAAGATATGCACTCAGTATATATATATATATATTTTTTCTTTTTTTTGAATTTTATTTTATTTATTTTTTTATACAGCAGGTCCTTATTAGGCATCAGTTTTATACACATCAGTGTATACATGTCAATCCCAATCGCCCAATCCAGCACACCCCCATCTCCACCTCCCCCACCGCTTTCCCCCCTTGGTGTCCATACGTTTGTTCTCTACATCTGTGTCTCAATTTCTGCCCTGCAAACCAGTTCATCTGTCCCATTTTTCTAGGTTCCACATGTGTGCGTTAATATACGATATTTGTTTTTCTCTTTCTGACTTACTTCACTCTCTATGACAGTCTCTAGATTCATCCATGTCTCTAAAAATGACCCAATTTTGTTCCTTTTTATGGCTGGCACTCAGTATATATTTATTAAATAAATTGAATGAATGAACTGATATGTACTCAGTAGAAAGGAGCTAAAAGGTGGTAAATTCATAATTAATTTGTAGCTGATGTTTTTCTTTAGTTTGTAGAATTTGGAGCAAAATTGAACAAATTTAAATATAGAAATTAATTTAGAGATATTTATATTACAATTAACAAAACAAAATTAGACTCCAGAAAATATATAAATTAAAAAGTCCATGTAAATTGAAAAGTCAGTTTGCATGAAGGCAGAAGAAGGAATACTTTTAAATGTTAAGGGTTAAGTTGAAATTTATTATTTTTTAAAAGACAAAGTAACTTTTTAAAAAACCAAGTTGAAATTTATTATTATTTTTAAAGACTATGGATAATTACAGGTTCAGTAAGTATTGCAAAGCTTAAACATTGTTACAAAGTATAAATTTTTTCCACAAGATGGCAGCAAAGATTTATTTTAGAATAATTAGACAACCTCTGCCATCATACCAAATGATGTACATCTTTAAAAGCTATAATGTATAAGGAACGTGGGGCATATTTTCTCTTATTCCTTGGAGGTACCACTTCATCAGGAAGGTTCTCTCATTGGTGGCTAGAGTTTCTGTGATTCCTTATACTTGCCTCCTCTCTTTTAAATGCTCCACCTCCATTTCACTTTTCATATACTTCCAGATTAACCTTAAATTACAAATCTGAACATGTCACTCATTAACTAAAAAAAAAAAAATTCCCTAAACCATACAAAATAAAGAATAATTCTTTTAGTTTATTCACTCAATCAACTCAGTAGCTATATTCTATTTACAAAGCACTATGATAGGCCCTAGGAAAATAAACAAGATAATGCATGGAGCTTTCCAGTTTGGGAATTACAAATATGTAAAGATATAGGAGATTGGTTCAAGATGGTGGAGTAGAAGGATGTGCGATCACTCACTCTTGCAGAAGCACCAAAATCACAACTAACTGCTGAACAGTCATCAACAGGAAGACACTGGAACTCACCAAAAAAGATACTCCACATCCAAAGACAAAGGAGAAGCCAAAATGAGATGGTAGGAGGGGCTCAATCACAATAAAGTCAAATCCCATAACTGCTGAGTGGGTGACTCACAAACTGGAGAACACTTGCACCACAGAAGTCCACCCACTGGAGTGAAGGTTCTGAGCCCCACGTGAGGCTTCCCAACCTGGGGATCTGGCAACAGGAGGAGGAATTCCCAGATAAGCAGACTTTGAAGGCTAGCGTGATTTGATTGCAGGACTTCAATAGGACTGGGGGAAACAGAGACTCCACTCTTGGAGGGCACACACAAAGTAGTGTGTGCATCGGGACCCAGTGGAAGGAGCAGTGACCCCATAGGACACTGAACCAGACCTACCTGCTAGTGTTGGAGGGTCTCCTGCAGAGGCAGGGGGTGGCTGTGTCTCACCATGAGGACAAGGACACTGGCAGCAGAAGTTCTGAGAAGGACTCCTCGGTGTGAGCCCTCCCAGAGTCCGCCATTAGCTCCACCAAAGAGCCAGGTAGGCTCCAGTGTTGGGTCACCTCAGGCCAAACAACCAGCAAGGATGGACTCAGCCCCACACATCAGCAGACAAGCAGATTAAAGTTTTACTGAGCTCTGCCCATCAAAGCAACACCCAGCTCTACCCACCACCAGTCCCTCCCATCAGGAAACTTGCACAAGCCTCTTGGATAGCCTCATCCACCAGAGGGCAGAAAGCAGAAGCAAGAATAACTACAGTCCTGGAGCCTGTGGAACCAAAACCACATTCACAGAAAGATAGACAAGATGAAAGGCAGAGGACTATGTATCAGATGAAGGAACAAGATAAAACCCCAGAAAAACAACTAAATGAAGTGGAGATAGGCAACATTCCAGAAAAAAAATTCAGAATAATGCTAGTGAAGATGATACGGAACGTTGGAAAAAGAATGGAGACAAAGATTCAGAAGATGCAAGAACTGTTTAACAGAGACCTAAAAGAATTAAAGAACAAACACCTAGAAGAATTAAAAAACAAACAAACAGAGATGAACAATGCAATAACTGAAGTGAAAACTATACTAGAAGTAATCAGTAGCAGAATAACTGAGGCAGAAGAACAGATAAGTGACCTGGAAGACAGAATGGTGGAATTCACTGCCACAGAACTGAATAAAGAAAAAAGAATGAAAAGAAATGAAGACAGCATAAGATACCTCTTAGGCAACATTAAACGCAACAACATTTGCATTATAATGGTCCCAGAAGAAGAATAGAGAGAGAAAGGACCCGAGAAAATATTTGAAGAGATTATAGTCAAAAACTTCCCCAAAATGGGAAAGGAAATAGCCACCCAAGTCCAAGAAGTGCAGAGAGTCCCAGACAGGATAAACCCAAGGAGAAACACGTCGCGACACATAGTAATCAAATTGACAAAAATTAAAAACAAAGAAAAATTATTGAAAGCAACAAGGGAAAAATGACAAATAGCATACAAGGGAACTCCCATAAGGTTAACAGCTGACTTCTCAGCAGAAACTCTACAAGCCGGAAGGGAGTGGCATGATATATTTAAAGTGATGAAAGGGAAGAAACTACAATCAAGATTACTCTTCCCAACAAGGATATCATTCAGATTCAACAGAGAAATCAAAAGTTTTACAGACAAGCAAAAGCTAAGAGATTCCAGCACCACCAAAACAACTGTACAACAAATGCTAAAGGAACTTCTCTTAAGTGGGAAACACAAGAGAAGAAAAGGACCTGCAAAAAGAAACCCATAGCAATTAAGAAAATGGTAATAGGAATGTACATATCGATAATTACCTTAAACGTGAATGGATTAAATGCTCCAACCAAAAGACACAGGCTCACTGAATGGATACAAAAACAGGACCCATATATATGCTGTCTACAAAAGGCCCACTTCAGACCTAAGGATACGTACAGGCTGAAACTGAGGGGATGGAAAAGATATTCTATGCAAATGGAAATCAAAAGAAAGCTGGAGTAGCAATACTCATATCAGATAAAATAGACTTTAAAATAAAGAATGTTACAAGAGACAAGGAAGGACACTGCATAATGATCAAAGGATCAATCCAAGAAGAAGATATAGCAATTATAAATATATATGTACCCAATATAGGAGCACCTCAATACATAAGGCAACTGCTAACAGCTATAAAAGAGGAAATCGACAGTAATACAATAATAGTGGGGGACTTTAACACCTCACTTACACCAATGGACAGATCATCAAAACAGAAAATTATTAAGGAAACACAAGTTATAAATGGCACAATAGACCAGATAGATTTAATTGATATTTTTAGGACATTCCATCCAAAAACAGCAGATTACATTTTCTTCTTAAGTGCACATGGAACATTCTCCAGGATAGATCACATATTGGGACACAAATCAAGCCTCAGTAAATTTAAGAAAATTGAAATCATAGCAAGCATCTTTTCTGACTACAACACTATGATATTAGAAATCAATTACAGTGAAAAAAAGGTAAAAAACACAAACACATGGAGGCTAAACAATACGTTACTAAATAACCAAGAGTTCACTGAAGAAATCAAAGAGGAAATCAAAAATACCTGGAGACAAATGACAGTGAAAACATGTTAACCCAAAACCTATGGGATGCAGCGAAAGCAGTTCTACAAGGGAAGTTTATAGCAGTAAAAGCCTACCTCAAGAAAAAAGAAAAATCTCAATCTAACCTTAAACTAAAGGAACTAGAGAAAGAAGAAAAAACAAAACCCAAAGTTAGTAGAACGAAAGAAATCATAAAGATCAGAGCACAAATAAATGAAATAGAAACAAAGAAAACAATAGCAAAAATCAATAAAACTAAAGCTGGTTCTTTGAGAAGTTAAACAAAATTGATAAACCATTAGCCAGAGTCATCAAGAAAAAGAGGGAGAGAACTCGAATCAATGAAATTAGAAATGAAAAAGGAGAAGTTACAACAGACACCACAGAAATACAAAGCATCCTAAGAGATTACTACAAGCAACTCTATGCCAATAAAATGGACAACCTGGGATAAATGGACAAATTCTTAGAAAGCTATATCCTTCCAAACCTGAACCAGGAGGAAATACACAATATGAACAGACCAGTCACAAGTAATGAAATTGAAACTGTGATTAAAAATCTTCCAGGGCTTCCCTGGTGGCGCAGTGGT
>NW_020175536.1:6419239-6420266 GCF_003031525.2 Neophocaena asiaeorientalis asiaeorientalis | reverse complement strand
GGAGCCTGTGCTCCGCAACGGGAGAGGTCACGACAGTGAGAGGCCCGCGTACCGCAAAAAAAAAAAAAAATCTTCCAGCAAACAAAAGTCCAGGACCAGATGGCTTCACTGGTGAATTCTATCAAACATTTAGAGAAGAACTAACATCCTACTTTCTCAAACTCTTCCAAAAAATTGCAGAGGAAGGAACACTCCCAAACTCATTCTATGAGGCTACCATCATCCTGATACCAAAACCGGACAAAGATAGTACAAAAAAAATTACAGACCAATATCACTGATGAATATAGGCGCAAAAATCCTCAACAAAATATTAGCAAACAGAATAAACACATTAAAAGGATCATACACCATGATCAAGTGGGATTTATCCCAGGGATGCAAGGATTCTTCAATATACACAAATCAATCAATGTGATACACCATATTAACAAATTGAAGAAGAAAAAGCATATGATCATCTCAATAGATGCAGAAAAAGCTTTTGACAAAATTCAACACCGATTTATGATAAAAACTCTCCAGAGAGTGAGCATAGAGGGAACCTACCTCAACTTAATAAAGTCCATATACGACAAACACACAGCAAACATCATTCTCAATGGTGAAAAACTGAGAGCATTTCCTCTAAGATCAGGAGCAAGACAAGGATGTCTACTCTCACCACTATTATTCAACATAGTTTTGGAAGTCCTAGCCACCTCAATCAGAGAAGAAAAAGAAATAAAAGGAATACAAATTGAAAAGAAGTAAAACTGTCACTGTTTGCAGATGACATGATACTATACATAGAGAATCCTAAAGATGCCACCAGAAAACTACTAGAGCTAATCAACGAATTTGGTAAAGTTTCAGGATACAAAATTAATGCACAGAAATCTCTTGCATTCCTGTACACTAATGATGAAAAATCTGAACGGGAAATTAAGGAAACACTCCCATTTATCACTGCAACAAAAAGAATAAAATACCTAGGAATAAACCTACCTAGGGAGACAAAAGACCTGTATGCAGAAAACTATAAGAC
>NW_020175536.1:6335542-6415032 GCF_003031525.2 Neophocaena asiaeorientalis asiaeorientalis | reverse complement strand
AGAAGAAGTAAAGCTGTCACTGTTTGCAGATGACATGATACTATACATAGAGAATCCTAAAGATGCCACCAGAAAACTACTAGAGCTAATCAACGAATTTGGTAAAGTTTCAGGATACAAAATTAATGCACAGAAATCTCTTGCATTCCTGTACACTAATGATGAAAAATCTGAACGGGAAATTAAGGAAACACTCCCATTTATCACTGCAACAAAAAGAATAAAATACCTAGGAATAAACCTACCTAGGGAGACAAAAGACCTGTATGCAGAAAACTATAAGACAGTCATGAAAGTAATTAAAGATGATACAAACAGATGGAGAGATATACCATGTTCTTGGATTGGAAGAATTAACATTCTGAAAATGACTATAAAGCAATTTACAGATTCAGTGCAATCCCTATCAAATTACCAATGGCATTTTTTACAGAACTAGAACAAAAAATCTTAAAATTTGTATGGAGACACAAAAACCCTGAATAGCCAAAGCAGTCTTAAGGGAAAAAAACGGAGCTGGAGGAATCAGACTCCCTGACTTCAGACTATACTACAAGGCTACCGTAATCAAGACAGTATGGTACTGGCACAAAAACAGAAATATAGATCAGTGGAACAGGATAGAAAGCCCAGAGATAACCCCACGCACTTATGGTCACCTTATTTTTGATAAAGGAGGCAAGAATATACAATGGAGAAAAGACAGCCTCTTCAATAAGTGGTGCTGGGAAAACTGGACAGATACATGTAAAAGAATGAAATTAGAATACTCCCTAACACCATACACAAAAATAAATTCAAAATGGATTAGAGACCTAAATGTAAGTCTGGACAGTATAAAACACTTAGGGGAGAACATAGGAAGAACACTCTTTGATATAAATCACACCAAGATCTTTTTTGATCCACCTCCTAGAGTAATAGAAATAAAAACAAAAATAAACAAATTGAACCTGATGAAAGTTAAAAGCTTTTGCACAGCAAGGGAAACTACAAACAAGACGAAAAAACAACCCTCAGAATGGGAGAAAATATTTGCTAATGAATCAATGGACAAAGGATTAATCTCCAAAGTATATAAAGAGCTCATGCAGCTTGATATTAAAAAAAACAAACAACCCAATCCAAAAATGGGCAGAAGACCTAAATAGACATTTCTCCAAAGAAGACATACAGATGGCCAAGAAGCATATGAAAAGCTGCTCAACATCAGTAATTATTAGAGAAATGCAAATAAAAGTACCATGAGCTATCACCTCACATCAGTTAGAATGGGCATCATCAGAAAATCTACAAACAACAAATGCTGGAGAAGGTGTAGAGAAAAGAAAACCCTCTTGCACTGTTGGTCTGAACCTAAATTGATACAGGTACTATGGAGAAAAGCATGGAGTTTCCTTAAAAAACTAAAAATAGAATTACCATATGACCCAGCAATCCCACTACTGGGCATATACCCAGAGAAAACCATAATTCAAAAAGACACATGCACCCTAATGTTCATTGCAGCACTATTTACAATAGCCAGGTCATGGAAGCAACCTAAATGCCCATCAAGAGATGGATGGATAAAGAAGATGTGGAAGATATACACAATGGAATATTACTCAGCCATAAAAAAAGAATGAAATTGGGTCATTTGTAGAGATGTGGATGGATCTAGAGACTGTCATACAGAGTGAAGTAAGTCAGAAAGAGAAAAACAAATATCATATATTAATGCATAGATGTGGAACTAGAAAAATGGTACAGATGAACTGGTTTGTAGGGCAGAAATATTGACACAGATGTAGAGAACAAATATATGGACACCATGGGGGGAAAATGGTGGGCATGGGGGTGGGGCTGATGTGATGAATTGGGTGATTGGGATTGACATGTATACACTAATATGTATAAAATGGATAACTAATAAAAACCTGCTGTATAAAAAAATAACAAATAAAATTTAAAAAAAGAATAAAATATATAGCTTCAGCAAAGTACTCACCTAGAGAAAAATATGATTTGGGTACTCTTGAGGCATAGAAGAAAGATGGGGGAGTGAGTTGAGTGTGACTATGGTCATCCTGATCTGTAATTCAGGGGAAAAAATTGGGGCTTGAGGGAATAATTAATATACAAGTATAATTAAACAGCACATAAATATTATTGGTGAATTTTTAATTGTCTCTCCAGTTTTAAAATGTATACATGATAATTGCAAAAGCATTAAAAAACTATAGAAATGATTAATGTGAAATTCACCCAGAATATCTCCATTGCCTACTAGCATTTTGATTTTATATATATATATATATATATATATTTAGACCTAGCTTACACAGACACCACTCATACTTGCATACTCTTAAATATTTATATATACAAATATATCATAAATGGGTCATAATACATATTCTATTTTTGTAACTGCAATTCACTTAATGGTAAGTCACGAAGGGTTCTTCCGCAAGAGACTGAGGGGCCGGCCTGAGCTGACACTTTCTCAGCACTAGACCTGGACTCCCACCTGGCACCAGAATACAGTCGCTTTGAATCGAAGATACATGACTTGCAAGAGCAAATGATGAACAGCAGCATGAGCTCTGGGTCTGGGTCGGTCCCTGCAAACGAGTGAGAAGAGGTCCTTGTATGTAGGGCCTTGTTTGATTATGACCAGACTTGGGACCGCTGCCTGCCAAGCCAAGGCCTCAGCTTCTCCTTTGGTGACATTCTACTGTCATTAACGCCCCTGATGATGAGTGGTGGCAGGTGAGACTGGTGACCCCACACGGAGAAAGTGAGCAAATCAGTGTGATCCCCAGTAGGAAGAGGGTGGAAAAGAAAGAAAGGGCTCTACTGAAAACCGTGAAGTTTCATGCCAGGAGGGGGATGATTGTGTCTAGCAGGTCCATCAGCCACTATGGAGAACAGTGTGGAGGTTCTTTAGAAAACTAAAAATAGAACTGCCATAGACCCAGAAATCCCACTACTGGGCATATACCCTGAGAAAATCATAATTCAAAAAGAGTCATGTACCACAATGTTCATTGCAACACTGTTTACAATAGCCAGGACATGGAAGCAACCTAAGTGTCCGTTGACAGATGAATGGATAAAGAAGATGTGGCACATATATACAATGGAATATTACTCAGCCATAAAATGAAACGAAATTGAGTTATTTGTAGTGAGGTGGATGGACCTAGAGACTGTCATACAGAGTGAAATAAGTCAGAAAGAGAAAAATACCATATGCTAACACATATGTATGGAATCTAAAAAGAAAAAAAATGGTTCTGAAGAACCTAGGGGCAGGACAGGAATAAAGATGCAGATGTAGAAAATGGACTTGAGGACACAATGAGGGGGAAGGGTAAGCTGGGACAAAGTGAGAGAGTGGCATGGACATATATACACTACCAAATGTAAAATAGATAGCTAGTGGGAAGCAGCCACATAGCACAGGGAGGTCAGCTTGGTGCTTTGTGACCACCTAGAGGGGTGGGATGGGGAGGGTGGGAGGAAGACACAAGAGGAAGGGGATATGGGGATATATGTATATGTATATGTATAGCTGATTCACTTTGTTATACAGCAGAAAGTAACACACCATTGTAAAGCAATTATACTCCAATAAAGATGTCAAAAAAAAAAAAAAAACGAAACATAAAAAGAGTTTCCGCCTCTCTCAAAAGTTTTCATTTTACAAGAGCAAAGAAAACATGGTATAGGAGAGCAGCTTACAGTAACAGGGAGTGACGTCCAACACCAGTGACAGTGAAAGAAGTTCCAAAGGACAGGAGGATGCTATTTTGTCATACGAGCCAGTGACACAGCAAGAAATTCACTATGCAAGGCCTGTCATCATCCTGGGCCCAATGAAGGACAGAGTCAACAATGACCTGATTTCGGAGTTCCCGCATAAATTTGGATTTTGTGTACAACATACTACCTGGCCTCAGCGTGATGATGAAGTGGATGGGCAAGACTACCACTTTGTGGTCTCCTGAGAACAGATGGAGAAGGATATTCAGGACAAGTTCATTGAGGCAGGCCAATTTCAATGATAATCTCTATGGGACCAGCATCTAGTCAGTGAAGGGAGTTGGGGAGGGGGCAAGCACTGCATCTTAGATGTTTCTGGCAATGCTATCAAGAGGCTGCAGCAGTCACAACTTTATCCCATTGCCATTTTCATCAAGCCCAAGTCCATTGAAGTGCTTATGGAAATGAACTGACGGCGGAGGTATGAACAAGCAAATAAGACCTATGACAAAGCCATGGAACTGGAGCAGGAGTTTGAAGAATACTTCACAGCCATTGTACAGGGTGACTCACTGGAAGAGATTTAAAACAAAATCAAAGAAATCACTGAGGACCAGTCTGGGCACTACATTTGGGTCCCTCCCCTGAAAAACTCTGAAGAATCCCCTCCAACCATTCTACTGTGAACAGAAGATATCAACTCCCCCTCCCCTCCTCCCTCTTCATTCCTGTCTCCATGGGGAGAACAAACGACTACTGTTCTTGTCCCCTTTTCTAGATATGTCCAAAAAATTGAGTTTTCTAGTCCTGTTCTGTTAATTTTTGTTTTGTTTTAGTTTATTTTGGGGGATGACGCCATCTTACTCGTCATGTGACTGTGCCCATTCCTGCATGGACCTTTCCCAAGCACTAGCACAAGTCAAATCCATCAGAGTCATTGTTTGCATAAAACCAAGCTGAAGCGAAGAGAAGAGAGGAGGACTGATGAAAAGACAGACTGGACTGCTGTGCGGCTTATGAAGTGAGCCCCATGCACCCCGCGAGGAGAGGCTCCCAGGCTTTGCTACCATCTGTACACTGCCTTGAGGCTTGGGATGGCGTGGTCATGGCGATAGAAAGTATCATATATATATAATATATATATATATAAAATTTATAGAAATATATAGAAATTATATATATTATATACTCTCATATAGTTTATTATATATTTACACACATTTGGACTAGAAAATCTATGGAGATATCATCAGTGGTACTGTGTTATTAGAGAAATGCTTTAATTTTCATATTCCAATCAGATGGCATCTTATATCTCAACTGGTTGGGGAGGGAGTGAAAGTGGTAGTTAAGTGCTGTACGGAGGGCACCTGCATTGGTCATTCTTTTGAGACCTGGGCTTTTCTTTAGGAGGGGTCAGCTGGAGGATGGTGAGAAAGGGCTTTTGCCCGGGGGCCAGAGGCTTGGAGCTGTGACCCTAGAGCCAATGCTGCCCTTGGGGCACAGTCAGGCCCGCGAGTGGGGAGTGAGAGAATGGCTAACGGTGCTCCCACGGTATTAAATTGCCGATTGTTTTATGCCACCTGATGTGTCTGCATGAAAGGTTTCCTTTTTGTTCATTTTTAAGCTGCTCTTAAACCAAAATCATGTTGTGCTACTGTGTCAGCCTCTTCATTCTTCCAAATTTTACTTTTACTATTTAAGTGAATGTGTAGAATCCAATTTGACTATGTTCTAAAGGCTCAAGATGTACTGGAGGAGCCGGGCCTCATGATAGATTAGGCAACCCGGGCTTGGCCATCCTGTCAGCAGAAAGGGAAGTGGGGGCAGGTGAGAACCGACAGGAGCTGGGCCTCCTATTGTAACGTGTCCCTTCACTCACCTGCCAGGGACATGCTGGGCTCAGCTGAGGCCCTGTCATGGGGCCCACTGGCAGGGATGGAAAGTCACTTGCCTTCCAGCTCTGCGCAGAGACAGTGGGATGGCCCTGAGCTTGGCCAGCCGCGTAATGCAAAGTTTGATTTGGGTTTTTTTCGCAGCTGCTTCATATGCCCTACCTACCCCAATCCCTCACCAACAGCTGGTAGCTTACTATTTCTTCAAGAAGAAAGTAGACTTTAATGCTGTCAATTTGAGCTGTAGAGCTGAGATTCACTTACTGTTGAGATGTGAAAACTTGTTGCTTTTTCCCAGAGTCAGATGGCGGTGATTGTGGTCAAGAAGGTTTTTCTCTGACCACAAATGCAGGCGGCAGGTGTGGCCCGGGCCCCGCCCCACCATGCTCCTTTGAAGCCACCATGCCTCCCTCAGCCCCACGCTGGAGGCACGACCCAGGGGAGAAGAGTGTGGACATGCTTGGCCCCAGGGTTGAGCCTGTTGTTTCCTAGCCCACTGTGTTACAACTGGTGTAAAGGATACATGTTGAAGATGCTTTGAGTGCTACCAGCCAGATTTAGGAAGTCTGTTAACAGTTCTCCTACCAGCATGATGAGGCTAACTGTAAAGTGTGGAGCCCAGAATGTGAGTAAAGAAAGGGCAGCAGCGGGCTTTGCTGGTGGCACAGTGGTTGAGAGTCCGCCTGCCGATGCAGGGGACACGGGTTCGTGCCCTGGTCCGGGAAGATCCGACATGCCGCGGAGCGGCTGGGCCCGTGAGCCATGGCCACTGAGCCTGCGCGTCCGGAGCCTGTGCTCCGCAACGGGAGAGGCCACAACAGTGAGAGGCCCGCGTACCGCAAAAAAAAAAAAAAAGGCAGCATCTTTACCCGCGCAGTACACTGGATTGGAGGCAAGAGGGGTAAAATGGTGTCCGATTATGACTCTGGTAAGGAGGGGGTGAGCTGGGAGTGTTGTTGATTTCTCTGATGTTAAATAATGTAGTTTGAATGATGTTCAACCCTCTACCCCTCCCAGGGAAGGAAAGCAGAGATTCAAAGCAAGCATTTATATATATATATATATACATATTTAAATAAATGATAGTTGAAATTAAAAAAAAGGAATGGGGAGAATAGTGCCATGTATCACAAGAACTGAACAATTTTTAGGAATAGAATAGTTTAGTGTCAAATTCTGCAGAGTGATTAACTGAGAAGACAACTCAGACAAATCGATTGGATTTGGCAATTAGTATCCTGGATGGTGACCTCTGCTAGAACAGTGTTAGCCTACCTGCTGTGGGACAGGAGACATGAGATGCAAAGAAGGGGTGAACTATTCCTGTGAGAAGATTCCTTTCAAAATCAGGATGGTAGCTCCAAAGAAAGTCTGAATATAGGAAGAATATTTATGGATTGCTTTGTTTATTTTAAATGGAGGAGATTAGAGCATGAATATAATTTGTGAAGAAACAAGCTGGTAGACAAATAGAGGGCTAAAATATAAGAAAAATAGGGAATAGCTAATAAAACAAGATTCTGGAAATGGTCAGATGTGATCAATAACTAGATGAAGCATTTGTTCATACATGGAGAGAGTATTACATTTTTTTCTTTTGGAGTCTGAAAGAAATGATGTAAAAATCAGTGTAAGTATAGTTAAGTTTTTAGGTATAGGGTGGAGAATTTGCATTCAAGGATCTTCACACCATGTCTCTATCCTTCATTAATACATTTCGCCTGACTTATACATGAGTCAAACTGGATTACTTCCTCTTGCCCTGATATGTCCTGTGATTTCTGTAATGCTTTGTTTTCTTTAATTCATTCTCTCTTTTCTAATATCTCCTTGTTTAAAACTTATACATTTTGGGCTTCCCTGGTGACGCAGTGGTTGAGAATCTGCCTGCCAATGCAGGGGACACAGATTTGAGCCCTGGTCTGGGAAGATCCCACATGCCTTGGAGCAACTAGGCCCGTGAGCCACAACTACTGAGCCTGCGCATCTGGAGCTTGTGCTCCGCAACAAGAGAGGCTGCAACAGTGAGAGGCCCGCGCACCGCGATGAAGAGTGGCCCCCGCTTGCCACAACTAGAGAAAGCCCTTGCACAGAAACGAAGACCCAACACAGCCAAAAATAAATAAATAAAAAAAACAAAAAAATAAAAAAACTGATACATTTTTAAAGTTCCAAACAAATTATACCTCCTACTTGAAGCTATACTCACCATATGATCCAGTTCAAGTGTGAGTTCTCATATCTGAAAGTTACAGGTTAAATAGTCAATGATACCTCCCAAAACAGAACCAGTATAGAATACTGGAGGGGAACAAGATGTGTGTGTGTGTGTGTGTGTGTGTGTGTGTGTGTGTGTGTGTGGTGATTAGGGAAAAATCTTTCAGCATATGATCTTTCATGGTCTGAAAATATATGAGAATCTTGTAGGTAGTAGAAGGGGTTCTTTGTTTTCATCTGGCTCAGTAGTTTTAGAAAATATATTTGATTCTCTTAAAAGTTAAATCAATTTGCTGCGTTTTGAAAACACAAACTTCACTTTCTTTTATTCAATGTAAAATGTGTATTAGATTTGATTTGCTGAAAAGTAAGGAAATGTTTATTTTTGTTTTGTTTCTGTTTGTTTCCCAAAGGTAATTCTAAAATTTTGTTAAATTGCTTATATAAGCTGTGAGTTTTTATCAATATATAAGAAAAATAAAATTAAGGAATATAATAAAAAGTAGTTGGATATCAATATAGTAATCAAAAACAAGTAATGAGAAGAGCCTAAATTTGGAGTAAGAAGACCTGACATTGAATCCAAATATATAGCTTGAGCATATTGCCTCACTTCTCTGGTTCACATGCTTTCTAACCTAAAAATAGGTTGTTAGGAAGATCAATTGAAAAAAATTTTTGAAAATGTGTTGTGAACCATAAAGTCTTGTAAATATATTAGTACACTTTTTAGAAGCATTCATGTAAAAGTATGTCCAATTTTTATTTAAGAAGCTTTACTGTATTTACAGTATACAATTCTCTATAAGCTTTACAGATTTTGAAATCCATATTCACAGCAATTTGCTTCTTATAACTAAGCACATGTTGCCAATTAAAAGTTCCTTGGCAAATTTTTATTAAATGAATTAATAGTGAATAATTGGTCTATCCAAAGTCTTATCAAAATAATTTATTTTTATTTTTAAAAATCAGAAGGTCTTTATTATGTTTTAAATATAGATACAGAATATTTTGATCTGTTTTCAGCAAATAGGTATTTAACTTTAGATTTTGATTCTAAGATCATTTTGCTTTTCATTCACAAAAGTAAAATATTTTAATCAGAGTTACAACAAAAATTGATTTTTTTTGGTGAAAATATTTGGGGGAAAATAAAAATATATTTGGCTGGATGGATGTCATTATGTCAGTATAATCTGTTGACCAATTTTCTTTCACAGCTAGCCATTCACAATTTTGCCATTTCATTTTAAATTTACTGAAGTTATTTTTATTAATAATTTTTTAAAATAAAATTTTAAACTAAGAGTTGATCCATTTATTAGTTTTTGTCTGCATAAAATGTTATCATTTATAACTCATACTATTGGGAATTTTATTTGGTCACCATTATTTCTACCAAGTCCAATGTGCTTGCATTAAATTTTATATATCATAATGTTATTCTTGGAGTTTTATTTATTTATACATTTATTTGTCTTATTCATATCAGTCATATTCACCAAAATTTCAAAGACTGAAAGGGTACATTTATTTCTTGGCTAATCTTAGGACAATATACAGAACAATTGCCTTCAGATAATTTAAGATTAAGCTAATATCCAGGGCCGGGGATAGGCCAATTATTCATAATTTTTCAATCATTCTGTGTCCTACCAATGTTTCTTTTTTTAAAAAGTACATTTATTTATTTATTTTTGGCTGCGTTGGGTCTTCGTCGTTGGGTCTTCGTTGCTGCGCAGCCTTTCTCTATTTGCAGCGAGTGGGCGCTACTCTTCGTTGAGGTGCACAGGCTTCTTATTGCTGTGGCTTCTTTTGTTGTGGAGCACGAGCTCTAGGCACACGGACTTCAGTAGTTGTGGCACGCGGGCTCAGTAGTTGTGGCTCGAGGGCTCTAGAGCACAGGCTCAGTAGTTGTGGTGCACAGGCTTAGTTGCTCCGCAGCATGTGGGATTTTCCCAGACCACGGCTCAAACCCATGTACCCTGCATTGGCAGGCAAGTTCTTAACCACTGCGCCACCAGGGAAGTCCCACTACCAATGTTTCTAATTCAATGTTTTACTATATTTATAACATACATTTTCTTTCCTTAAAGTCTTCAAAGCGAGTCAGCTTAATAGATATCATTTAATAGACATTTAAAAATTATATATTTGATCAATTATCTATGGTTCTGAATAATATATGCTTTTCTCCATTTCTTTGAATAGCTGAATTAATATAAATTATTTTATGGGAAATATTAATGACAAAATACTCAGTTGGTCATGAGATAAATGAGTCAGGAATTCATAAAAATCAAAGCAGAATGTGTTTAGAGGACTGAAGGAAAATAAGATCATATTGTAATACAAGAACAGAAAGTTTAAATAGAGTTTCAGGAAAAGTGTTCTAATACTAAAGTCATGCTATGAAATATCTTCCCATGGGAAGTGTGAATACTTCAGTTATTCAAAACCAGTCTGGAAACAGCATTAAAAAATATACCCTAGGGAGTAATTTTATACAGTGGTTGAGCCAACTAGGAGCCTAATAGGCCTTTACCATATCTACTTGGTATGACAAGTAAAATAGCAACTTTTATATAGTACCTGCCATTTGAAAGGAGAAATTAAAAAATAATGTGACCAGCACAGGTAACACAATTCTTTTAATAAAATGCAGTCACATTTTACTAACCTATAAAATAATAGGAGTAATGATGATTTTCAAATAATTTTGAAAATAAAAAATGTTATGAAGTATTGTCAGGTTCTATTACATATTTTATTGACACATATTACTTCTCTGGAAAAAGAATTCTATGAGCTGGAAAGTGGGAAAGAAAGGGAACTAATATAGTGAGAAGGAAAATATAAATAAGAAGGAAAGCAGAAAACATCTGCTAGGCACCCTAAATGACATCAAGCTGTAATGGGGCCAGCTCAAGGATATTATTCATACTAAGATAAAAAAGAAATCCAGATGTTTCTCTGCCAAATGTGTTAAAGTTAACATTCTCTATTTTTGTGAAGTGACCTTCTACTTGTAACATTATCATTTTCAAGATCTCATGTAAAAAATATTTCATTGGTTAAACTTTTGAATATCTGTTTCATAATATTTCAGTTCATTTTTCATCATTTAAAATAAGTATGTCTGAAAGACAATGATGTAAACTACAACTCCAGAAACTAAGAGTACAGTTGACCGTTGAACAACATGGGTTTGAACTTCACAGGTCCACTTAGCAGATTTTTCAATAGTCAACACTACAGTACTACACAATCTGAGGTTGGTTGAATCCACCAATAGGGAACTATAGTTAAGGAGGGACCATGGATACAGAGGGCCAACTATAAGTTATACTTGGATTTTTGACTTCACAGAGGGTGGGGACTCCTAACACCCCCCACCACATTGTTCAATGGTCACTAGTAATTCAATCAGCATATATTTTTGTAATATTTACAGTATACCATATTTATTTTAACAAATCAGGGGTCTTTAAAAATAGTGAAAGCCAACTAAATAATGTCTAAATACGTGCTTGTTTATGCTTCAGTTGAATCATCTAAATATGATTTCTTAATTTTCAGTAATAGCTGAGAACATGGGATTATTCTGTTCTTTTACATTCATTACTACTTATGACAACAAGAACAATTCAGTGCTTACTCTGTTCCAGGCTCTTTACATTAAATAATCCTCACAAAGACCAAGATGAATACTTTATTACCCCAAGTTTCCATATTAGGAAAATGAGGCATAAAGGAGTTAACTTGCTTTCCTAAGTTATCACAGCTGGTAGGTCCCAAAGACTTATTTCAAACTCAGGCATTCTGAATCCAGAGCTCATATTCTGAGGCTCTGTCTAAAGCATTTAGAATAAGCTTCTGTAGTATCTGGGAGTCATGTAGTTTACACAACAAAGTTCTAATATATTTTGTAGCACTTGTGTAATTAATTCGAAGACACTTTCAGTTGGAAATTGGCTATTACTATCTTCTCAGTAAGTGTTCTCTTGTAGTCAAAATTGTCTTACTTTCATTCCTACGTGCCTAGTATTGATACGATGTCATTATATAGTTTTGTGGATACCTAATGCATATTTGTCAAATAAGTTATATATTAAAATTTCACAGAGAAAGTTGCTCAAAAAAGGGGGAGGAGCAATATTTGAAGTTACTTTTATTCTATGGAGCAAGCTTTAAGAAAATTTAATTAAAATTTTATTTTGTGATAATTGAAGATTCACATGAAGTGGTAAAAAAATAATACTGACAGCTCCCATGAACCGTTTACCTGGTTTGTCCTCATGATGATATCTTGTAAAACTATAGTAAAAATACCATGATGAGGAAATTGACATTGATACAATCCATTCTTATTCAGATTTTTCCAGTTTTACACGTACAGATGGTCCCTGACTTACAATGGTTTGACTTACAATTTTTCGACTTTACAATGGTGCAAAAGGGATATGCATTCAGTAGAAACTGTACTTTGAATTAAAAAAAAATTATTGGAGTATAGTTGATTTATGATGTTGTGTTAGTTTCTGCTGTACAGCAAAGTGGATCAGTTATACATATACCCACTCTTTTTTAGATTCTTTTCTCATATAGATCATTACAGAGTATTGAGTAGAGTTCCCTGTGTTATACAGTAGGTCTTTATTAGTCATCTATTTTATATATAGTAGTGTATATATGTCAATCCCAATCTTCCAATTTATCCCTCACCCCCTTTCTCCCTGGTAACCATAAGTTTGTTTCCTACATCTGTGACTCTATTTCTGTTTTGTAAATAAGTTCATTTGTATCGGACTTCCTGATGGCGCATTGGTTAAGAATCAGCCTGCCAATGCAGGGGACACAGGTTCTATCCCTGGTCTGGGAAGATCCCACATGCCACAGAGCAACTAAGCCTGCATGCCACAGCTACTGAGCCTGCACTCTAGAGCTGCGAGCCACAGCTACTGAGCCCGCGTGCCACAACTATTGAAGCCTGCGCACCTAGAGCCCGTACTCTGCAACAAGAGAAGCCACCACAATGAGAAGTCCGTGAACTGCAACGAAGAGTAGCCCCTGCTCGCTGCAACTAGAGAAAGCCCCCATGCATCAACAAAGACCCAGTGCAGCCAAAAATAAATAAATAAGTAAATTTATTTTTAAAAGTTCATTTGTATCACATTTTAAGATTCCACATATAAGCGATATCATATGATATTTGTCTTTCTCTGACTCACTTCACTTAGTATGATAATCTCTTTTGATCTTTTCCTAGGCTAGCAATACGTGGTAAGATACTCTAGTGATGCTGGGCAGCAGTAGGGAACCACAGCTTCTTATCAGCCATGCGATCACCAGGGCAAACAACTGATACACTCACAACAATTCTGTACCCATACAGCCATTCTGTTTTCTACCTTCAGGACAGTATTCAATAAATTACATGAGATGTTCAATCCTTTATTATAAAATAGGCTTTGTATTAGAAGATTTTGCCCAACTGCCGGCTCATGTAAATGTTCTGAGCGTGTTTGAGGTAGACTAGGCTAAGCTATGATGTTCAGTAGGTTAGGTATATAAATGCATTTTTGAATTTTGATATTTTCAGCTTATGATGGGTTTATCAGAACATAACCCCATCGTAAGGAAGGAAGATCTGTACTCATTTGTGTGTGTGTATGTGTGTGTATGTGTGTGTGTATTCAGATGTAAGCAATTTTGTCACATGTAATGGTTCATGGAACTACTATCAGTCAAGATACAAAACAGTTCCATCAATACAAGGGTATCCATTGCCGATTGTACTCTTTTAAAACCACTCCAGCTCCTCCTTCTCTTCCTTAATCCCTAACAACCATGAATTTGGTCTCCATCTCTATACTTTTGCCATTTCTAGAATGTTATATGAGTGGAATTTTATAGTATAAAACTTTACTTGTTTTTTTTTCCTTTTTTTCTCTAGGTAAAATTCCCTGGAGATTTATCCAAGTTGTTGTATATATATCAATCCTGCCTTTTTATCCCTGAGTAGTATTCCATGGTGTGTACGTGCCATAGTTTGTTTAATCTTTCTCCCACTGAAGGACATTTTAAGCTGTTTCCAGTTTTTATCCATTACAAATGAAGCTACTATGAATTTTTGGCTACAGGTTCTTGCATTAGCATAAGTATTAATTTCTCTGGGATAAATGCACAAGCATGCGGTTGCTGGGTCATATGGTAGTTGCATGTTTAGTCTTATAAGAAACCCACAAACTGTTCCACAGTGGCTATACTATTTTACATCTCCACCAGGAACATATGAATGATCCAGTTTCTCTGCATGCTTGCAAGCATTTACTATTGCCACCATTTAAAATTTTAGCCATTCTGGTAGGTGTGTAGTAATATCTCATTGTAGTTTTAAGTTTCATTTCTCTAATGGCAAGCCATATTGAACATCTTTTCCCATGTCATCAATTTATCCTTTTTAGTGGTATATAGAAGGCAAATTTTATTTACTATTTACATATCCTCTTTTGTGAAACGTCTGTTTGTCTTTTGACTGTTTTCTAATTGGATTGTTCTTTACTGGTGAGTTTTGAGAGTTTTTTCATATAATCCAGATACTTATTTTTGGTTCTTTATGTATTCTGGGTACTAGTCCTTGTGTAAGGTGTGCAAATATTTTCTCCCAGATCATAATTCATCTTTTTAATTTCTTAACAGAGTCTTTTGTAGAAAAAAATTTTTAAATTTTGATCAGGTCCAATTTATCAAATTTTCTTTTATGGATCATGCATTTGGCATCAAGTATAAGAATTCTTCCTATAGCTAGAGATCTTGAAGATTTTTTTTAATGTTTTTTTCCTAAAAGTTTGACAGTTTTATGTTTTACATTTAAGTTTGTGATTAAACTTATTTTATTTTTTAAGAAATTAACTTTTGCTATTTTATTTTATTTATTAAAAAAAAGTTTTTTGGCTGCGTCGGGTCTTCATTGCTGTGTGTGGGCTTTCTCTGGTTGTGGTGAGTGGAGGCTACTCTTTGTTGAGGTGCACAGACTTCTCATTGCAGTGGCTTCTTGTTGCAGAGCATGGGCTCTAGGGCATGTGGGCTTCAGTAGTTGTGGTGCGTGGGCTCAGCAGTTGTGGCACATGGACTTAGTTGCTCCACAGCATGTGGGATCTTCCCGGACCAGGGATCGAACCCATGCCCCCTGCATTGGCAGGGAGATTCTTCACCACTGCGCCACCAGGGAAGTCCCTGTGATTAATTTAAAATTTTTTATATAACATTTAAGGTCTAGGTTGAAGTTTGTTTTGTTTTTTGGCCCATGCATGTCCAGTTGCTCCAAGACCATTTCTTGAAAAGATTATCTTTCTTCCATTGAATTGTTTTTTTCAACTTTGTTAAAAAATCTGTTGGACATAATTTGTGTAGGTCTATTTTTTAATTCTCCATTCTGTTCCATGGAGCTATGTGAAGATTTTTAAAAAATATTTATTCATTTTGTTTATTTATTTTGGCTGTGCTGGGTCTTAGTTGCAGCACATGAGATCTTTAGTTGCAACATGCAAGATCTTTAGTTGTGGCTTGCAGGATCTTTTAGTTGCGGCATGCGGGCTCTTAGTTGTGACATGCGGGATCTATTTCCCTGACCAGGAGTCGAACCCAGGCCCCCTGCATTGGGAGCATGAAGTCTTAACTATTGGACCACCAGGGAAGTCCCGTGAAGATATTTTAAGGTATATTTAATACTAAGAAAAAGTGAAAATTCTAGAGTTGTAGTTAGCAAATATTTTCTGTAAAGATTCAGATAGTAAATATTTTTGCCTTTGTAGCCTCTGTCAGCTCTGTTGTTGTCAGGCAAAAGCAGTCATAAATAATACATAAATGAATGGGTGTGGCCGTGTTCCAATTAAACTTCACTTACAAAAATATGCAGCAGGTTGGATTTGGCCCATAGGCTATGGTTTTTGAGGGATGTTGCTTTTGCCAATCCTTCTTCTAAAGAAGAGAGTAATAACTGAGGTAAAAATCTTATTGTCCAGAAACTATTGGATATTTATAAAATACTGCTAAATTCCTTCTAGCCACTACCATGTTTCCCATGCTAATGGCCTTGTTATCATCTTAATCAATATTTCTCACATGAGTAATGTAAGGAACTATTTTAAAGGGAAAGCACTCTTGTATATTGCTAACGGTCATTTAAGTTACTCTTTACTGTGATATTACTGAAATATGTAAAAACACAGAAATAAGTATAATTTTCTTATGTATTTGTATAAGAAAGACTATGAAGCAAATAAACTAACATTAAGAAAATTAATTTGGTGTAATGACTGAATGCCTTGTTCAAAATAAATAATTTTCTGAGGTTGAAAATGGTATTGACTCTCTTAAACAAGGACTACTTTTAGTTTGAAATGACTATGAGATGACTCAATTCTCCATAACTTCTGTCTGTGGAATTACTTTGAATACCTTGTTTAGTCAATACACTGATATCGTTGGCCTTCACTTGGCACACCTCACTATTTACATGTAAATGGTCACGTTCTTATTAGACTCTGACAATTAAAAGCTCTTCCTTGTACTATTTTTATAAACACCAACTGGGTACTGAATTTATGAAGCCATTCTTATGTTTAAGATGGTTTTCACAAGATCCAGAGTATACTTACGTTAAATATCATATCGTATAAATTAAATCATAAAGCTAAAAAATCTTATAGACAATAAGCCCTGTAAAGACATAAAACATCATAAAAAATCATTTGGGAAATGCTGATCTTGAATCTTTCTATTTAAAGCTGGCAGCACGGTCTTTCATGAAAATAATATCTGTCTAAACATATCTATAGGCTTTTGAAGAAATGGGTATATGTAATTTACCTACAGGTATTTGCTTTGGTATAATTAATTTATTCTGAAGGATTCACATGGAATCCTTGTCATCAGATTCTGAATTCTAATTAGTACTATAATGTTCTTCTGAGATATAACATAATGCATTTTTGTGTTATTATTTAACAGGTATTCACTGAATATCTACTGTGCTAGGACCAGAAATGAAAATAAAATTAATGCTTGGTCCCTGCCCTGGAGCAGTTTATTAACCAGTTTAGAAAACAAGACATTCACATTAAGTTTGTAACATCAGTAGCTAACATTTATCAAAAGCTTACTATTTTCCAGGTTCTATTCTAGGGTCTTTACATGTGTTAAATGATTTACTCATACATATAACCTTATAAGGTAGGTTCTGTTTACCTACCTTAAGTAACTAAAGGACAACTAAAGTAACTAAAGGACAGAGAGTTAAAGTAACTTGTTCAAGATCCCACAGCTAATAATTGGTGAAGGTACCATTCAAACCAGGCAATCTGATTCAATAGCCTGTGACTTTAATTCTTACTCAGTATTGTTTCCTCCAAAAGGAAATTAGTATCATCTGATTGGTTGATCAGAGCCAAGCTTTGAGTCAATTGGTTCTACAGGTTGCATTTTACCATCTTACACCCCTTTGCCAATGCAGTCAGTACATTAACACAACCATTTTTGGAAATTATATATAATTGGGGAAATTATTTGGTCATTATTATGGCCAAATTTGATTACACTTTTAGGAAAAAGCTCCACTACCTAAATATTTTCAATTTTCTTTTGGGAGGCTCCTTCAGAATGACTGACCCTTTTTTGAACTGCCCTAGGTTGGACTGGTAAAGGCATTGCATTTAACGCAAAGATTTTATTTCCTGTCTGGCCATGTTGAAGCATAAAAAGAATCAGGAAAACAATGTATTACAATCAAATAAACCTACAAGAGTTGGAAATTATTTGGCTTATATTGATATATTTTAAAGACTGTTTCTATATTCAAGTCAATTTTGACTGTTGACAATTTTAAAATTCATGAATTAGTCCAATCGGGGTTAAGAGTAGTTTTTGTTTATGATTTTCTTTTGTTTTGTAACTTCAAAAATAATATTAACAAAACAAAAAGACAACCTTCAGAATGGGAGAAAATATTTGCACAGGAAGCCACCGACAAGGGATTAATCTCCAAAATATACAAACAGCTCATGTTGTTCAATATCAAAAAAACAAATAACTCAGTCAAAAAATGGGTAGAAAATCTAAATAGACATTTCTCCAAAGAATACATATGTGTATGTATAACTGATTCACTTTGCTGTACACCTGAAACTAACACAACATTGTAAATCAACTATACTCCAATAAAAATTTTAAAAAATATTAATAGAACTTAAATTTGATGAAATGTTTTTTACTAAGTGCATTTTTACTATTGAGTAAAAAATTGTAAATATAAAACTTAGTTAACCCCTTTTTAGTGACGACCTGATAATTTGGGCTTTTTCTTCCTCTAATTCTGAGCCATTTAATTAACAACATATCACTATAATTCTATAATTGCTTGTCCCCATAACTACTAAACCATAGAAACCAAATGCTTATAGAGTGATAACTTACTCTAATAAAAGTTTTATTTAAGTCTTATTTGTTGAGCCTATTTAATTGTTAATATAACAGTGAAGGTATACAAATATGATTTGTTTGGTTATGATTCTCAGAGAAGAAATGACATAGGTTTGATCCTTTAAAGGAATTACTTATTTAGTCATTTTAAAACCAAAAAGAAAGGTAGCCTGGGGGCAGAAGGAATAATCAGAGTGATTTAGAGGAGAAATAGAATGAATTTCAATAAAATGTGAATATTTATAACTGATATCTATATGTTTACAGCCTGAAGCTATATATCAAAGTTCTAATTACAATATGCATAAGTTAACGCATGTGAAATGAAATTATTTTGTTACACAGCTTAAGCAACAAGTGTTCAAAATGTTTATTGATTCTTTGCAATTTTAGGAATTTAATCAGCAGATTTTAGTGAAGGACATTTTTATTTGATTCAGAGATACGTTGTCTCCACATTTTAACATTTTGAAATTGAGGTACCTTGTGTAATCCAAGGTTCATTTGCAGCCTCAATGCCAAAACTTGGTAAAGAAATAAGTTGCCATGTGGTCCACCCTGCCTGTGAACTTAACTCTGTAGGTGTAGGTGCTTATTTATCTAATTGTCTACTCAGCTAGGTTATTTACAAATTGGTACCCAAACAGAAGATTGAATTTTAAATTAATTTGGAACCATAATTGTAGCCCAAAATTCATAAAAATTATTATATTGGGATGCAACATTGAAATGGAAAGTACTGGGTTCAAAAGAGCATAACACAGATCTGGAAGATGAAAACATTACAAATTGGGCAAATATTTCTTGCTAGAGCATTATCTGCATGTTTTTAAAGTATCAACCAAGTAATTTACAGTACCTAATGGGAGAGAAAGTATACAAGAAGATAAAGCTAAGTTTTATTTTGTCATTGAGACATTTAAAAAAGGATTTCTGGTTACCCTCCAGGCAATGCAATTAAAGATAGGAGAAATTGCCAAATCTCTTGGAACAGATCACAGAATTTTCAAAGCTAGGAAAGGTTGGTGTGATGATTCATACATCATGCAAATCTATTCCTCAGATACTGAGCATATAACATTCAAAGGCTTCCAGCTGACTTCCAAGAGAAGCTGTTAACTTGCAGGGATACATAAGTCCTATAGGGAGAAAGGAAACCTTGAATTTAACTAAATCGGAAATGCAGAGAAAATCTTGATATTCCTTGATATGTCAGAAATTATACAGTGAATCCTAAATGTGATAAAGCAGTCAGGTTCATGGGCATAGACTATAAAAAGCAATATTTCTGGGTTCTGTAACTGCATATGCCTGGAAGTGATTCAGGAGAAGCTTTGGATTCTGAATTATTATGAATATTCCTATATTCCCTAGGAATAGGAAGACTTATTTCACAACTAATGTCCAAAGACCTCTAGCCTATAAATAGGACATCTCTCTTGCTTCCTAAATCAAGGTGGTAATTCCAACAATAAAAGGGAGAACTAGAGCAAAAACTAAAGAGTGAGAAGGAGGTGCTAAGAGAGAAGAGTAAAATGAATAGAGGGCCCCCAGTACCTGAGAGTGATAGAGGAGCCAGCGAAAAGAGGCTGAAAGGAGGTAGACAGAGAGAAGGGAGGAAAACAAATGGGATGTAGTGTCATGAAAGCAAAGCAAAATTAATGTTTCAAGGAGGGGGTAATCAGTTGTTAAATGCTGCTGAGATGCTGAGTAGTGTGAAGGCAGAAACGTGTCCACTGAATTTAGTTATACAGTAAGTCCCCTACATAGGAACAAGTTCCATTCTGAGAGCACGTTCGTTAAGTCCAATTTGTTCATAAGTCCAACAAAGTTAGCCTAGGTACCCAATTAACACAATCAATTATATAGTACTGTATTGTGATAGGTTTATAATACTTTTCATACAAATAACATACAAAAACAAACACAAAAAATAAAGAAAACACTTTTAATTTTATAGTACAGTACCTTGAAAAGTACAGTACAACAACTGGCATACAGCTGCTGGCATCGAGTGAACAGGCAAGGAGAGTCACTGACTGGAGGAGGGAGAGGAGGTAGGAGATGGTAGAGCTGAAGGACCATCGGCAATAGGAGTTGGAGGCCAAGCTGCAATTTCAGTCATGCCTGATGGTGATGGCACAGGTTCTGGTTCCTTGCTGGATTCAATTCTATCTTCCCTCTTGAAGAAACGATCCAGTGATGTCTGAGTAGTAGCTTTTTTTATCTTGTCATAGATGACATGGTAGCCCTGGATTGCATTCTGAACAGCTGCTGCAACCTTCATGTACTGTTCTACGTTTGGGTCCTGTGCCTCAAAAACTAACAGTCGCTCCTCAAATAAAGAATATTCGCTTGCCATTTCCTGCATCGTGAATCTCTTGGGTTCTTCTTTTTCCTCTTGTCTCTCTTCATCCTTTCTCTGGGTCTCCAATTCCATCAGGTCTTCATTAGTAAGCTCCTCGTATTGCACAGCAACAGTACTGTACAGTAAAGTATACAAAAGCACAACCACTTGTAGAGGCTGCACGCACGTGACAATGTACTCCAGACACGTGAACTAACTTACGTGATCGGACATGAGAATGCACGTTTGCATCTTTGAAAGGTTGCAACTTGAATGTTCGTATGTAGGGGACTCACTGTAGAGAGCTAACTGAAACTTAAGGAAAGTGGTTTTCATGCGGTAGTGTGGTAGAAGACAGATTAAATTGGTCTGAGGAGTTAATGGGACAAAAAAGTGCAGACTAAAATAACTTTTCTATTAAGTCTAAATGTGCGAAGTATATGAGCTGAAAGAGCATCGGAGGTAAAATTTGTTTTTTTTTAACTTTTAGATGAAAGAATTTAAAGACAAATTTGTAGAGGAATAGAGTAATTCATTGTGGTTCAAACTGCAGGTTATGACTCACTATTGTGTTGTAGCATTAATTTAGTGAGTGGTGACCAGCATTAATTAAAAAAAAAAGAAAAAAAGATAAAATATCAGTGTATCATGCAAGTAAGGTGATCTTACCTTGTAAAATTGTGTTTTTTTGGTACAAATTGTCAACTGCAAAGCACAGTGAGATATATTTTATACATTTATACATGATACTTATATACAGTGCATATGTTACATGTGATAAGTACATATATTATATATGTATAATGTGAATGTATTGGGTTGCAATGTAATACATATATTCCTTGTTGTGCGTCTTAGTAAAAAGAAGAAAACATACTCTGAAAGTGAAAGCATTAAATGTCAGCATAGATTCTGAAGAATGTGGGGGGAACTGGGACTCAGATTACATGTAGAAGAATTGGCCTTCAAGAAGAGGAGAGACATGCACCTTTTTGTATCAGGAAGGCAGGAGGAGAAGGTTGGTACACATGTAGGTTAATGACAGATTTGGCAGTAGAATATTGAAGGAATTCCTGTCTGATGGCTCGAATCATTTTAGTTAAGTACAATGCAATCATCTGCTGAGAGTGAAGTGTATGGACAGGGTATCACAACTTGTAAAGAACAAAGAACATATGAAATATTTGTTATAGAAATTAGATCAAGATGATTAGAGGATTATATTAAGATTGTGTATAGGTGAAGTTGTTGACTGAATTTATCAATCCATTTATGTACTGTCAATCCATTTATGAGTGCTTAGCTATCTGAGTATAGACATAGACACAGGTAACAAAGATTGTTGGATTCAGGGTTGGAGCTTTTCTCGTTGGAGGCTTTAAAAGGACAAATGGACAAGGAAGGTTAGTGCATTGGCACGAAAATGATTGAAGTAAAATATTGTAGAATCAAACAAAGGTATAAGGAGTTTGATATTTGGAAGAAGTGGAGAGGTCAGTGGAGCTGAAGGCTCAGAGGCTGAAGAACAGTGAGAGTTGGGGCTCTGAGCAGGCAAATGGAAATTTTCATAAGAAAGTGAAATGTTTGTAATTTTGAAAGTGGAAATTTTTTCAGTGATAAATTATAAGGGATTGGTGGAGTTGATCTGAACTATACCATTAATGATAAGAAAGTTAGGGAACCATTAAAATATGATGTTGGATAGATTGTCCATATGGACACTGAATTTCCTGAGATGATGGTAAGAATAGAGAAGGAAAGGAATACCCTGAGCAGGATACCAAAATCTTTAGTGAATGAGGTGAATTGGACAGGAGGTTGGTAGATAAAAACAACAAAGAACAGGAGTTTTTAAAGGTGGCTGAAAGAGCTTCTGTAGAACAAGACAACAATGACAACTCAAGCCCCACTTCTGACACATGAGAAGAAGATGTTGCCGAAGAGTCCCAGCTCTGGATTCAGACTGCCTGGATTCCACTGCTGGCTCCATCTCTCTATACTTCTGTGACCTTGATTAATGTTACTTAATCTCTCTATGCCTCAGTTTCACATCTCTAAAATATGAATAAAATACTTACTTTATTGGATTGCTATAATAATTAAATGAAATAAGGTTATGAAATTTATTCATGAAATAAATCCATGTACAGTATAGGTGTAGTGCTGTAAATAGGAAATGCACAATAAATGCTTGCAATTATTATGGCTATTATTTTCTAGAATGTTAAACAATTTCTACTTGGGAGAGCTGCAGAAGTTTTCTCAGTAGTCATCCATTTTCAGTTAAAGTAATGTTTGGGGAAGCTGGTAGGATTGTAGGGGCTTGCTGGTTCTATGGGGAGTGTTCCAGAAAGCCCAATGTGATTGTTTTGGAGGAAAAATAAGTGTGAGTAGGGTGGCACGTGAGGAAACAGACATACTGAGGAAACAGACAGATGAGAATAGAGCTAGAGATAGCTTAAAGATCTATCTGGCTTCACAGATACAATGTGAAGTCACAGTCACTGCCACAGTGGCACACCATTCACATAGACTCTACATAGAAGCTGTGGTAGAAAGCAGGGATATGAGGCATTTAGTGAATTTAGTACCAATAGTCCTTTGAGGAAGGAAAGATACTTTGGCCTTACAGAATTCACGCACTTGTGGTCTGGAAAGGAGGTCTTGTAAATGTGGGGTGGGGTGAGATATTTTCTTTCCTCCTGGAGTCATCATCTACAATGAGAACAACTGTGACTTGGAACTATGGATAAATGAGCACAAGCCACATGGTCTCTCACGGAAAGGGGACATGTACTTTGGCCATAATTTCCATACCTATTCAGTTGGTATAGCTACCCATCACCCTAATCACTATTGTTTATCTATTTCCATAGAGGTTATTACCATTACCTTAAACTGCTACTTGTTTACTTTTATGTTAGCTTATTTACTTGAATTTGAAGTAACAAAAAGCAATGATTCTATCTCTCTTGTTTACCATAACATCTACCGTACCTAGACAGCCACCATTATTTCTTAAATGGAGAAGATCCTACATTCCTTTCAATCCAGGTGACTTATATAATTCTGAGGATGATATACCTCAGTCTAATATGTGAAGTTACTTTGCCTTATAAAATTTCATATTGCTGTTAAGTGCCTACTATTTGGTGTAATTTCCCATTTTGAATTTGTCTTTCTTATGATACAAAAAGTGACATCATGATGAGTGATTAAGCACCGACTCATGGTTATGTTGTACAATAGTATAAATAATTATATTCTGTCTAAATTTAGAACTATTTTCTGTGAAACTTCCTACATTTTGTTCTTTTTATTAAGTCCTCTGCAAGGAAGAACATTTGGCTCATCCAAATATTCTTTACTTGAAAAGTGCTATACTTGAAAAGAGGTGGAGGAAGTATGACAACTTACTGATGCTTTCCTCACTAAATTGGTCTCTGCTCTGTAACAGCCCTCCTTATTTTCCCCTCATGGCCCTCATAATGAATTAAAATTAGTTTCAGGACTGGAAAGATCCAGTAGCTTCATGAAGAGTTCAGAATCTATAGCATTCTATTTTTTTTCTGAGAGTAAATTGTCAACTGGAAACCTTTCCTCAGTGCAAGTGAATAGACATTTCGGAAAACACAATTTTCTGAATAATGTTAAAGTGGTACCTTCATATAGATAGTTGCTTTGACAGCCCTAAGGAGTTGCAGGTGTTTTTTGATAGCAAAGATCATATTTAGCATTTTGAAATTAAGCATCTGCTAAGATTCTTCTTTATGATTCACATTTTGCAATAGGATTATAATGAATATTAACAATTCCTATATTTTGTCTTATACTCTGCTCCATTTCAGTCTACTTTGTTGAGGTTACTTAAGACTTGATCTGGGCCCTGTTAAGTTCTCTGTCTGCACTCACCCCATTACCTGTTCTAATTTCAATATACATATATATAGTTATATGTATACATATACATACACCATTCATACCTCTCTCCTAAGATTCAATATCCAATTGTCTTCCTGACATATCCACTCAAAACGGCCTAAGTTGTCTCAAATTTCACTAGTACAAGAATGAATTTATTGATTTCCTCATTCACCAAATCCAATTTAAGTCTTTTTCTTTCACTGTTTGGCATCACCATCCATTCATACTGTCTCATAAGGCAAAGTCTGAAGTATTTTTCTTCATTATTTCCATCTATTCCATTAGGAAGACCAGTCAAATCTACTTCAAAGATATTTTACAGTGTGCCCTCTTCTCTCTTTCTCCTTCCACCCATCTATATCAAGTCACCATTATCTCTTTCTAGATTACAGTTGACTCTTGACAACTTGGAGGTTAGGGCCTCCAATCCTCTGCACATTAGAAAATCCAAGTGTAACTTTCCAGTCAGCCCTTTGTATCCGCTTGTTGCATCTGAGATTCAGCGAACCACAGATTTTGTAGTACTGTAGTTAATACATATTTATTGCAAAAAAAAATCCACGTAAAAATATACCTGTGCAGTTCAAACCCAGTTGTTCAAGGGTCAACTCTACTTCAAGTGTCTCCTAACTGCATTGACTTCAGTTTTAGTCAAGCTTTCCTTCCCAGAGAAAGATCACTTTTCTTTTCCAATTATTTGCTCTAGTAAAATAGAACTACCATACGACCCAGCAATCCCACTACTGGGCATATACCCTGAGAAAAGCATAATTCAAAAAGAGTCATGTACCACAATGTTTATTGCAGCACTATTTACAATAGCCAGGACATGAAAGCAACCTAAGTGTCCATTGACAGATGAATGGATAAAGAAGATGTGGCACATATATACAATGGAATATTACTCAGCCATAAAAAGAAATGAAATTGAGTTATTTGTAGTGAGGTGGACGGACCTATAGTCTGTCATACAGAATGAAGTAAGTCAGAAAGAGGAAAACAAATACTGTATGCTTTATATGGAATCTAAAAAAAAAAAAGCAAATGGTTCTGAAGAACCTAGGGGCAGGACAGGAATAAAGACACAGATATAGAGAATGGACTTGAGGACATGGGAAGGGGGTAGGGTAAGCTGGGACGAAGTGAGAGAGTGGCATGGACATATACACACTACCAAATGTAAAATAGATAGCTAGCAGGAAGCAACCATGTAGCACAGGGAGATCAGTTCAGTGCTTTGTGACCACCTAGAAGGGTGGGATAGGGAGGATGGGAGGGAGACACAAGAGGGAGGAGATATGGGGATATATGTATATGTATAGCTGATTCACTTGTTATACAGCAGAAACTAACAGCTGTAAAGCAGTTATACTCCAATAAAGATGTTAAAAAAAGTTACCAATAAGTAAATTAAAAAAATATATCCATGGTAAGGCTCTCATGAGCCTGGCCCATATCATAAGGGCATCTCAGATCCAAGTACTGTATTAGAGGGAAACATTGCTCTTGTTTGTCACTGGTAGCTTTTTGGAATTCTGGTTCAAGTAGGGTAAAACCTACCCAATCCACAGGAACAGAGAGAAGGGAAAGATCATTCCCTAAAGGAACATCATGGCACTATTTCTAAGAGATGAGAAAGTGGATGTTGGGAAAACAATATATGTCCACCACTTCCACTATTGCCCTCCAATAATACATTCTCCACATGTAAGTAGGCTTATTTTTAAAACTTGAGTTCCATTATTTCACTACTGTTTAAAACTCATTCATGGTTCTTACTGCATTTAGAATACATTTCCAGCACCTTTTAATGGCTATAAGACCATATGTTATCGGGAACCTTTTCACTATTCAGTCTCATCCCATGCCACTTTCTCCCTCACCCACTTACACTCTTAGATGAAAGTTCTTTTTAAGGCAAAGTTATTTTCCCACCTTAGGGCAGTTGCGCTTGCTGTACTCTCTTCCTGGAGATATCTTTTGCTTATTCTTGCTATCCTATTACTTCTTATCCTTCATGTCACAGTTCAAATGTCACTTCTCTAGAGAGGCTCTCTCTGCCTACTCACTCCCACGCTCTTAATTTTCTATTATAGAGTCTATTTCTTTCTTTCTTACGCTTCTCACAAGCTCTAAACGTTAGTTGTTGTTGCATATCTTCCTAAATGAAATATAAGCTCCGTGAGGAGAGGAGCTATGTTACTTTTTAAAAACATAAACTTATTTATTTATTTTTGGCTGCGTTGGGTCTTCGTTGCTGAGTGTGGGCTTTCTCTAGTTGCGGCGAGTGGGGGCTACTCCTCGTTGCGGTGAGCGTGCTTCGCATTGTGGTGGCTTCTTTTTGTTGCGTGGGTTCTAGGTGCATGGGTTTCAGTAGTTGTGGCATGTGAGCTCAGTAGTTATAGCTCATGGGCTCAGTAGTTGTGTCTCGTGGGCTATAGAGCTCAGGCTCAGTAGTTGTGACACACAGACTTAGTTGCTCTGCAGCATGTGGGAGCTTCCTGGACCAGAGCTTGAACCCATGTCCCGGGCGTTGGCAGGTGGATTCTTAACAACTGTGCCACCAGGGAAGTCCCTATATTACTTTTTTTTCAAACTCAGAACTTACCACAATCTCTCTGGTCTGAATCACTAAATCCCTAAGGGCTATTTATGTCATTGTTCATGTTTTATACCTAGTTACACATACTTGGGTACCTGCAATGTTGCATAATATTTGTAATATCTAGTTGCTTTACTATTAGTGTTTACAATGCTTATTCTATATCAGTATTAACAAAGTTCCTTAGTCAGTTACTCAAAATAATTATTTTCCTGTCTTTAAAATATACCCTTTAAAATATATATTACTCATTTCTCTCTCCCTGCACTACTACATTATATTGCATTCCTTCCCTGCAACCATATAGATCTAATTTTATCCGTTTTAAAATCAATACATCCTCCAGTTGTTGTGTCATGTAAGCTTTATTTTTCTGGTTTCTTTACATTTTCAATACCTTTCATGGTCTGAATAGGTCATGTTTAGAGTCTAGACTATAATTCATGAAAATGTAAGATAAAGTGATAGGATATTTTTAAAATACCAAATATAGAAGGCACAGAATACAAATGTTTCCATTTGTATTTTGGAATAAATTCAACAAAGAAGGGCATAAACTAGCAGTATTCAGTGTATAGACATCTGTAAATATGTCAGGAAGAAGAGGCTAGTGATATTTTTAACTGGACCAAACAGCACAATAATAGTCATATAAGACTCTGTCCATTCCTTTTGTAAGACAAAGACTTTATCACTTACTTTTGGAGTATAGAGAATATAATTTTTGTTACATGGTAATATAATTATTAATGAAAATAAAAAAATAAAATCCTTTGAAATGAGAATTAAGGAATATACCTGGCATTAAACACTTTTAATGATAAATCAGAGTATAAATTACTTTTTGGAAGTGGGTGTATGTATCGATTTATCGTTTTTTGACTTAAAATTTAACGTGAAACTATTACTGTAATGTAAAATATAGAGCTGTTATTAACATCTGTATGATCTATATTTCTCAGTTGGAAACCAGATTGTTGTCAGGGGCTATGCAACAGACATGTGGAAACAAGTTCAGTGGCACAATCCTGTGGAAGAATCAATAAACAGTATTTTCAACAAGGTACCAAGAACTCTTGCAGGGATGAAGTCAAGCACAGGAATTAAGGGAACAGACAGGCATTGTGGGGGAAAAAAATGGTATTCAAGTTCACTGACAATAAAAATAGCTTTTGTATGGTAGATTTTGTCCAGGCAATGCTCCGGACGCGCAGGCTCAGCAGCCATGGCTCACGGGCCCAGCCGCTCCGCGGCACAAGGGATCTTCCTGGACCGGGGCACGAACCTGTGTTCCCTGCATCGGCAGGTGGACTCTCAACCACTGCACCACCAGGAAAGCCCTGTCCAGGCAATTTTTAAAATACCTTTCCACTCCTTCCAAAAACAGTTGGATATTTGTTAGGAGGCAAATCACCTGTCTGTGGTCATTATACTGGATCCTTACAGTTCATAGAACTGTGCTTAGGATGTTTCAGATCTTATCAGCAGCTTAATGCTACAGGCCTTCATCTGATGATTGTAAGGGATCTCAAAGATAAAATAATATAATCTTTTAAAGTTACCAGGATTTATTTTTTAGAGCAGTTTTAGGTCTATAGAAAAACTGAGCAGAAATTATAGAGAGCTCTCATATAGCTCCTCTCCTCCTGCACAGTTTCCCCTATTATTATCTTTCATTATTTTTAATGCTCCTGTAATTGTTGTACCAGAGAACCTGCAGGATTTTAATATGATCTCCATAAATAAAATTTATTCCAAGCATCTCTAGATCTACAAAGTTTAGAGTAATGGTTGAAAGTATGGTCTTTAGTATGAAACAATTGCATTTGTGATCAAATTCTGGTTCTGTTGCTTTCTAGCTATGGGATCTTGACCAAGTTCTTTAAATCTTTTGAGACTTAAATCCATTGTCTGTAATGTAGGAATAGCAATATCTACCTCATGAGGGTGATGTGGGAATTAAATTAGATTGTGACCCAATATCTATCTTAATAAAGAGTGGGTGTATTCTTATTACAAATGAATAAATGTCTCTCTCTTTTTTTTTAACAAGTAATGGTATGGAACTTCAGGAACATTTAAGGAAAAATTTAAGGAAACATAATTTATGGCCAAAAGGAAAAGTACAATAGTGTAGTACAAAAGAAAAATCACAGGCTTTGGAATGAAACTATGAAACTGGATGACTTTTAAAAAGTAGTTTAAATTGCCTGATTCTCTATTTTTTCAACTTAAAAATGGAAATATTGTTACTTATATTTTCTCTTGAGAATTAAATGAGATAATATATGTAAAGTATCTTCCAAAGTGTATTTAACATAACTGGACAAAGTATATGATTATACCTCTATAAGGAACATGCATATGTAATCTTTTCAGATTGTGTGAGATAATAAAATGTAAAAATGGTAAGTGTGAGCTATTTCATGTACTTTATTTGGATATTCAATAAAGCTTTTGATAAGTTTCTATACCAAGAGCTACATAAATATAAAAGTCCTAACAGATTTCTAGTTTTGATTTTATTATAAATGACTTTACTAAGATATTACAGGTAAACAGAAGTAGCCAGAACTCCACATGGACAGTTGTGTTGTCATATACCCTCACCCTTTTCACTCTAAATTCAAATGGCTGCACAGTTCTCACAATTCTCAGATGTGATTTTGGGTTAGTTTCCTACCTTTCTATGTTTTCATAACTCAACTATAAGTATTTATTATGACCACAACTTAATAAAGTAATTATGTATGTAAATATATTTGTGTGTGTATGTACATACAAAGCATTGGAATGACCCCTGAAAGGCAAACAACTAAGCTAACAAACACAGTATAGAATGTTGTTGGAAGTAAAGAGATTAAGGTTCTCTTCTCCTTTATAGTGGAAGGTTTTTCTTCTGTCATTTGCATTTGGAGTGTTAATACCAAGTATGTGTTCTGTTTGGGAAGCCCTCCACTTGGAAAAGTCAAACAGATCTATATGGTAGGCCAAGAGTAAAGGAGATATGGAATGAATTTGTGGAGATGACCCTGTCCAGGATTTAAGAGTGAGAGTTGAAAATGTTATTGTGTTTTCAGGAGAAGAGAGTAGACAGGGTTTTTGAGCAGAGGCTTAGCTAAAAATGAAGAATATACTTAAAGGTGGTATCTCTGACATCATATTTCTCAGGAACTTTTAGCATAGTCTTTGGACAGTAGGAGACACATATCCCAGGAGGCTGATATTTGAAGGAAATAAATTTCTGGCTAATGATTAACAAAGCACCTGTTTGTTTTTCCCCCCAAGGGATTCAAAGTACAGTCGGCCCTTGAACAACATGAGTTTGAACTGCACGGTCCACTTATATGTGGGTTTTTTCAAGAGTAAAAATTATAGTACTATGTGATCCATGGTTGGTTGAACCCTTGGATATGAAATAACAGAATGGGGAAGGCCTACATATATTATTTTAAGATTTTTGACTGTGCAGAGGGTCAGTGCTCTTAGCCCCAGCATTGTTCAATGGCCAACTGTACTTTAACATTTTTAATGACAATATATGTTGGTTTTGTTTTGTTTGTTTTGTTTTGTTTTACAAACAGCACTAAGTGATGAAGTAGTGTAAAATCTAAGTTCTGAGAGACTTAGAGGCAAATAAAGACATTAACTTTTAGGTAGATTAGGATCTTGTCCAAAGTCTTACAATCCTTAGTGACCAGAGCATGGACTGGAACCCAGGTTTTCCAGCCAACTGCTCTTCTCAAGACACCATGCTGAAGTAGTACGGGTGGTTCTATGTTATCAAGTGCAGAAATACATTTAGACAAAAATGCTCCAAAAATATCTATGAGCAATAAATATTAAGATTTAAGTAAGAATTAAATTTTCAAAAGGAATCTTTTACAAGTGCTGATAACATTTGAAGAGTGATTACTCATAGTTGCTTTGTGGTGGATCTGTCTTTGCAGGACTTAGAAGATGACGATGGGGAAATTACTACATGAATAGGTTTAGCGGTTTGGGCACTCAGCTTGTCTTTTCATCAGGCTAAAAGTTCCTCTCCTTTTCTGTCTGGCAGCTACACATTAAAAGATATAGCTCTGCATCATTCTAAGAAGAATATCTTTTTGTATTTTCCAATCATTTCAACTGTTTGATAGTATTTAAAAAAATAAGGACTTTCCTGGTGGTCCAGTGGTTAAGACTCCATGCTTCCACTGGAGGGGGCATGGTTCCATCCCTAATCGGGAAACTAAGATCTTATGTGTGTGGCCAAAAAAAAAAAAAAAAACTAAAAAAAATTTTTAAAAAGACCTATTTAATTAGTTGCACAATTTCTTCAATAATCTCATTGACAAATCATGAAAAATGACTGTTTCACATCAGTGCATATTACCCAGAATATGTTTTTTAAATGTCTTAAAGACAATCCTGCAATTCCAATATACAATGGAATATTACTCAGCCATAAAAAAGAACGAAATTGAGTAATTTGTTGAGATGTGGATGGATCTAGAGACTGTCATACAGAGTGAAGTAAGTCAGAAAGAGAAAAACAAATATTGTATGTAAACACATGTATGTAGAACCTAGAAAAATGGCACAGATGAACCAGTTTGCAGGGCAGAAGTTGAGACACAGATGTATAGAACAAACGTATGGACACCAAGGGGGGAAAACCATGGTGGGGTGGGGATGGTGGTGTGCTGAATTGGGTGATTGGGATTGACATGTATACACTGATGTGTATAAAATTGATGACTAATAAGAACCTGCAGTATAAACAAACAAACAAACAAAAAATAACACTGAACTTTCTTTGGGTTATTTGTATGGAAATATGTTAATATAAATGTTTCAGACATTACATGAAATTTCTAAGAATCTTATATGTTCTGGTATGAACAAAAATGTTCCTATAAAAGGGTTTCATCTTCAAGGAATTCATGGAGAAGACTGACAAGTACAGGTTTCTGGTAACTGACTATACTGCTGAACTGAGTGAATAAGCATTTTCAGAACTCTAATGGCAAACTGACGAATTCATAAAAGTGCCTTACAAAACATCAAGAAGAAAAAACAATTAATTACATGGGACTGAGTGAACTGATGAGGATGATTATAATTTTTGTGACTTCCTGTTTGAATAAAAAGAAAAAAATCCCACAAGGACTCAGAGGCAAAAAATATACAAAACAATTTTCACTGCAAAGTGAAGGATCTGTTACAGTGGAGGATTACTGGACTGAATGTCAATATTATGACATAGTATGAGTGTGTTTCGTGTTTGGTAATTGCAATCATTGTTGCTTTTCTTATGGTCATGCATTTACAATGCTTGGTGTCAGTTTATTTTTCTCTTGTAAAAATAAAATACAGTGTGTGTGTGAAAAAAAAAAGAACTTAAAACTAGCAGAAAAAAAAAAAAGAAATGAGTAAATGTCTTCCAAGATATTGACTAGCTCAATTGTTCTTAATCCTAGTGGTACATAGAATCACCTGGGTATCTTTTAAAAATACTGATGCCTTGGGCTTTTAAAATCAGAAACTCTGCAGGTAGGGCTTAGGCAACACTATTTTGAAAGACTCCCCAAGTGATTCTAATGCAGTCAGGTTGAGACTAAGCAAACCATTAAGAGGTCATCATTTTTCCTTAGATCGTGATTTGAATGATCTTTGGAAATAAACGTGACCTTGAGAAATTCTGGGAAAATTGTTTAGTTCTGTAAGTTCAAGTAGAGCAGAGACCAAGTTTGCAAAATTCAGCAATGAATAAAACTCTGAAAGTCACACCAAAAAAAAAAAAAAAATTCTTAAAGCATAATGATATGTAAATATAAAGAACACTAAAAAAAAGCAAAGTATTGAATGCTCTGTAAATGAAATTTTCATAATCTATAATGACAAGCACTAGAGTATTTGCTGAGACTAGATCACTGGCATTTCTTTAAGTGCCTAGCAGAGTACCTTCTTTAAGTAGGAAATAAATATGTTATAATGTGTCACTGAAATAAGTATGTTATAGTGTGTCACTAAATTTATTATTATGCTGGTTTATTTCCTCCCTAGCACTTATGTGTGGTGTTTGAATTTCAGTTTACATTTAGTAATGTATTCAAAACGTTTTCAGTTTTGTACTCAGTCTGATTTTTCTGGATGTTCCATTTGTTGATGAAGGTAGGGAAACCTTGTATATCAACAAACTGTAACTTTGTCAGGGTCAGCCAGAATTACTCCTCAAATGCTCCTGCTCACACTGCACAGAATGGCATTTTTATGTGATTTAGGCAGATTGATGTCTCTAATCACTTGACAGCATCTTTTATTCACAAAGGATTGCATCTTCCATTCACGAAAGATCACATTCTTCAATGCCTTCCTACTCAGTCTTGCCCGCTTGGTTAACTTTCAACTAGGCTCTTCTGATAATCCTTGATTTCCCTATTCTTTTTTCTTTACATCTTATCCAATTTTCCAATGTCCAACCTAAGCTAGATCATAAATGTGTATTTTTTTGGTTCTTACTCCACTCCCTATCTTCAAAGCATTAATGGATACAGCAATAAAATTGGCCTGATTAATGTTGAGTCCAGTTTTATTTCCCTTGGTAAGTATGTATGTTCAATTCTAGAGAAATAAAAAGGAAACTAGTGTAATGTATTGAGTTCCTATCAAGTGACTGGCCTTGGGTTGATATTTAACATATATTTTTAACCAGTTCTATCTGCATGATAGCTATGAGATTTACCTCCTTCTCTTGTTTTCCAATGTCTCTATACAAAATAAAGATCTCAATTATTCTTGAATTATTGGCTTGTTACAAAAAAAACTATAACAAATTGCCCTATTTCCAGTATACCTATTTAAATTAACTTTAGATGTTACTCTCAGATAAATCTTTCTAAGATATAGTTATCAAAGTGTTGTGGCTTGTCATTGTCTTATTCCAAAGGAGCGTGAGCATATTTAAATGAAAGCACGAGCACTAGGATATGGAAAATACAATATGAAAACGTTATTTGTATTATGATAGTAATAAAGAATCTATATTTTATTAATAAGCAAATAAATATAAAAGTGGGGGTGAGATATTTTTCTAAATAAGGTGCATGATTATTAATCATTGAAAACCACTGGGCCATAGAACGACATTCGGGTTACTTAGCCAGGCATTCATTTCCTCTAGAACCTTTACCTCAACCATCACTTTCATGCTAAATCCTCATTCAGTCTTTATTATAGTCAAACTTAATTACATTTAGCCACAGAAATTCCCTACTTTCCTAAGTGTTTATTCCTTCTGCCTGGATTGTTTCCTTCCATCCCTTTAGGCTTCAATCTTAACCATTTTTCAAATTCTAGCTCAGATGCTAATTCCTTTGTGAATATTTTAGCAGTTAGATCAGAGAACCATTCAAATTGGTATGATTAATAAAGGAAATAAGGGCTCATGCCAGTGAAAAAAGAAGATAAAGAGAAGGGCCCATGAGCAGTTTTATCAGGCCTCGAAGCCATTCCTTCATGTGGTTTTTCTACTCAGGCTGGTTTTCTTCTTGGTTACACAATGTTGCAGCAATTCAAAGCCTCACACTTGCATTCTACATCACGTAGAGCAAGCAAGCAAGAAAAACTTCCCCAATCCCCACCAGCGGCTGCACAATTCAGTATAAGTCCTTGGCTTCGCACTGAATTAGCTTAGGTCATCTTCCTACTTGTGTGGCCAGAGAAATACTGATAAGATTAGGTCAGCCAGGCCCGACTTCTGTGTTAAGCTAGCAGGGCCCCTCACCCCGCACTGCACCACCTGCCAAGAGCCTGTAGGTTATCAATTTCATGGCTGCTTCATAATGGACATAAAAACATTACATTCTGGGGAGACCTTCAAGATGGTGGAGGAGTAAGATGTGGAGATCACCTTCCTCCCCACAAATATATCAGAAATACATCTACACGTGGAACAGCTCCTACAGAACATCAACTGAATGCTGGCAGAAGACCTCAGACCTCCCTAAAATGCAAGAAACTTCCCCACATGACTGGGTAGGGCAAGAGAAAAAAGAAAAAACAGAGACAAAAGAATAGGGATGGGACTTCTTAGCACTTGTTACCATTGGTGGATTTGTTATTGGTTTGGTTGCTCCCTTTTTTAAAAAAATTATTTAATTAAATTAATTAATTAATTAATTTTTGGCTGCATTGGGTCTTTGTTGCTGTGTGTGGGCTTTCTCTAGTTGTGGCAAGTGGGGACTACTCTTTGCTGAGGTGCTCTGGCTTCCCATTGCAGTGGCTTCTCCTGTTGCGGAACATGGGCTCTAGATGTGCGGGCTTCAGGAGTTGTGGCACACAGGCTAGGGTAGTTGTGGTGCTCCACTGCATGTAGGATCTTCCCAGACCAGGGCTTGAATCCAGGTCCCCTGCATTGGCAGGCAGACTCTTAACCACTGCACCACCAGGGAAGCCCTATTGTTTATTTTAATAATTAAAAAATAATTTTTAAAAATTTATTTTTTCTTTCTTTTTTTCTCCCTTTTGTTCTGAGCCATGTGGCTGACAGAGTCTTGACTTGTCAAGTGCCTAAACTACTGAGCCTGTGCTCTGGAGCCCATGATCCACAACTACTGAAGCCCATGTGCCTAGATCCCATGCTCTATAGCAAGAGAAGCCACCACAATGAGAAGCCCATGCACCACAACGAAGAGTAGCCCCCAGTTGCTGCAACTAGAGAAAAGCCCGTGTGCAGCAGCGAAGACCCAGTGCAGCCAAAAATAAATAAATTAGTTTAAAAAAACAAATAAAGTGATGAAAGGGAAAAACCTACAACCAAGATGACTCGACCCAGCCAGAAACTCATTCAGATTTGATGGAGAAATTAAAATCTTTATAGACAAGCAAAAGCTAAGAGAATTCAGCACCACCAAGCTAGCTTTACAACAAATGCTAAAGGAACTTCTCTAGGGAGGAAACACAAGAGAAGGAAAAGACTTACAAAAACAAAAACAAAACAATTAAGAAAATGGTAATAGGAACATACATATCAATAATTACCTTAAACGTGAGTGGATCAAATGCTCTAACCAAAAGACACAGGCTTGCTGAATGGATACAAAAACAAGACCCATATATATGTTGTATACAAGAGATCCACTTCAGACCTGGGGACAGCTACAGACTGAAAGTGAGGGGATGGAAAAAGATATTCCATTCAAATGGAAATCAAAAGAAAGCTGGAGTAGCATTTCTCATGCCAGAAAAAATACACTTTAAAATAGAGACTATTACAAGAGACAAAGAAGGACACTACATAAGAATCAAAGAATCAATCCAAGAAGAAGATACAACATTGTAAATATTATGCACCCAACATAGGAGCACCTCAATACATAAGGCAAATGCACCTCAATACATAAGGCAAATGCTAACAGCCATAAAAGGGGAAATTGACAGTAACACAATAATAGTAGAGGACTTAAACACCCCACTTTCACCAATAGACAGATCATCCAAAATGAAAGTAAATAAGTAAACACAAGCTTTAAATGACACATTAGATAAGATGAGTTAATTGATATTTATAGGACATTCCATCCCCAAACAACAGAATACACTTTCTTCTCAAGTGCTCATGGAACATTCTCCAGGAGAGATGATATCTTGGGTGACAAATGAAGCCTTGGTAAATTAAAAAAAATGAAATCATATCAAGTATCATTTCTGACCACAATGCTATGAGACTATCATTTACAGGAAAGAAAAATAAAAAATACAAACACATGGAGGCTACACAATAAGCTACTAAGTAACCAAGAGATCACTGAAGACATCAAAGAGGAAATAAAAAAATACCTAGAACAAATAACAATGAAAACACCATGAACCAAAATCTATGGGATGCAGCAAAAGCAGTTCTAAGAGGAAAATTTATAGCAGTACAACCCTACCTCAAGAAACAAACAAAAAAACCCTCAAATAAACAACATAACCTTACACCTAAAACAATTAGAGAAAGAAGAATAAAAAACCCTCAAAGTTAGCAGAAGGAAAGAAATCACAAAGATCAGACCAGATACAAATGAAAAAGAAATGAAGGAAATTATTACAAAGACCATTAAAACTAAAAGCTGGTTCTTTGAGAAGATAAACAAAATTGATAAACCACTAGCCAGACTCATCAAGAAAAAAAGGGAGAAGGCTCAAATCAACAGAATTTGAAATGAAAAAGGAGGAGTAACAACTGACACTGCAGAAATACGAAGAATCATAAGGGATTACTATAAGCAACTACATGCTAATAAAATGGACAACCTGGAAGAAATGGACAAATTCTTAGAAAAGCACAACCTTCTGATACTGAACCAGGAAGAAACAGAAAATATAAACAGACGAATCACAAGCACTGAAATTGAAACTGTGATTGAAAATCTTCCAACAAATAAAACCCAGGACCACATGGCTTCACAGGCAAATTCTTTCAAACATTTAGAGAAGAGCTAACAACTATCCTTCTCAAACTCTTCCAAAATATAGCAGAGGAAGGAACACTGCCAAACTCATTCTACGAAGCCACCATTAGCCTGATACCGAAACCAGACAAAGATGTCACATAAAAAGAAACTACAGACCAACATCACTGATGAACATAGAGGCAAAAATCCTCAACAAAATACTAGCAAAGAGAATCCAATAGCCCATTAAAAGGATCATACACAATGATCAAGTGGGGTTTAACCCAGGAATGAAAGGATTCTTCAGTATATGCAAATCAATCAATGTGATACACCATATTACAAATTGAAGTGTAAAAACCATATGATAATCTCAGTAGATGCAGGAAAAACTTTCAAAAAATATTTCAACACCCATTTATAATAAAAACCCTCCAGAAAGTAGGCATAGAGGGAACCTACCTCAACATAATAAAGGCCATATACTGCAAACCCACTGCCAACATTGTTCTCAATGGTGAAAAACTGAAAGCATTTCCTCTAAGATCAAGAACAAGATAAGGTTTCCCACTCTCACCACTATTATTCAAAACAGTTTGGAAGTTTTGGCCACAGCAATCAGAGAAGAAAGAGAAAAGGAATCCAAATAGGAAAGGAAGAAGTAAAGCTGTCACTGTTTGCAGATGACCTGATACTAAAAGAGAGAATCCTAAAGATGCTTCCAGAAAACTACTAGAGTTAATCAATGAGTTTGGTAAAGTAGTAGGAAACAAAAGTAATGCACAGAAATCTCTTGCATTCCTATACACTAATGATGAAAAATCTGAAAGTGAAATTAAGGAAACACTCCTCTTTACAATTGCAGCAAAAAGAATAAAATACCTAGGTATAAACCTAACTAAGGAGACAAAAACCTGTATGCAGAAAACTATAAGACACTGATGAAAGAAATTAAAGTTGATACAAATAGATGGAGAGATATACCATGTTCTTGGATTGGAAGAATCAACATTGTGAACATGACTATACTACCCAAAGCAATCTATAGATTCAGTGCAATCCCTATAAAACTACCATTAACATTTTTCACAGAACTAGAGCAAAAAATTTCACAATGTATGGAAACACAAAAGACCCCAAATAGCCAAAGCAATCTTGAGAAAGAAAAATGGAGCTGGAGGAATCAGGATCCTGGACTTCAGACCATACTACAAAGCTACAGTTATCAAAAAAATATGGTATTGGCACAAAAACAGAAATATAGATCAATGGAACAGGATAGAAAGCCCAGAGATAACTTCACACACATATGGTCACCTTATCTTTGATAAAGGAGGCAAGAATATACAATGGAGAAAAAAAAACCCTCTTCACTAAGTGGTGCTGGGAAAACTGGACAGCTATATGTAAAAGAATGAAATTAGAACACTTCCTAACACCATACACAAAAATAAACTCAAAATTGGTTAAAGACCTAAATGTAAGGCCAGACACCATCAAACTCTTAGAGGAAAACATAGGTAGACCCTCTATGACATAAATCACAGCAAGATCCTTTTTGACCCACCTCCTACAGAAATGGAAATAAAAACAAAAATAAAAAAATGGGACCTAATGAAACTTAAAAGCTTTTGCATAGCAAAGGAAACCATTAACAAGACAAAAAGACAACCCTCAGAATGAGAGAAAATATTTGCAAGGGAAGCAACTGACAAAGGATTAATCTCCAAAATATACAAGTAGCTCATGCAGCTTAATACGAGAAAAACAAACAACCCAATCCGTAAATGGGCAGAAAACCTAAATAGACATTTCTCTGAAGAAGATATACAGATTGCCAACAAACACATGAAAGGATGCTCAACATCTTTAATCATTAGAGAAATGCAAATCAAAACTACAATGAGGTATCACCTCACACTAGTCAGAATGGCCAACATAAAAAAATCAACATACAATAAATGCTGGAGAGGGTGTGGAGAAAAGGGAACCCTCTTGCACTGTTTGTGGGAATGTAAAGTGATATAGCCACTATGGAGAACAGTATGGATGTTCCTTAGAAAACTAAAAAGAGAACTACCATATGATCCAGCAATCCCATTACTGAGCATATACCCTGAAAAAATTGTAATTCAAAAAGAGACGCACCACAGTGTTCATTGCAGCACTATTTATAACCTCTAGGACATGGAAGCAACCTAAATGTCCATCGACAGATGAAAGGATAAAGAAATTGTGGCACATATATACAATGGAATATTACTCAACCATAAAAAGAAATGAAATTGAGTTATTTGTAGTGAAGTGGATGGACCTAGAGTCTGTCATGCAGAGTTAAGTAAGTCAGAAAGAGAAAAGCAAATACTGTATGCTAACACATATATACAGAATCTAAAAAAAAAAAATTGTTATGAAGAGGCTAGGGGCAGGACAGGAATAAAGACACAGACGTAGAGAATGGACTTGAGGACATGGGGAGTGGGAAGGGTAAGCTGGGATGAAGTGAGAGAGTGGCATGGACATATATACACTACCAAATGTAAAATAGATAGTGGTAAGCAGCTGCATAGCAGAGGGAGATCACCTCAGTGCTTTGTGACCACCTAGAGGGGTGAGATAGGGAGTGTGGGAGGGGATGGAGGGATATATGTATATGTATAGCTGATTCACTTTGTTATACAGCAGAAACTAACACACTATTGTAAAGCAATTATACTCTAATAAAGATGTTAAAAATTACCCATTATATTCTGAGTAGGTAAACAGCAATATCCACTACAAGTCTTAAGTCGTTTACCAGCTAAAACGAACTCTTCATCTCTTGAATTACTATGATATTTTATGGAATTTATCTTAGTCTTATGTTTTCCTCATATTATTACATTTTTCTTTTATATCTACGAGACTTTAAGCTGCTTGAGGAGCAAGTACCTATAACTGATTCATCTTTTTATTCAACTTCTCCCATCTAGCATCTAGCATCATGCTTTGTTAATATACTCTATGTAGAACTAATGAAGAAATACCTAAATGAAAAAATAAATGCATGATCAAATGATCGTTTAAAATTATTTTCTTGAAATATATGTTCTGTTTTATTAGAAGAGCTCAAGCAAGTTTGGCACAACATATTCAGATATGGAAAGGACTCATTCATTAGAGAAAAGCTGGGTACAATGGTGTCTATGACAACTTCCATTTTTAATAGTTCATTTACCTCTTGAAGATTTGCTCTTTTAAGAGGAGGAGATCTTTTAAATGGATTCTTCTTAACTACATATCTTTTGTAATCCACAGCTAGTCCGTAAAAAAGTTGGTACTTGTGCAGATACACAAAAGGAAAGTACAAAGTAGTTAGGAGGGATGGCATGTTAGCCTGCTAAAGATTAAGCCTTTCTGTACAGGAAGAAAGTTGACCTTGGACAGTTCTTGTATTTAACTGAATACTACTCACGTAACACTGTTATTAGATTAATTAGTTGATCTTCTCTTGAAAAGGTAATTTCTTCTTATCAGAATTTTAATTATATGAATAAAATGTGCATAGTTTTTAAGCTTCCAGATTCACTTTGGATAAAGTGAATATAGAAGCTATAGTTAATACCTAAGTGGAAGCTACAGTTAATGAAAACTATTTTTATATAACTTTATGTATCAGAAATCTTGCCTCAAAAATGCTTCACTCAAGCATTAAACATTAAATCCAAATTGACATCAAGACCCATATATATAGTGGCTTATTTGAACACTCCACTTTGGTGCCTCATGGTCAAAAACTGAACTTATGATCTGCCCTCATCAAACCAGTTTCTCTTCTAATGTTAGCTGTCTTAGTAAGTGACTTTTTCATCCACTGAGTTATTTTCAGAAACCTGGGAGTCATCGTTGACATTCCCTTTTCTTCACTACCTTATATCTAATTCAAATTTTGTCAAGTTTACTTTCCAAATGCGCAAAGTGTGTCTTGATTCTGTTTACTTCTCTCAGCCGCTCTTGTTTCTACTCCAGGCCACCATGATCAACTGCCTGGACTTAGACAAATAATCTCCAAACTGTTTTTCTTGTTTCTAATATTGTCTTTCTCCATTCCAGTACTCACACTTTCACCAGGTTGTAAATCCCTTCATTAAAAGCCTTTGATAGCTTCCCATTGTTCTATGGATAAACATAAATTCTATAAGATTTATATAATATGGTTCCCACCTGTTTCTCCATCCTCATATTTCAATCATCTCTCTTTCTTCCTCACTTGGCTCCATCCACACCAACCTTCTCTGTTTCTGAAATGCACTAAGTTCTTTTGCTTTTAAAGCCCTTGCACATCTTATTTCCTGCATGTGAAATATTCCCTTCACCTTTCTCTCTCCCTACCCACCCTCCGCCCCACATAGCTAGCACAGCTAACTTCTACTCATCTTTCAAGTCTCAAAGATTATTTTAATTTGCCAGGGAATCTTTCTCGGAACCTCTTACCAGTTTAGGTTAATTCCTCCTACTATATAAACTCTTATAGCCCTCAGCACTTTTACCTAATATCATGTATAATGGTCATATTAAATAATTATTTGTGCAATTCTTTGTTAAACATGTGTTTTCTCCTTTATGCTAGAAACACCATGAGGGTAGGCACTGTGTCTACTTTTGTTCATCATTGTATTCCCACTACCTACCATAATGCCTAACATTTAGTATACATTCAATAAATATAAATTAAATGAATTAATAATGAAAGCATTATCGAAGAATAAAGATTTACTAAATGATTCTATTTGTCAAAGCATAGCTCATAGAGAAAGATAAGATGTGGCCAAATAGGAAGGGAAAGTGTGAGGCAACAAGTCACAGCAAAGGTGTTCTCCACTTGATGTTTTAAAAATGTGGCTCACAAATAACAGAAATTTTTCTCTACCTTATACCTTCCAGGCAGTGATCTTGACTTTACTCTGTGTGTTTCATTCTTTTCTAGTCTTAGCCTCCCTCCAAATTATTCTCTATGTAATTTCACTCACCAATTTCTATAGATTTTTTGGTAATATCATTACATTAAAAAAAATCCCATTGACACTACTGTATTACAGACTGTGGTTATTTTATTTTTAATCTGCAAAATCTCCTAAAAACATCTTCCTACCCCCAATTCATATAGCACTCTGATGTCAAATTAATCTTTGTAAAGCAATTCTCTGTTCATGTCACCCACAGTTCAGAAGTCTTTGTTTGCCCTTTGCCATCTATAAATCTAGGCAGCTTACTTTGGCATTCATCCCCTTACTCTCAATTTTTTCATCTGTTTCTTACGTGAATTATCTTTTTCAGTGGCCCGTCATATATTCTCACATCCATAATTTTGTTCATTCCTTTTTTTTTTTCTTCTTAGGATATCTTCCTTTCCTACTTTACATGTTTTTTACTCCAACATATATTTCCTGATTACTCCTGTGGGCAACCATGTTTTTTTTTCGCTGAAATTTATTCTCATCTACATTCTAGGATTATCACTTGATACTAGGTAATATTTTCTATCATTTATTTTATTGTAATATATAGGAGCTGAATCCCCAACTAAATTGTTAAGCACTTGAGAACTTTATTGAGGTCCCAGCATCTAAAATAGGAGCTAATAAACTAACTGTAGTCTCTGATAACTCATGGTAGTACCAGCATTTAGAATGGTATTTAGTATACAATATAGCCTAATGTATATTTAGAATCAATCAATCATCACTTAGTGAAAGGGAGGTGGACCAGATGAACAGAATATCTTAAGGAATATCAAACATGCAGAATGTTGTTAGTAGAGGAGCAGTATTCAAGCAAGGCTTGAATTCACAAGCCTTGAGATTTTTCATGTTTTGATGGTATCAGCTTTAGTTGAATTGTTCCCTCATGCAAGAGAGCAAGAACAAAGGGCATTTCAATGGAAAGAATGGCATGACCAAAGGCTCATGTGTATGAAAGATGGGCTAATTTGATAAAAAATGGGAAATTGCTCATTCCATGTGGAGTCTATTAGATTATTATCCATTTTTTTATAGGGGGAAAAAGTGAAGCTGTGTTTACATGAAAAAAATATTTTGTAAAGACTGCATAAAAAAAAAGAAATCTTCTTTCCTATACCAAGCTTATCGTTTTTGAGAAATTGAGAGAATTTTGGTCAAGAAAAGAACAGAATTGGAGTATGTGTAGGTATGTAGCAAACTAGGTAAATAAAACTACAAACTGAAAAAAATCCTGAGCCAATTCCCCATATTCTTTCTTCTACATTTCAAATTGTATCTCATTTGCCTGAACAGATAAATGAACTACTTCCTGATATTGATGTATTATAAATATTGTTGATTTACGCATCCAAATGATTACTTTTATAATTTGGATTTTTTTCCCTTCTCAGTGAGATGTTGGTATTGATCAACATTTAACTGGAAAAGAGAAAAGAAATTAAAATACTTGGAATTCAAAACATATAAAAATTATCTTCCATATTCTTACATTTGGGGATGAAAAAATAATCTATTAGGTCAATAATTATGAAAGTAGATTCTTTTCTGGTTAACGGAAGTCTAACACATCAAAACAATATAAATTGGTTCTTAATGGTAAACTAATATCTTGCTTTGATATTCAGAGGAGCATTTGAAAATTTGATATACTCTGTTCCTTGACTCCTTAATACAATTTATTTACATACTTACAACCATTTTAGATGATACCATGTTGATCTGAGAGGCTTGAATATTAAATATTTTCACTCTGCAAGTAACTTGGTCTTTTAAGATTTATTTCTTAGCATTTTGTTTTTTAAGTTTCATTTTGATTTGTTTTGGTTTTGATTCCACTTACTTGAAAGAACTCCTAGACCTTTGCTGCAGGACATACTAAGTAATGGAAGAGTGAGTTATGGAAAGCAGCCAAGCAGGTTATTTTATTTTGTTTTGATTTTGCTAAAAGTGTGAGCTTGAGGGCTTTCAAGGCATTTAAATTATCATGTGGGCTGCTTATCCACAGACACAAAATATCTAAGACAGACCCCCATAAAATCATTCACATTGTCTTAATGTGTCTCCATCTTTACCTATAGTGACCAATGTCACATGTGGTGAAAAATTTATATTTAATATCAATAGCCTAATTTTTAATTCTATAGTCATATTCAAGGATATAACCAGATAGGACAACGCACAGAGGTAAGATGCATGAACCTCTAAAGACTTCTCCTCAAATTCAACTTTTTCCTTTGTGACCTGGTGACCTATGAATCATTTTTCATCTTGGAGCGGGAAATGATTACATTGTAACATCATTTGTGTTTAGGTGGTAATATCACTGTGTATTTGATACGTGATCATATGAAGTTGAAAAGCCGCCACTTCTAAAATCTGTCATGGTGACAAAGTGAGGAGACCTTGGGAAAAGTCGAGGCTTCCTTGGTAGACATATTAAGTCTTCCATGGCCTCCTGCCTCCAAGTAGGAGTGCTGGAAGGCAGAAAAAGTGTCTGGTTGCAACTTTTGTCACAAACACTCATTGCTAGTTGAATAAAATATTTTCTTTGGATTGATTTTGTAAAGTACTGGTAACGTATATTACATTAAGAACTTTGGAAAGTACTGGTAATGTATATTACATTTCCAGTGGTCTAGCTGACATTATGGTTTGGAAAGTTGAATGCATTGAATACCCATTTAAAAGGGCATTTACGCATCCAATGATCCTAGAAAGATGGATCACTCTTTCTGGTTGAAATTACATTTTAATAGAATTCCAGCAAAAACAATATGCATTTCAATAAGTTTCATGAAATGGCAACATTTTGAAAATGCAAAAGAAATAGCAAGAGTGATGGTGGTGTTTGACCCAGAATATGGAAGTTGAAAGTTCTGGGAAATTATGACAAACTACAGAATCTGTAAGTTGCATCCTGGCTGTACTTTTATAGTAATAAAGAAGGAGTTTTAAAGACATAATCAGGGTCTCAGAAACATAGGATGTACATCAGTACATAGGATGCACAAGGTTATCCTAACCCTGGGGTGATAGTGGTAGGGAAGAATGTAGAGAGCAGACCGTGAAGAGGGAGAGAGATGGATTTCATGTGTACTGTCATGGAACACAGACTTGTGGTCTGAGAGTAGTACTTTAAATATTCTAGTTTTCCTGCTATATCTCCATTATCTCTGCATATGTTTAGATCAAGAGTTGGTAAACATTTTCTATAAAGGGACAGATGGTAAATATTTCAGGCTTTTCAGGCCATATAGTCTCTGGTACAACCACTGCCGCTATAGCCATAGACAATACATAATAAAATGGGTGTGGCTGTGTTTTGACATCACTTTATTTACAAAAGCAGGTGACAAGCTGATTTGACCCACTCTTTGTCTAGATTCTTGCTCACCAAGTCAAATTTTGCCCAGATCATGACATTAGCCTCCTTCCTATTTATAAAAACAGTCTTTATATCTTCATTCATTTATTCAGGAAATTTTATAGCACATCAAGTACATACCAGACCCCATGTCATACAGTGTGATACAGTAGTGAAAAAAGACCATTTCCTCTAAAAGTTTTTGTCTAAGAAACAGATGATAAATAAACAAAGAAGCAAGTAACCAAGATAATAAAAAAATCATTTTATTACCAAGGAAACAAATACTATGATGTAAAAGAAAGTAATTGAAGCTAGGAGCCCAACTTTAAATAGGGTAGTCAAGGAATGTTTTCTGAAGAAAGTGACATTTAAGCTGAAACCTGAATGATGGAGAAAACTAGCCATATCATGAGCCTGTGGAAAAGAGTATTCCAGGAAAGGGAAATGAAAAGTATAAAGGCTCTGAGATGGGAAGGTACTTGGTATATTCTGAGAACAGAAAGGAAGACTATGTGCCTAGAATATCAGGTATAAAATGGGATTGTAGATGAAGGTGGTATCCAGATCAAGTAGGGCCCTGAAGGTCATAGTAATGTGTGAGAAATGTTTTCAAATTGCAACAAGAAGCTGCTGAAAATGTTTTATAAGGGAGATAACAGGATATCATGTATATTTAAAAAATATTCTGGTTGCTAGATAGTGAATTAAAGAGGAGAAGCAAGAGTGGGAGGAAAGAGATTAGAAGTTTCTGCAGTGGTTCAGATGAGCGATTCTGAGAGTGGTTTCTGTGTAGAGAGAGACAAGAGGCTGGATTTGATATGCATTTTGAAATAGAATAATAAGAATTGCCAATGTATTGCATATGAGAGTAGGGGAAAAGAGGAGTCAAAGATAACTCTTAGATTTTTGAATTGAACATCTAGGAGGCTGGTGGTGACATGTACTGAAATTGGGATTAGCAGAAGAGAAATGCATAGGGGATGGAGTGACTCAAGAGTTTGCTTCATGCTTTGGATAAGTTGGGTTTAAAATGTTAATGAGAACTTAAGGAAACTTATAAAATGGGAAATTGGATATGTGTTTGTAATTCAAGGGAGAGTAGTGAACTAAAATTTTAATTTTTAGTGGTATTATCATATAGATGGTATTTAAAACATTGAGCTTGGTATCTGCTTCCAGCCACATGGAATAAAGGCCTGGACATACCCATACACCTTAAACAAATAAAAAGTGGGACAAAAATATAAGAAACAATGTTTTTTCAGAAATGGAACCACCAGCATCTGAGAGAAGGAAAACAAATGAGGTGAATCTTACTATTGATCCAACATATTGCCTTAAGAGAATATCTAGGCTGCAGTGCAGGGGGAGGGAACCCAAATGGACCCTCATAATTTCCCTGAGTTGAGAAAACAGAGCTGAGAATGCAGAGAGAAATTTATAGGGCAGTGCACAGGAGAGAAGAGACGTGGATGAGAAGACAGAGCTCTAGAAGTTGGAAAAGGCTTTCCCTTGAGTCTTCAGCTGAGTACTGATCAGACTTTATGTGAGAAAACTACCTGACACTGGGGAAAGAGGAATAAATGCTTTGATACTCTCTCCTCCCTCCAGGAGGTAGACCTAACAGTGGAGAAACCTGGAGATACAATCTCCATCAAGTGATTGAAGTTAACATCATCAGTAATAATACATATTGATATCATATACCCCCAATGTGCTATGTGATGCGCTCAGGCGTGCACTTCTCCTTTGTGGTATTATTTTCAAAAATCTATGACACAAGCGTAATCACGAGAAAACATCCGGCAAAACCAAAGTTCATGACTACTATTCTTCTGAAGTGTCAAGGTCATGAAGGATAAGGAAAGACTAAGGAACTGTCACAGATTCGAGGGGACTAGAGATATATCCTGGAACAAAAAATGCATATCAGTGGAAAAGCTGGGGAAATCCAAAATAAATTAGTTAGTAGTATTATAGTGATGTCAAACTCTTAATAATTATGCCTTGGTTATGTGAGATGTTAACATTAAAGAGAAGCTGAATGAAGGGTATAAGAGAACTCTCTATCTTTGCAACTCTTTTGCTGGTCAAAAATTATTTCACCATATTTTTTTTTAAAGAGCAAAATTAAGACTTTTCAAATAATAAAGCAGAGCACTGACACATCACTGGTGGAAAACTCTCCAATTAACCACACACACACATATAAACCAATGATGTTCATTCACTCCTTAAAATATAAATATACTGGGGACTTATAATGGGTCAAGCACTGTGGGGTTTATAGAAACAAATGAAACATACATGTTCTTTTAGTTGCCAAAGGGGATGATGAGTGTTATTATCCACGAGTAGAGGGAGACTGAGAAAGTTTGAATTTACAATAATGAAATTGGTTTCGGGGCTCAACCATAAGTGTCTTCGAATCATCTTCGAAGTCTGGTTATCTTCAAGGTGGATGTGTATTGGGAAAACCAAGATTTCATAAGAAAATAACAAAACTGTATGACTGAAATACTTCTAGTCTCTAATGTTTGTGCAAGAATCCTTTTTTATCGGTGTTTGATGATCACATGTATTGTAGGCTTCTTCATTGCCTGAGTGAGTTTCTAGTTTGATTCGAGTCCATAGCATAGGTGTTAGGGCAGGCTGGCTAAAGTATCCGAGGTGTATGCTGAATAGTCTTGATGTATTAATCAGTATTAATGTTGTGAAATCAATATCTGTGTGTATTCTTTACCACTTCCAATATTCCTGTTCTGCACCTTCTATTAAGGAACACATTCAACAGAGCTACTTTTCTATCTTTTCTCCGTTCCTTTGTGAATGGTAGAATTTAAGGGGGTTATTAAATGTATTAAAATAAGTAGACTGAATTTCAAATGAATGAAGAGAGAGGTATTTACAGGACTTGTATGCTTCTGGAATCCTCCTGGGATTTTTTGCTGGCAGCGTAGCCTGGAAATATTTAATATTTTCCAGAAATTATCCTCAGGGGCTCAATCCATTAACTCATGTGCATGCTGCAAAAACAGCCTCATATACTATTGACAGTACGTGAACAGAGGAAGGAAAGAAAATGAAATGGTTTTTCTGTCAAGTGCCAGGATTTAGTCATCTCTGTGTTCTATGGATTTAGTTCAGGGCTTGGCAATACTGGAAGTTCCAAATTCAACTTTGCTGAAATTAGTGAATAAATGAATGAATATATCATCCAGGGTTTCATTTAAAGAGCTTAAAGCACCACAACCTTTTTCTATTGTCTCCCTGAGTGTCCTTGGCAAAGCCAATTTCTAGTGCAGTTCAACTATTTCAGGAATGTTTCCCATATACCAGTAGATGGCAGTACCTCTTCACTTCTCATCTTTATTTAAGAGAGAAAGGAGGCAAGAGATTGAAAAAGAAAGGGACGGAAATGAAAACAGATAAAGATAGATTTTTAAATTCAGCACATTGTGTTTATTTAATTTTTATGAATGGATTTTTTAAAAAAGTGAACGGTTAAGAAGCAGGGGCAAGTAAAATATGTCTTAAGTTAATTGGAAATAAGTCATCAAACACAATTAACTTTGTGCTAGCTCATCAAATTTCATACCAATGTGTTATATTTTGATTAAATGACACTGTGTATTTTCTTCCAAAAAATAAGCTCATCAAGAGCCATGTGGAATATATGGTTTTTCCATGTAAATGTCACCTAGTTCCTTGCCAAGGTGAGTACTGCAGGTGTGGTAGGCATCAGTTTTTTTAGGATTTGGGGGTTCTACTTTGTTTTCAGCCTGGTACCTTGGAGAGTGCTTAGGGAAAACCTTAAATTATTTTTGTCTCCAAAATGTTTAAAATTTATTGAGCAGCTCAGGATGTTGAGAACATCTAGACAAATGCATGCCCTAGCACTGAAGCGTAATACAGAAAACTGCCCCAACAGGAGCTCATTATACATTTCCACAGAGATTCCCAATATGTGAAACACATTGATGCATTCAAAGTGCATCTCTGCCACAGTAGTTGTTAGGGAGCAAACTGAGATCACCAATTTCATTTCCTTTAGAATGAATACTTACTTGAGGCTTAAATCATGAGTGCCAGAATAATTTCCTCAACCTCTTCCCCTCATTACATTCATCATTCCTCCATTTACTTCAGCCTTCTCACACTGACCCTGCTACAAAAGGAAAAAACATGACTAAAGCCTAGGGAACAATTCAGAATTTTAAATAGTGGGTCCAATTTCCACTTGATATTTTGGTATCCTCTTATTTAGCCTATTTTACAATTTGTCAACAGCTGAAAGCACAACCTTAAACATTTTTCTAATCTACAACCATTGTTAACTGCAGAACACAGGTCATGGGAAAAATACATTTTTCTTGAAAAGGAGTATCTTCTCACATATTTCCCATGAAATTCATTCCTCTGAAAGTAAACTGCTATAGGGATAGTTTGACTAATTTTATATTGTATTCAGATCTGTATTTTTATTTAGTTGTTAATATTTAGGAGATATATAAAACTAACTATATAGTTATAGTAGAAACAGGAACTGGTAGGAATGATATAAACAAATTGCAAAGGACACAGAAAGATACTTCATGTTTACAATGAACATATGTGTTTTCCCTTGACCTACCTGGAAATAACAGAATGCACACAAGTCAACCATTGCAGATACATACTCTATTATAATTTTTGATGTTTGATGTATGTTTCCCCATTAGACTTTAAGACATTAGACATTTCCCCATTAGACTTTAAGTTGAGGGTAAGAAATGTTCACATTAATTAATTCATACAATCATGCTTTTATTAATCACTTATTGCATGCTTAATATGCAACAGATTGGGGATAAAATAATGAATAAGACATAACCTCTGCCTCTAAGAAACCTAAAGCATGTAAAGGCAAGGCAGACACATACAAGTAAGGTCAATAAATTATGGGTGCCACGATAGAAGTATGTATTGGCTACAGCGGTATCACAAAATCTTTACTGTCTATAGGAATCTTTACTGTCTATAAGAATGTAAGGTGGAGTGATGGAAAGCTTCATTAGAAAGGAACTCTTGAACTATTTTGAAAGATGTACAGGAGTTCACTAGATTGAATAACTGTGAAGCAGAATATTCTACACAGAAGGATCAGTGTGTGAATTTAAAAAGGGCATACATAGTGTGGTTTATTTGAAAAGTGAAAATAATTTGTGTAAGAAAGTGCAAAATATAAGGTGGTAAATGTAGATAGCAGTATGGTCAGGAAAGCTTTTCATGTCATATCAAGAAATTTGGACCTTATTATCTGGGCACTTAGAGTCAGGAATGGGTTCTGAAGGAAAGTGACAATCTTATTTGTAGTTTTGAAATTTCACTCTGACGGAGGTATAGTGGACAGATTGAAGGGTATTTGGGGTATTTGAGGGGTATTTGGCAACAATGAGATATGTTGGGAGACTGTGATAGTTTAAGCAAGAGATGGAGGATGAGATGAGTCCAAGAGAAAAAATTAACAAGCTCAGTTTTGGATAGATTTCAATTAAAGTGCCTGTTGGGATTCCAAGAAGAAATATATAGCAGCATTTGGAATCAAGGGAAAACTCTGGGTTAGAACTGCGGCCTTGAGAATCTATCCATGTATAAATGCTGACTAAAGCCATGGATATGGATGAGACCATCTAGTGAAAATGGAAAGAGAAGAGAAGAAAGGACAGACCATTGGAAAATGTAATATTTAAGGTGTAAATTAGTAAAAAGGAGCTCTAAGATGAAAAATATGGGAAAGGCAAAAACCAAAGAAGGAGAAAGTGGCCTTGTAGAAATTAAGGTAGGAATATGACAAATGCAGAATAGAGGTAAAATAGGGTAAAAATTGACAAGAGTCTCTTGAATTTGGCAATTAGGAAGTAATGAGGGTCTTTTCCAGAGTGGTTTATATGGAGTAGTGGGGTAAAAACCTGAAGGTTGAAATTTGAAGAGGGAGTGGGAGGTGAGGAGGAGGAGATAAATATATAGATTATTCTTTCAAAGAACTTTATGGAAGGAGAAGAAAGAGATATCAACTAAGTGGGTGTTAATGTATATATTTGGAATTGATCTTATCAAGCACACTTTGTCATCATTACAATACCATTTGCAGACATAAGTGTGATCCATGTAACACCCAGAAACATTCATGTTCTATAAGTGAATGTGATTCTCTATTTTAGAACACTTAGCTATATAATCAGGTAGAACAATTAAGGTGTAGTATGGTCAAAGATGAAAGCTTACGGCCTTGTAAGGGAGAGCAGAGTGGAATCCATAGCTCTAATTTTGAAAATTCTCTTTGAGTTTTCCAGATGGATGGGGTTTGTCCTTGCTCAGCATAGTTTTGTCTTGTGGGTTGGGAGCAGAGAATTCCATAAGCTATGTAAATGCATGACTGAATGGAATGAAGAGGAACTATTAACTCATAAAATGTGAGAGCTGGAAAAGTTCTCGTCAGTCATCTGATCACACAAAGACCTGTATTCTGAAAGCTATAAGATGCTGATGAAAGAAACTGAAGATGACACAAACAGATGGAAATATCATGTTCTTGGATTGGAAGAGTCAATATTATTAAAATGGCTATACCACCCAAGGCAATCTACAGATTCAATGCAATCCCTATCAGATTACCACTGGCATTTTTCACAGAACTAGAACAGAAAATTTTAAAATTTGTATGGAAACACAAAAGACCCTGAATAGCCAAAGCAATCTTGAGAAAGAAAAAAAACCTTAATAACTTTATTAATAGAATCTCATTTTCCTAAATAAATCTGTGTAATACCAATATACAACACTGATAAAAGTGGAATTTAATTAATATAAACTTATAAATTTAGATTTATAATAGTTATATATTTTGAACTTAATAAGAAAATTAGTCTGTTTTAATGAACACAAATGTCTAAAAATCTGAACCTGGAAGTTGCAATTATATTATCCCACAGCATCCAATTTATTTATGTATTTTGCTTTGATTATACTCTTCAAAGAAAATCCTGACTCACACAAGTAAGTTCTTGTAAATGGTAACAATTTTTAAAACATCATATTGGAATCTTAGGAAACTCAGCAAATAAACTATCTGAAAAGGCAGGGACACTTAATATTTGTCTATTCATACATGGATTATAATTAAGACTATTATGAAGCACCCGTTAAGTGTATTATAATGTATGAAGTTTTTTTTTTTTTTTTTTTCGGTACGCGGGGCTTTCACTGTTGTGGCCTCTCCCGTTGCGGAGCACAGGCTCCGGACGCGCAGGCTCAGCGGCCATGGCTCACATGCCCAGCCGCTCCACGGCATGTGGGATCTTCCCGGACCGGGGCACGAACCCGTGTCCCCTGAATCGGCAGGCGGACTTTCAACTACTGCGTCACCAGGGAAGCCCATGGGTGAAGTTTTTTGAGGCTTAAATTTAACTTAAGAAAGGCTCACCCTCTCATAAATCTTTTATTGAATGATTATTGTACAATGGTCTGCAGCTACAAAAATTGAATAGAGACATAGCCTTTGCCCTTAAGAAATTTAGTGCAAAGGGAAAATTAGACTCATAAAAATAAAAGCAACAAAATATCAAAGATGAACTGAAAAAAGCATGCAGTAATGTATAGGCTACAGTGGAGAAACAAAATGAGGAGAGAGCTCTATATTGAGGTTGTGGAAGAGAGTTATATGAAGCTTCCTGGAGGAGACGACACTTGCTCTGTTGTGAAGGATGTTTAGGAATTTACCAGGTTGACAAAGTTGGGGAGAAAACTAGTAGCTGATAAATGATATTATGTCTAAATGATTGAAAAGTCCTCCTACCATTATGTAACATTTGCTGAAATTCTTGTCAGAGATACAAGAGTCAAGAAATAATTCTTATATAGTAACAATAAAACCACAGAATGGTATTATCATGATATGATAATGTTTGAGTTTACTTGTACAAATTACCATACCACAAAGAAAACATGGACCAAGCAGAAATACCCAAGCATTGACTGGTATTTGTGTATGTTGCCTGAGTGCTTTAGTAGTGTACTCTCTGTTTATGAGCAGACATGTACAGGCCTAGATTTAAATAAAAGGTCAGTGTCACAGTATAAGCTTTATAGCTGATGACATATTTACAAAAAATCAAATATATGTAACCATGAAAGCAAGCTAAACATCCTTTTCAAGGTTTATACAAAAACACATTAATATATTGGAGATTGGCAACAGGTGAAACTTTGGCTTATAACACAATTTAATATTCACTTATTCATTCCCACTTTTTATTTTTAGAAATTTATTTATTTATTTTACTTTTGGCTATGTTGGGTCTTCGTTGCTGTGCACAGGCTTTCTCTAGTTGCAGCAGGCGGCGGCTACTCTTTGTTGCAGTGTGTGGGCTTCTATTTGTGGTGGCTTCTCTTGTTGCAGAGCACAGGCTCTAGGCTTGCGGGCTTCAGTAGTTGTGGCACACGACCTCAGTAGCTGTGGCTCGCGGGCTCTAGAGCGCAAGGCTCAGTAGTTTTGTGGTGCATGGGCTTCGTTGCTCCGTGGCATGTGGGATCTTCCCAGACCAGGGCTCGAACCCATGTCCCCTTCATTGGCAGGTGTGCTTCAGTAGTTGTGGCACACGACCTCAGTAGCTGTGGCTCGCGGGCTCTAGAGCGCAAGGCTCAGTAGTTTTGTGGTGCATGGGCTTCGTTGCTCCGTGGCATGTGGGATCTTCCCAGACCAGGGCTCGAACCCATGTCCCCTTCATTGGCAGGTGGATTCTTAACCACTGTGCCACCAGGGAAGCCCTCCCACTTTATTTTAGATACTTAAAAATATTTAATAACTTAAAGAGATATTTGTATACTCATGTTCATAGCAGTATTATTCGAGATAGTCAAAAGGTGGAAGAGACCCAAATATCTGTCAACAGATAAATGGCTTAATAAAATGTAGTATATAAATGTAGTATATACATGCAGTGAAATATTATTCACCCAGAAAAAGGAAAGAAATTCTGACACATGCCACAATATGGATGAAACTTGGGGATATACTAAGTGAAATAAGCCAGTCACAAAAGGACAAATACTGTATGATCTCACTGGGATGAGGTAAACGAGTAGTCATTCTCATAGAAACACAAGGTAGAGTAGTAGTTACCAGGGGCTGGGGGAGGGGGACATGGGGAGCTGTTTAATGGGTGTAGAGTTGGGTTTTGCAAGATGAAAAGTTCTGGAGATTTATTGCACACCAGTGTGAATATACTTAATACTACTACACTATACACTTAAAAATGGTTAAGACGGTAAATTTTATGTTATATGTATTTTAACACAGTTAAATACATACATATATTTAAAAATTAAACTAAAATAAAAGACTGATGGAACCCCTGCAGCCACTCTGGAACACAACTTAAAAGCCATTGCTTTACCCCATCAGCTCAGAGGTGAAACCTTAATGTAGAGCACCTAACCAAGTTGCCCACATATGCCTAAAGTGTTTGTGGTAGAGCAAGTCTAGGACTCTTTGTACCTGACTCTGAGTTGAGCTCTTTCTGTGATAAAACACTTTTTAAAAATCCCACTTTGTCCTCAAGAAAGCCTATTCCTATCACTAGCACTCCTACAAGTAAAGGAAATTAATACATATTACATCTGTTTTGATCTTTCCTTTGTTCTGGCAGATAGAAAAAATATTACGTTTCACTCTTCATTTTGAAAAAGAATGCTAGAAAAATGCAGACTGTGAATAGATATTCAGATTTAAGAATACACAAATTCATTTCCATATTAATAATTAAAAAGGGTTTCTTGTTAAACTTGGATATCTTTGCTTCTTGTGGTACGAGCACTAATACATTTGTTTGATTTCTTTGTGGTTAAATTGTGGTCATAAACTTATATTACAAAACAAATGAGCAAAAAATGAATTTATATAGGGTTTGACTTAATTATTGTATGCGAGATTTTATATCATTTTAGAAATGAGTGGCATCGCATTCTACAATCCTGCATCTTGTAAAACTAAATAGCAGAAAATTAAAAACAGACTGAGAACATGTTTAAACTAAAAAAAAAAACTCTTATACTCCAATACATTTAACCAAATATAGGTTAACTCTGGGAAAACCTATAACCATTGCAATTTGCTTAGTTGTGTTCACATGCCATGATATAACTAGAACAAAGTGCAATTATGCAAGTAGTAAATGTAACAGCAGTCCTTGAAAGTCAATTGTACATGTTATGATAGCATATACTTAATTCATCTCATCTATATCAACAACTATATTTGGATTTGTAAAGAAAAGCATTTTTTTGTTGTCTTAATAGTAAGACTTGTTATGCACCTGTTAAATGTATTACAATGCATGCGGTGCTTTGAGGCTTAAAGTTGACTTAATAAAGGCTCTCCCTCAAATGGGTAATGGTGGAGAAAGACTAGACATCACTAACAAAGATGCTGTTTGAACTTTGTGAACAATTCTCTCAATGCGTCTCCTTGATTCACTTTATCTTTTGCATATTTTTTGCTTCTTCTCCCATTCTCCTGCCTTTCCACTTTTTGTATTTGATCTGATTACCTATTACCTCCTTCCCGTTCATTCTTTTCATTTTTGTATTCATGTACTAATTATACAGCTTTTCCTTGATTTACATATGTTTTCTTTGTTCTCTCTGACTGACTGTAGGAGACAAGTGTGTGAAGAAGTTAAGGGAGAGGAGTGATAAGTGGTAGATAATTGTGTAGTGTGGCTGAAAAGATTGAGGCTTTTGATATGAGTCATAAGGTCACAAGTTACCTTTGCAGTTTAAATATCTGGATTTGACTAGAACGCTGTGAATAGGTGTTCAAGGAATGAATTTGAAAGGAGGAATCAAAAAATAGATATTTATCTTTGCCTAGATAATGTACCAAAGAGATAGGAAAGCAATGCTGTACCAAATGTAAAGGAAAAAACTCAATCCATGTTTTTCTAGAAAAATTATTTTCAACAAGAAAAAAATTTGAGAAATATGTTTCACTATGTCTGATTCTAAGATTATTGCATATATCGTGTTTTCCCAAAATTAAACATCCAATTATTTTTTTAAAATTCTTTTTATTTTTGACCATGCCCTGCGGCATGCAGGATCTTAGTTTCCCAACCAGGGATCAAACCCATGCCCCCTGCATTGTGAGTGTGGAGTCTTAACCACTGGACCACCAGGGAAGTCCCCTTTTTAGAATCTAAATTTCCTAATAGTGTGATAAGTCTCTATTTCCCCAGAATGATGTAGGCTAAAGTATTTTGATAAATGGAAAGATCTTGTTAACTGAGGCTTGCCAAAGAGCTCATATTTTGCACTGGATTCTAATGTTTTGAAACTTGTAACAAAGAATTAAAATTTATTAAATACCTCCAATAATTGCTAGTTCCTTACCAAAACTTCTTAAACATTGAAAGTATAGAATTAGAATTCTTCAGGCCTCTGTTCCATGTTTCATCATTCTTTAAAAGTGTAACAAATTTAATAAGATAGTCATAAGTATATTTTTAAAGAAAGCTACTTTATAATTATATGGTGGCTTTGTAACACACTCCTTATTTATAGTTATCTAGTGTTTTTGTAAAATACTATGTACATTCAGCTCTGAATATCTTGATTGCAGGGACTTAGCTTGTTCCTCTTTGAATCCTCAGCATGCTTCTTTGCATATAGCGAAGAGTAAATAGTTACAAAAATATTGAATTTGTGACTTAGGGCTTTTCGTTCTGACACAGGACAAAGGCTGAAATCCTAGAAGGCTACCTATTAATGATATTTTCTCAATATGATACTGTGTCCATAAAGGATCAATAAATATTTGCTCTCACTAGGAAAGATATTGGAAACAAAATGAAAAAAGTGCTTACCATAAATTACCCTAAATTATTGAAATAGCTACATTTGGAAGTTCTGGTTCTCAGCCTCAAGAATGCTACAGCATATCTGAAGACAATTTAGAGAAAGTACACACAGCTTTTATTAGTAGAGATCAGAAAGTATAGGCTTTAATTTGACTGACCTTAGTTATAAAAAAGTATCTTACATTAGAATTGAATAAGAGACCTATAGGAGAAAATAATTTTGGACCTTATTTTCCTCTCGTGAATTAAGTACTTAAGTGACTGTGAAATTGCCCTTCTAAGCAAAAGGAAAGAAAACAAGAAAATATTTACATTTCTGTGATTATAATGTTTCTACAATTAAGAGTCATGTTGGAACAAGAGCCAAACGCAGTGGGATTAATTAAGTAAAAATCTACACATCCTCTGTTTCTTATCATGATTATATGAGCTACTTTCTGTATGTTTGCTGAGGAGGAGAGAACAGTCCAAGATATTCAGCTATTTAACTATGATTTTTGTGGTTAATTTCCCAGGAACGTAGTATTTGTATATGAGGTTTGTGGTGACCAGAAAACTTACATGTTTGTTATAGGTTATCCTATTTGCTCACTCAGCCAGTAAAATGTTTTTTTAATGGAAAATTGAATTTTCTTACTTAAGCTGTAAATTAATTTATTAGCTTTGAGAAAATTAATTCAGTGCTCTATAAATGAACTCCACCATCATATAATCAATTCAATACCATGTGTGGGTTTTGTGGTTAAAAAGAACGTTTTGACTAGCTCTCCTCCATAGCTGCCAAAAATTAGTGTTGCCTTTGACAGATCTAATTTAAATGCAGTATGAAGCTTGGAACCTTTTACATGCATGACAACAGCTTAAAATATAGGACTTTCACTTAGAAAACATAAAATCTGGGAGTAGCAATCACCTAAGATTCATGAAGACAATGGATATTGTTAACATTGATTTATTTACTTGGAAACACTTAAACTTGAAAGAGTAAACCTGAGACAAATGAGAGTGTATAAGTAAATACTAAGAAATGTTAAAGGCTTAAACATGAATTAGGTCATTAAGGTATTAGTTCAATTAATGACAGATGAAGTCAAGATTAAGGTAGGAGAATATCACTAAACTTTTTGAGTTTGTATTAGAAAAAATTACTCTGCTTCTTTACCAAAACATCTTTAGATGGTACCATCAAAGTATTATTGGATTAGATAAAATGAATTATTTTGGCTAGTGTTAGAAATCTGTATATGTAAGAAAGATATTAAATATTTGCAATTAGATGCTGATATTTACAATATTTAAAATATATTCTAATAGAGTTACCATATGATCCTGCAATCCCACTCCTGGGCATATATCCAGAGAAAACTCCAATTTGAAAAGATACATGAACCTCAGTGTTCATAGCAACACTATTTACAATAGCTAAGACATGGAAGCAACCCAAATGTCCATCAACAGATAAATGGGTAAAGAAGATGTGGTACATATATACAATGGAATATTACTCAGCCATAAAAAAGAATGAAATAATGCCATCTGCAGCAACATGGCTGTAACTAGAAATTATCTTATTAAGTGAAGTCAGACAGGGAAAGACAAATATCATATGATATCACTTACATGTGATATCTAAAAAAAATGATACAAATGAACTTATCTACAAAACAGAGAAAGACTCAGAGACATAGAAAACAAACCTATGGTTACCAAAGGGGATAGTGGTAGTGGTGGGGAGATAAATTAGGAGTTTGGGATTAACATATACATACTACTATATAAAATAGGTAAACAACAAGGACCTACTGTATATCACAGAGAACTATACTCAATACCTTGTAATAACCTATAATGGAAAAAAATCTGAAAAAAAAATTATTGAATCACTTTGCTGTACACTTGAAACTAACACATTTTAAATTAACTACACCTCAATAAAAAAGCATATTCTAACTTCTACCTTCTAACATGCTCTATGTAGAATTTCCCTTTCCTGTCTCAGGCAATCCCATAACTTTCTGGTTACTTTTGGGTAAAAAAAAAGTCTATTGCAGTACAGTACAATTTAAATCAGTTGAGTATTTTAAGTTCATGTTCTTCCTTCTGCATAACTTTTGCTAAACCTCAGCCTGAGGGTCTCATTGTAAAGAAGGGCAAAATCAGCTCTTTAACTCCTCTCCTGCCTGTTTCTAGGATCAGAGAAGGAGAAATGTGCAGAAATATTTTTACTTAATTGGTGCCTTTGTAGTCTTCTTGGTTTTCAATGAGATGGGTATGGCCAGCATTTAAATGGTGACTCTTTCATGTGGAACATGTGAAGTCATCACAGATTTTGTAGGTTTTCCCACTGAACAGCTTTCTAATGTGGAAGCCATTCTCTTCACACCTTCCTTGAGTTCTCTTTCCCCACAGTATATCATTTCTGTTGTTGCTGGAATCAGCTTCTGAGGTGGCTACTGAAGCCGATTTACCTTCTTATCTGGCTCATGGGAAATTCCCACACCCTTATCATGCCAAACAGTTTGAATGTTGCATGTCTCACTGCTGTCTCCACTTTTCACTTTGCATAATCTCTCCACTCTCTCTTCCTTCTTCACAAATGATCTTGAGGGCCATAGGCAGATGTCCACCTAGAGAAGGGGATACCATCTTGTCTTCTTGCGTGCACCCCAATCTCTATAAATTGTTCTGTGGGAGCCTCCTTATTGGAATGAGAGGAGCAACATTTATCCTTCCTTTGTGAAGGAAGGATGTAAAATTTTACTAGGACATCTACACTTCCTAGAACTCTATTCATGGACCCTTTTATTTCCTTTTTTTTCTCTCATATAGTCTTTTTTATAGCAAGGAAGCACTCATTTATTCTCCACTTAAATACCATACTTAAGATTAAAAGTCACGTTTGGCAGTGTACTGCAGAATGCTAAATAAGACTTCACACATGTCGCTTTGGATTTCTTGATATCTTGTTATGTTTTTCATCATCCATTGGAACAATTAGTTCAGTTTCCTAGAAACATTTGAACAGTAGTTACGTGTTTGCCCAATAACCCAGTACCCTCCGGGTTTTTGAAGTGAAGAATGTTACTTGTACAAGTCAGAATCTGATACCAATTAAGTGGTGACAGCTTTGACAATAAATGAGAATATGCTCCTCCATGGCTAAGAAGGGAGACTGCCACAGCTGACAGGTCCCAAAGATACATGGAGTTCTCATATAGTCTTGAGGGGTACCAGGAGGGTTGATGGTATCTATTTCTTTCAGTTAACCCTCCCAGAAGCTCTCTTTAGAATGCTTGTGGTGGCACTTGGATGGAACTCTAAAGCAATTGGAAAAGTCAGGTTAACAATCAATTACATATATATTGAGCTGGAGATTTGCAGGAATACTTTTTCTTCCAATGTATTTTCTTATTCTCCCTCCTCCCCAATTTTTAGATACAATAAATGACTTGAAGAAGATACTATTTAATGAAATATTAAAGGCTTTAGAATCATTCTATCCTCCATGCTTTCTCTCTTTAAACCTGAAGACTCATCTATCACTTAAAATTCAACTCCCTCCTTTTTAAATTTTTTACCAATTTCTCATGAAATTAATTATTCATTTAAATAGTTCTCAACTTTCTCCTTTGAGACATATGATGACATTATGATAAAAGAAGAATAAGTTTTATTACTGTGAATTTTTTTATAGCTAGTAATTATTTAAATGGTTGGAAGAATTGTAGTTCATCTCTTTCTCACAGACATATAAGGGCCAATACAGAGTATGTACATCTACGGGAAAAAAAATTAAATTCATATATACTTCATGCCTGAAAAATGTTTTCATTTATATTTGTCTATATGTATTTTGTGGTATTCAGAATAAAAATAACTTTCCTCTCCCCTCAAAAAGAGTCTACTTCTAAGAAGACTAAGATAAGAAGGTTTCTTCCATTTAAAGACAAATTCTTTACTTTGAAAAGTAAAATATAATAGTTGATTAAAAATTCAGTTTTTTGGACTTCCCTGGTGGCCCAATGGTTAAGAATCCGCCAATGCAGGGGACACGGGTTCAAGCCCTGGTCCAGGAAGATCTCACATGCCACGGAGCAACTAAACCTGTGTGCCACAACTACTGAGCCTGTGTGCCACAACTTTTGAAGCCCACGTGCCTAGAGCCCGTGATCCACAATAAGAGAAGCCACCGCAATGAGAAGCCCATGCACCACAACGAAGAGTAGCCCCCACTCACCGTGACTAGAGAAAGCCTGTGAGCAGCAACGAAGACCCAACACAGCCAAAAATAAATATAAAGAAATTAGTTTTAAAAAATTCAGTTTGTTAAATCTGATTGAAGATTCAGTCCAAAGCAATTTTGGAAGACTAGTATTTTAATTTGCATGCTGTAGTTTTTTATGCATTTATCTTATGCAGCTGGCTTTCAGTTTTGTGAAATAGTCAAGCAACTGTTGATAGGTGTGTTGAATTTAGTAAGACTGCCTTCCTTACTTAAATGATCTGTTTCCGTTGAACTGCAAGTTAAAGATGACTTCATGCTTGCTGACATATTATTAGTGACTGATTGTTAAAGGAATGTTGATATTTCCTTATGATGTTTATTTTGCTTCTTCATATATCATGTTGACCTTATTTCTTGTCCATTGTACACTTTCTGTTTTCTTTGAGAAGGACACCAAGATAAATGTTCATAAAACAAGTTATGAATTACATCATGGAAAATATCCAAATAGGAATTATCTACTTTACAAGTACCAAATCTATCTCTTCTAAAAATATAAAAATAAAAAATAAAAGGCCTTTTTTGTAGGTCAAAATTTTCTCTTATTTATGCCTACTATTTATTTTATCTTTGAGTTACCATTACTTAATAATATAAAAGACTCTTAAAATTTTTCTAATACAGTAAGTCCTCTACATATGAATGAATTCCATTCTGAGAGTATGTTCATATGTCCAATTTGTTCGTAAGTCCAACAAAGTTAGCCTAGGTACCCAACTAACACAATCGGCTATAGAGTACTGTACTGTTATAGGTTTATAATACTTTTCACAAAAATAATACATAAAAAAACAAACACAAAATATAAAGAAACCATTTTTAATCTCACAGTACAGTACCTTGAAAAGTACACTAGTACAGTACAACAGCTGGCCTACAGGGGCTGGCAGCGAGTGAACAGGCAAGAAGAGATACTGACTGGACAAGGGAGCAGAGGTGGGAGATGGTAGAGCTGAAGGATTGTCAGCAACAGGAGACGGAGGCCAGGCTGCAATTTCACTCATGCCTGACATCGATGTCACAGGTTCTGGTTCCTTGCTGGATTCAATTCTATCTCCCCTCTTGAAAAAATGATCTAGTGATGTCTGGGTAGTAGCTCTTTTTATCTTGTCATAGATGACGTGGTAGCCCTGGATTACATTCTGAACAGCTGCTGCAACCTTTGTGTACTGTTCCACGTTTGGGTCCTGTGCCTTAAAAACTAACAGTCGTTGCTCAAATAAAGAAAATCCCCCTGCCATTTCCTGCATCGTGAATCTCTTGGGTTCTTCGGTTACTTCTTCCTTTTGTCTTCTCTCTTCATCCTTTCTCTGGGCCTCCAATGTCATCAGGTCTTTGTAAGTTCCTCGTATTGCACAGCAACAGTACTGTAAAGTACACAAAAGCACAACCACCTGTAGAAGCTGCACACACGTGACAATGTACGCCAGACACGTGAACTAACTTACGTGATTGGACATACAAACGCATGTTTTCATCTTTGAAAATTTGCAACTTGAAGTTTTGTATGTAGGGGACTCACTGTATTTTGTTATAACATGTCATCTAACTGAAAATATTTAAAAAATTTAATTAACATCTTAGAGTCATTTAATTAATTCACTCATCCTTTTATTCTACATCTTTTTCTAAACACCTGCGCTGTACCAGCATTGAGCTAGATCCTGGAAATATGCTGGTAAACCAGAGACAAAATCTCTGCCCTCATGGAGCGCAGCAGAGTCTGGCTATGGAGATAGGAAAAGAAAAATAACTAATAAATGTATAAACTAGAAATTTAAACATTGATGAGCATCTGAAGAAAATAAGCACAGGGCTCTTATAGCACTTAGTTCATTGAAAATTTGTGTGATAAACTCATCTGTTATTTGGTGTCAAGTATGCATAACACATACACATACTCTTTCACTCTCCTAAGAAATCACTATAGTTTGCTTGAACTTTAAACAAAATTCCATCAAATATGGATTTTCAATTATGATAGCTTTGCTATTTTAAAAATAATACACAATCACAAGTGAGGTAAAATGGACACAACACGAAATTTAGTTTCGTGAACTGTGAACAACATGGGATACATGTGCCCTTAGGATGAAGCCTAATTCTCCAGCCTTATCTCTCACTGTTCTTCAGTAACCCTTCTCCACCCATGTTCCAGTCTTAGGGAAGTCCTTGCTACTGGACATGTTTTATTTTTTCTTGCCTTTGGCCTTCTGAATGTACCATCTCCCATATTTTCTACATTCCCTACTTTTTGTCTCCTTCCCTCCCCCTACAGAGCTATCATGTCTCAATTTAGACTAGTGGTTTTCAAGGTGTGGTCCCCAGAAGCATCAGTATTACCTGGTCTTGTTAGAAATGCAAATCTCAAGTTCCATCCCAGACTATGGACTCAGGCACTGTGGGGTGGGACCCAGCAATCTGTGTTTTAACAAGCCTTGCAGGTGACTGATGTACATGCCTGCTAACATTTGAGAAATCCTGGTTTAAACTTTTTCTAGAAAGTCTTCCCAAACCCTCCACAGATGAGTGAGTCTGTGTATATAGACTTCTTATGTGTATTTCTAACACAGGGTTGGCCAAACTATAGTCCCCCAGACCAAATCCAGCCTGCAGCTTTTTTTCTTTTTGTAATAAAAGTCATTGGAATAAAATCACATCCATTTGCTATGTCTATGGCTCTATTGAGTTATAATTGCAGGAGGCAACAGAGGCTGTATGGCCTCCAAATCTTAATTTATTTTGTATCTGCCCCTTTGCAGAAAAGAAAAATAGGGCTGATTCCTGCTCTAATGCTGTAACATAGCACTTATTACACTAAATTATCATTACTTGTTTACTTACTATTCCTTTATTGCCAGGTACTTTTCTGAATTCTGGGATGCATTCACCCTCATGGATCTTACATTCTGGTGTGGGTGGAATAGACAATGAACAAATAAATATTATTCCCTTATTCAATAACATGATTGGAATTATATATTGTTCACTATGCTGTCTGGCCCAGTGTCTGGTTCATAGTGGACATTCAATAAATAACTGTTTTTTTCCATTTTTTAAAATTGAAGTATAGTTAACTTACAATGTTGTGTTAGTTTCAGGTGGACAGCAAAGTAATTCAGTTCAGTGAAACTTTTTCAGAATCTTTTCCAGTATAGGTTATTACAAGATACTGAGTATCGTTCCCTATGCTATATACACTAACTCCTTCTTGTTTATCCATTTTATATACAATTGTGTGTACATGCTAGGTAACCATAAGTTTGTTTTCTATGTCTGTGAGTCTATTTCTGTTTTGTAAATAAGTTCATTTGTATCATTTTTTTAGACTCCTCATATAAGTGATATCATATAATCTTTGTTTGACTTACTGCACTTAATATGATAATCTCTAGGGTAAATATCTATTAATTAAATGAATTGCCAAATGAATGAATGAAAAAATGCCACAGAGTGACAGGAAAGGCAGTTCTGTTTGTACATGAGAGTCAGAGCACATGTAACTGACCTGTCTTGGGATTATTTTACTCTTCCCTGTTCAGAGCTAATATCCTGAGATTCTACACTCAGTGAGTCTCAACCCTCATTTGGTGTTTGATTGCCACAAAAAGTGTTACATACCTCAGATAATATTAAAAAATTTAACTCAGCTTTAAAGTTTTAAAGTAATACATTCTTTTAGGAGAGGAAGCAAGGTTCATATATATATATATATGGCAAGCACAGTGAGTCGTGAGCCATTTCTGCAACTCCAGTAGTTGGGAATGATCACATTCTACCTTACTATGGTATTTTAAGATATAGGCTATAAATATGAAAAATACTTTGGATCTTGGTTGAGTGGTTCATTATTTAAAGCACCAGGATAGCCTTATGTAAAATAATATTTATCTGTATTGAGAGAGTAGCCATTTTACTTTATGTTGTTTACATCAAGAAGAAATTATGAAAAAGCCCCACAACATTGTAAAGAAATTATACTCTAATAAAGATGAAAAAAAGAAGAAATTAATCTCAAGTCACTACCAATTATATATTAGTCATACTGATGGTAAAAGTCTTGATCCAACATATTTGTTCACTGGCAAATTCTATCCAATGTGATCAAGTAAGAAAGAATTTTATTTTATTTCATCTGGGGATATATGTATATGTATAGCTGATCACTTTGTTATACAGCAGAAACTAACACACTATTGTAAAGCAATTATACTCTAATAAAGATGTTAAAAAAAAACAATGAAAACTGCTAAAAAAGTGAATCAGGAGCTTTAAGTTAGTGACTTTCAGATGGAAATAAGAAAATCATGAACAGCTGAAGATTTCCCTGCATTTGGAGCCAATTATTAACTCTACCTATGAAGCTAGTATAGATATCCAGCCAGTGAAGGTACCAGATTATTTGTACATTAAAGTACCTAGTTTGATTTGTTTTATGATTAAATAAAATTGAGGAGATGTCCAATGTGTTTTCCAAGTGACCATTTCTAATTATGTGACTTGATACTCAGCCTATTCACAGAAAAACCCCAGCAGAAAGATATAGAGCCCAAAGTGTTGATATTGGACATTGAGCACAAAGTTGTGCATATAAAATATATAACACAGTGCTTGGCAGGTAGTAAACACTCAATAAGTGATGGCCATTGTTACTAACCAGAATCCCAAAACTGACTTTCGAGAGGGACATGTTTTCCGATTCAAAGATAAGAGACAACATCCCAAAGATCTCTCCTTGAAAAAAAAAAAAGATTCATGGAAGGGATATCATTTGAAGTAAGTCATAAATAATAGTTAATATCTGAGAGATAGAAATGGGAGAGAGTTCAGAGAAAATGGCAGGCTACATGTACATTTCTGTTGCCCTCTCCTTCCCCTTAGAATTACTCATTGAGTGGAGCAGCATCCAAAGAAAACTGGGTCTGGAAGCAGAGAACAAGGTCTTGCCTTTGTGGAGATCCTGGCAGGAAGCACATACATAGGACTTACCTCTTATCTGGGCCTGCCCAGATCCTGGACACTACAGAGAAGATCTCTTGTTGGATCAATTAGAGCTTTGTGCTTCCTGAAAAGAAGTTGGTCCATTGAGGTCTATGGAGCACTAAGAAGAAACTAGCACCTGCCCATCCACATTTGCTGTAAGAACTTACTGGTCCCTCAGGTCCCTAAGTACCTCCCCCAATGCTGAAGAATTTGGAAGAGTTCTCTTTATCTCTTTTACTAGAAATAATTAACCAATATAATTTATGGGAGTAGAGGGATTTTCTCCTTTGGACTCAATAGGTGGTCAAAAAACCTCAAGCTGATATATCCCCTGCTCAGAGGGCCAGACACAGCATGTCTCCCACAAATTGTGGGATTAGAATAACTTGGGACTGAAAGTAATGGGAGAGGAATGCATTATAAAAAGAGTGCCCTTGGAATTGATGGGTAACCATTAGGAGAATGTAAAATTTCCGTAGAACCTCCAAACTGACGAGAGGAACGAGATAAAGGTAATTTGATCAAAAAAAAAGTATGGAAAAAATAAAAGAGAAAACAGCAGTGTATAATAGGGACTTCCTGGGTGGTCCAGTGGTTAAGACTCCATGCTTCCAGTTCAGGGGGTGTGGGTTCAATCCCTGGTCAGGGAACTAAGATCCCCGTGTGCCATGCAGCATGGCCAGAAAACCCCAATGTATAATGGATAGAGGAATTATTGAACAAATTATGCTGCACCTGTTCTTTGGAAGTTTATACAGCATTAAAGAAAATTAATAAAAACTATATAGTTTGAACTGGAGGTAAAATTTCTATGAGGTGTTCATGAAGAAAAAAATCAAAATGTAGAGAATTATAATGTGATCATATTTTTATAAAACAAACAATGGAAAATCTAGATGACTATAAGTTTGTGTGTGCAAATATATTTGGATTGTGTATGATTATATGAGCGTGAAGAATAATGTAGACTAATAAAGATTTCTAACATGATTTATGGGGTGAGGGTAGGAAGGGCTTATATTAACAGGAGATAATGTGAGTAAATATGCAGAAAGAGAGGGGGCTGAGGGAGCCAAGAAACATAGGAAAAGCATAATCAACAGTAATTTGATCACACAAATAAAAACAAAAAAAGGCTACTGTGAAAAAAAATTCACAAAAATGGAAAAAAAATTATGCAATTAAAATAATACAAGTACATTTATGTGTACAGAAGTGGTTTTAAAGGAAAAAATTGGAATGGGCAGAGGTGTACCAGACAAATTAAAAACAAAGAAAGGCAGGAGAAGCAAAGTTGATATTAGACAAGTTAGGAATTTTAGGTTAAATAGGATAAAAAGAACACTGTGTAATAATAAAAAATAAAAGAGTAGTAAAATGCAATTCTTTATGGAAAAGAACAGTAATAAACTTATATTTTCCAAAACCACAGTAGCTGATTATATAAAGACAATTTATTAAACCACAGGAGAATTTGATTAAAAAACTTAAATTAGGATATTTGGATTCACATTCATAGACCATGACAAATCAGGTAAACAAAAAGAAGTTCAGATGGGAAGAAATTGAATAATATAATCACACTTTGTGTGTGTGTGAGTGTGTGTGTGTAGGGAGAGAAAAGATAGAGAGAGAGAGAGAGAGAGAGAGAGACAGAACCTTGCATCTCACAAATAGGAGACAATTTTTTTAATATCCACGGGATATTTTTAAAGTCAGTGTTCCACTTGCTGACAAAGAATAAATGAAAACATTTTAAAGTAGAGATTTTACAGATCACATCCTCTGATAGTTAATTTTATAATCTAGAAGTTCTGAAAAATCAACTACTTGGAAATTAAGAAACATTCTCTTAGATAACCCTTAGATGAAGGAGGAATTCAAAAGTGAAATTACAAATTATCTAGAGAGTTATAAAAGGAAAACTCTACACTGAAACACATGGGACACAGATAAAGGTATTCTCATAGAAAAATTTACATTTTAAATGGTTTTATTACTAAAGAAGAAAGACAAAAAGTATGGAAAGTTGGTATTAATCTTGAGAAATTAGACAAAACAAAGAATATGCTAAAACAAAGCAGTAGAAAGAATACATAAAAGTAGAATCTGAAGAAATGAAGTAGAAAATAACAAATAAATAAGAAAAGATAAACCTGAAAACTCTTTCTTTAAAATATCAGTAATATAGATTATGAGCTGAATTAAGCAAAAAAGGGAAGCAAAAATGAATTATATCTCCATTTTCATTTCCTTCATTAGGAAAATCCTAAATGAAAATGGAGATATAATCTAGATACAAATGAGATTTAAATAATTATAATCAAATACTCTAAACTTTTGAAAACCTAGATTACATACATGTTTTCCAAGAAAAAAGGTAAATTACCAACATTGACTCATGAATAAGCAGAAAACTTGGGATACCAATTATTGTAAAATAGATTGGAGAGGAGATTTAAAATATATCACTAAACAAAGAACTATGATTAAAGAGTTGCAAAGATTAATTTTGTCCAATCTTTAGACAAGAGATAGTTCTAATTTATTTAAATTATAGACCATAAGAAAATGGGAGAAGTTTTCTAAATTCATTATAAAAAGACAATATGATATTAATATTAAAACATGATAAAAAGTGTACAAAGAAGGAAAATATAGTTCAATGATAGTTTAAATTATAAATGTAAATAAAATATTATCAGTTGGATTTCAGCAGTGAGGTATTCACAGATAGGATTCCAGGAATATGAGAGCGAGTACAAAATCAGGAAATTTAACACATTTTATGACACATGATGTTAAGGAATATAAATGAATATAGCCCTAGATGCTGAAAGTTATTTGATGAAATTCAGCAGACATTCTTAATAAACCCTGACTAAATAAGAAAGAAAAGAAACTTTCTTAGGATATCCTGTCTTAGGATAGCATAGTTTTCACTTGTAAACAATGAGAAGCTCACTTTGACGATTATTATTTAACTTTAAAAAATACATTCTAGTAAATGCAATAAGAAAAGAACATTACTGATTAATGTTTTCTGTATATAAGTTCATTGTACCATTTTTTTTTTTAAGATTTCAGATATAAGTGACATCATATGATATTTGTCTTTCTCTTCCTGGCTTACTTCACTTTGTATGGTAATCTATAGATCCATCCATGTTGCTGTAAATGGCAGTATTTCATTCTTTTTATGGCTAAGTAATATTCCATTGCATATACATACCACATCTTCTTTATCCATTCCTCTATTGATGGAAATTTAGGTTGCTTCCATGTCTTGGCTATTGTAAATAGTCCTGCTATGAAAATTAGGCTACATGTATTTTTTTAAATTATGGTTTCTCTTGACATATTCCCAGGAAAGGGATTGCTGGATCATATGGTAGCTCTACTTTTAGTTTTTTTAAGGAACCCCCATACTGTTCTCCATAGTGGCTATGGAGAAAAATTTACACTCCCACCAACAGTGTAGGAGGGTTTGTTTTATGCAAAAATCCTCAACAAAATACTAGCAAACCAAATCCAACAATACATTAAAAGAATCATACACTATGATCAAGTGGGATTTATCCCAGGGATGCAAGGATCTTTTACTATCCACAAATCAATCAGTGTGATACACCACATTAACAAATTGAAGAATGAAAACCATATGATCATCTCAATAGATGCAGAAAAAGCTTTTGATAACATTCAACATCAATTTATGATAAAAACTCTCCAGAAAGTGGGCACAGAGGGAACCTACCCCAACATAATAAAGGCCACGTATGACAAACCCACAGCTAACATCATACCCAATGGTGAAAAGCTGAAAGTTCCTCTAAGATCAGGAACAAGACAAGTATGTCCAGTGCAAAACTTCTTAAATGACAAAGTCAGAGCAAGTTCTCCTTGCTCCCATTCTCCCTGCTACACTTGTGTTAAGTGCTATATTCATAAGAATTTACCAGAAATTTAACAAATAGATTAAAAAGTCATATTTTATCACTGTCATTTTCAGACTAACTCATATGTATGCATGGTCAACATTTGTGTCACTCAAGAGACAATAGGCTTTGAGGGAGCTAAGGCAGTATAGGAAATTCACTTGACAACAGACTTCTCTTGCCGTATTCAAAACGGAAAGCATTCTAAACCTCATCACATGCTCCTCCACATTCCCTTACAATGTAATTTCATCCTTGTTCGTTTTAAATATTATTGAAGGGAATTGAAACTGACAAGCCTCTTTGGTAATAGCTTAGGAAACTAGATTAAACATGCATTGATTTGCAAATGAAACTTCACGCAGCACTTCAAAGTAACTCATTCAAAAATCTTAAAACTAATAAATGTGGTCCAGACATATAAATCCTCCAAATCATACATTCTATGCTTTAACATATGAAGAGATCATAGTATGGGGTATCTTACAAACAACAAAAATGAATTTTTTTTCTTATGTTAAAAATCAGGTTTGGTCAATTTCCATATGCTTTCACTGAGCTGAGGAGGGGAGAGAGAGTGATGGGGGACTATTCAACATAAATTGGGCATTTGTGTAGCAACTATAAAAAGGGGTACACATACTAATAGATTGAGGTTTTTTAGTCTTCTCTCTTACACATATTTAAATAAATTACAAATACACGCAGTGTTTCAAAGGGATTTGAATATTGTTTTCATAGTGACTGAATTGACTTCAGGGTGTATTTTAGTCACTGGAAGAAGGTGGGTAAATATTTTAAAGTAGCAGTTCAAACTTTTATAATCCTTGTTTTATTTTTAAAAACTTACTCTGATTTCAGATGGCTGATTCCTTTTATTAAAAAATAAGAAAAATATTGGTTATTTGTTATTGATACCTGCCCCCCCCATTGGGCTGCACCCCGCAGGCTTACAAGGCCTGTACTTGCCCAGCTTCAAGATCAAAGAAACAGCCCAGTGTCGGTGACAGAAGCAAGGTCCTGGAGCGACTCTGCAGAGCGTGCAGTGGATGGCAGGCAGGACAAGGTCATGGCGTCAGTCTTCACTCCCGGGGGCTGGGGGTGGTAGGGGGGAAGTTGCCAGTTATAGGGAGAATTGACTTCAGGTTGGCTCATTGGTTACCAGGAAAACCAGCAGAGGGGCACGCCCCTCACCACCCCGTTGATAATCTCTCCAGGTGGAAACATCCTGATCTAAAGGTTAGAACAATCACGAGCTGGGGCCTGGGGCAAGTATGTAGGACGGTCAGTCAGGTGAGGGTTTAGGTGAAGCAGGCACTGGTTGAGCAGGGGATGTACAGAGAGCAAGAGAACAGTCATCAAGAGGGAAGACATATGGGAACATATGTATATGTATAACTGATTCACTTTGTTATAAAGCAGAAACTAACACACCATTGTAAAGCAATTATACCCCAATAAAGATGTTAAAAAAAAAAAAAAGAGAGAACAGTCATCTTCTGTGGTCTGACCATACACTCCCCAACCTTGGCAAGATTATAATCCTCAAAAACTTTCAATTATCATTATATTTGAGTGGATCACACACTAACAATTATATTGATATCAAAATTGGCATTAGGATTCTAAAATATATACATGTGAAAATACTGTGGAAGTCAGTTATACAGGAAGAAATGATATTTAATAAGTTTATATACTTGTTTATTCATTTATTTAGCAAATACAACTTAAACATTTATTAAAAAACAAATCCAGGATCCCACCAGGTGTTGGAGATACAATGATTAAACAAAACAGACTCATTTCCTGCTCTAATGAAGCTTAAAATATCAGGTTAGGAAATTGACAATTATAATATAGTAAGATAATTGATAAGTTTTGAGCTAAACAAGATGAATTTTGTAGTCTCTACTGTTGAGTCCATTAAAAAAATGTTAGGTTCCTATTTTGTGTATGTCATTTTTATTAAATATTTATTATGGAGATGAGGAAAAAAGTCATTTGTGGTAGATTGCATTTTCTAAAAATGTTCACAGCAATATTTCTGGTCTCACATGCTCTTATAATCCTTGTCACACCAACAATCAGGACAAGGAGTCTATTTTCTATCCCTTTCAGCTTGGAAGGGGTTGTATATGCTTTGACCAAAAGAGTATAGCAGATACGATACTACATAACTTCTAAGACTAGATCTAAAAATTATACAGCTTCTCCCTGCCTCTCTCTTAAGATATTCACCACTGGAACATAACCACCATATTGTAAGGAAGCCCAAGTTAAAACGAAGGTTGTGTGTTCATATTTCTGTTGATAGCCCCAATGGAGGTCTCAGCGGATAGCCAGTACCACCTGTGAGATGTGTGAGTGAGCAAGCCTTCAGATACCTATAGGCCTCAGTCTTTAATTTGCCTCAGCTGAGTGGAACCAAGACCAGCCATTACTTCCCGAAGGGCACATTTGTGAACAAAATAAATGCTTTAGATGTTTTAAGCCATTAAGTTTGAGATTTTTTAAATGCAGAAATAGATAGTTGAAGAAAAAGTCTCTATATCTAAACTTTGGTTCATTTCAGTAAAGTAATTATTACAGTACTATATAGTAAGAAAACTATATTGGAAATTGACCACTAGTTCTTGCCTATATTTCTCTATTCCCCCAAATTCATTTCCTTTTATTCATATACACTGTTTATATTTCCAGTCAAATATAACTTTTACCTTTTACTCATTCATTCCAGAGACATTTATCGAACATGTACTATGTCCTAAGCATTTTTCTTAGGTACTAGTTCTCACTGGACATACTATGCTCCTTCACAGCTCTATATCTGTTCTATCAGAATATCTTTCTTTACCTTCTCTGACATACTTCAACTCCTCTTTCCATAACCAGTTCAGATGTCACATCTACTGTGAAGCCTTTCCTCACTCCACTGGTAGTAGCTGTATCTTTGTCTTGTTTTCAGATCACTATGCATATGTCTGTTATAGCTCTTACACACAACTATGATTCTAAATTTTAGTCTAACTGCTTACTAGATCTTAAATCTCTGGTGGTCAAGAAAAATGTGTTTTTAATCTATGAATCTCCTGCACTCTGTACCACAGTATCAGCAACATATTAGTTTCATAATACATGATGGTTGAATATTGTTAAAATATATTTAAGTATTGATTAAGCACTGGCATTTTAAAAACTATTTTTAGTACTCTATGAGAGTGCCATTATACACATTATAATAACAATTATGTCTTTAGCTAGTGGAAGTACTGAGCTGAGATAATCAACAAATTTCATGTATGTCACCGTAAGTCGGTCAAGTAGTCATAGCTTTTGTCCACAACTAGCCTTAGATGATTTTAACAACCTGAGAGAAGATTAAAGATTGTATTGTCTATTTCTATACTTCAAATATGTTTAGCTCTCAGATAGCTCTAACATAATCTCATAAAAAAGAATTTTTATTAACCTATTGAGCTGCCGCACTGAGTAAAAGGCCCCCTTTATGTAGAACTAAGATATATTTTTCATGAAGTGTTCAGAACATTTTCTGCTTAACAGGATGTTTCATCCAAATAAATTGGTGCAATTGTTAACGGTACTTTTCTTTTTAATCATAAAAGCCTTCTGTATTAGGAACTGAACTGTTATCATTTACTGAGCTACAGTTCACTGGAGCCAAGACAGAGATAGAAGGTCTCTCTTTGATCTTTCCCATTTCAAAGCTCAAATGGAGGTACCTTATGTACTTTTTAGTTACTTACATTTTAACAGAGTTCATTAAGAAATAATGCCATAAAATCAATTATGTTAGAGTTTCAGCATTGTGAACATGACCATTACCAGATATATAGGAAACTTGAGGGCTCTTTAGGGAAAGTTTCCTACATTATGAATGCTGCTTGGATTGACACCTCTGAGAAAGAGAAAGAAAAAGTAAATAAAATGACTAATTAGGACTTGCAAAAGAGCCTAATTATGTGGAATGAATCAAATGGTGCCCCTGACAGTCAGAAAAAGTCTTTTTCTCAAAGTTCAGTCATTGCAGATGTATGTTTTAACAGAACAATAAGTGGTTAATTGGGCGAAAGATTTTTTTTTTTTTTTGCGGTACACGGGCCTCTCACTGCTGTGGCCTCTCCCGCTGCGGAGCACAGGCTCTGGACGCGCAGGCTCAGCGGGCATGGCTCCCGGGCCCAGCCGCTCCGTGCCATGTGGGATCTTCCCGGACAGGGGTACGAACCCGTGTCCCCTGCATCGGCAGGCGGACTCTCAACCACTGCGCCACCACGGAAGCCCTGGGTGAAAGATATTGATGGCTTTCATGGTCTAGTTTCACATGTCTTAGTTATCTCAGAGATACTTTGGGAATATTATAAATAAACACAAAGCTATCTCACTGAGAAGACAGTTCTAAGAAATACGGCATTTTTCATAAGTAAAATTTTTACACAGACTGAATTTATCCCGAAGTAGTATAGGTACCCATGCACTGTGACATTAGGAACTCTGATAATGACTCTTACTCTTTCCCAAATTTGCACACTCCAATTTAATATTCTCTGGTGGCTGAATTTTTTTTAATAAGAAAGATTATTCTATTTCATTCCTGATACTAAGATTGAAAATGTGAATATTCTAGGGAAAAGAAACGGATGTCTGTCGTTCTTATGAAGTTAGAAGTGGCTAATAAAATCTTTCTTTTTAGAAACCGATTGTGATAGAGTGAACCATGGACTTTGGAAAAGAAAGAGGAGCTCTTACTTATAGAAAAGTTTTCGCATTTTATCATTCTGCCTAGGACCAACTCCATCCCCAAATAATTGAAACTTATCCATTTAAACAGTGGGTTGTATTTTATTTGTCATAGAAACATATCTAAAAATGTGTTGTGCATTTCTTTGATTTATTAAAGAGAGAATACTGCACAGAATATCAACGTTCTTCAGGACCCAGAGTCATTATTTTGTTTGTCCTGAAATTATGCTAGATTGCTGTATTGTGTCATAATTCTGTTGTCTGGCTTTTAATGGCAGCCATCCCATCTCAGTGCTGCTGGTTTTAGCAGCAACTTCTCCACACTTCTCTATCCTTCATTATTTCTCATATACCCTAAGCTCTATAACTTTAGAGTCATGAAGTCCTAGGTTTCAGTTCTGAATACAATATTTAGTAGTGGTTACTTGACCTCTTTAAGTCTTATTTGGCCGGGGGGTGGTGCTAATAGTAGTACTTCCTACAGGGACTATGGTGAGAACCTAACTAAAAATGCACATGAAGCCTAAAGCTTTTAGCTATAACTTGCTTAGCTGTCTGTGGTAGCTTAGAGAAAACAAAGTATACCAAATGAAACAAAGTCTCCAAGCTTATTAAGTAAGCAACTTGAATTTTAAATATAATTTTGAAGTCATAAACATCTTTCCAGAGGGCACATCAATTCCTTTTCCCTGTCACAGAATGTTCTTAGGAAGTTAGAGGTACTTTCCACTAATATTTAAATTTAAATGGTGTTTAGGAGAGAGAGGATTATGGAAGTTGCTTGCCAGAAAAATGGGTAGAATTGTATTTTTACACAATAAAATCAAAGAATAATGTATAAGATTTCATTCAATGTATAACTATTACTTAAGATGCATCATTTGTCTCTCTAACTATAGCATAGTCACATGATGTTACCGCCTGAGTTTTGTTATTGCATTAGTATCATATACCCAACTTTGTGCTGTTTACAAAAATGAGAGGTGTACAACCAAGTGTGAGTAATATTAGGGTAGAAGGAAAAAAAATGAAGTGTGGAAGGGAACTTCTCTTGCTTTAGATATCATGGGTTTGCCCCTCCGTTTGAGTCCAAGGAAATACCATAGGAATGTGCATTCCAAAGCATCATTTCCTAGATGAAGGACTTTGGGAACCTAAAGTGAATTTTTAAAAGGTCAGTTTTTAGTTGCTTATGGCCTGCCTTTCCTTCCTCACACAGTTATTACTGACATTCAGCATCGTCATGGAGAATATCCAATTAAGAGTCCTGCTTGGCAAGTCACCTTTAAATTCTTATGCTTTATTTGTCCCCTAGCATCTATTTGGAGTGCCACCATCTTGGAACATTGAAGGTATATGATCTTTATTATAATGGCCACTCTCCAAGGAAATAAATGTTCTAAAATAAAAGGCAGGCCAGTGTGCCAAAAAGTATCTGGACTTCTGCCCTCCCATCAGATCACTACACATAATCTTCAGGGCTTGTCTTTTCCTGGCCTTTATTTTCCAGTTGGGACGTGTGAAGAACAATGGCATATTTATAACTCAATTACTTGGGGCTCTTTCAGCCTGAAGGTTCTCATACCTAATGATTTTGGCACCTTATGTGGAGTCAATTAGAGTTTGAGGGGAGGAATTGATATTGACTGAATCAGAGTTCATCTACTATGGCTTAGGAGTAAATTAGAGAATGAGTTCTACACTTTGTTCTAGGATCAGATCTTCTTGAATGGAAAGTTCCCAGGTGGTTCAGAGGGCAGCGTTGGCAGTACAATTGGCTTTTGAGAGTTACACTTGACAAAATTAAAATAACTAAGGGTAACTGGCATTTTGTTAAAATATCATAGGGAATCAGAGAACCAAGGTGATGAGAAAAGTTTCTTGCTTGTTTTGAATCCTAATAAGAAAGAAGCATCTTTCTTCTAAGGCTTTCCACAGAGACCTCTTGAAAAAAATAAATGATTCCTTTCCAGACAGTGTTATTTTGTCTGAAGGGATTAGAAAATTTAAGTTATGGTCTTATCTTTAAAAATATAAGATTTTGCTTTTAAGAGAGAAGAAAAGTGGTAGATATGTAATTAGATACTGACAGCTTCTGGGCATATTCAGATGTAAGTTTTAAAGACATTTGGTTAGAAGCTCTGTCCTTAAGTCTGCTGCTATTTGATTTGACAAGATATTGACCAAAACGACTCCTGATTCATCATAATTGAATACGAGTAGCTCATTAAAGCAGTTAAAGCTCATTTTCTCTGAAGTCATTCTTTGTCCTTTCCTTTCATCCCCAAAGCTGATGATTATCATGAGTCCAGATCTTAGAATTATTCTACAAGTTGAATAATCTTGGCACAAATGCTGCCAAGCAGCTTAGGGCCCATTTTAAACCTTCAGAGATACTATGCAGCTTAGATTGCTATTTTAACACCAAACATCATGACAGAGAATACTCATAAGATATCAAAAATACTGTTATTGAGGATTGAGTTTGCTGAAGAAATTGGAAGTAAAGAATGAAGAAATACAAGCAGAATTGACCAGAGAATATCTATTTTAAACGGGCAGTTTCTTTTAGCAATTTGGCTTTGTATATAATGCTCAGTAATTTCATGTATAACCAGAGAGTTATGATAGTAATTTGTTATTGTTATCAGGAGAGAAGACCAAATATGTCTACTTTTATAATATTGCTTTGTGGTGTCACCATTACAAATTCCTATGGTCATTAGTTTTGTTGAGTTTCCTTAGGATTAAACTGATGTCCCCATATATATCTTGGGGAAAAAAGTCTTCTGGCTCACTTGTTTAGAAGCAGAGAAAAATCAACAGAATATGTTCAAAGACTAGCCACAGTGGAGATACCAAAGAAATGGTACTTGAGGAGCTAATTTGGGTGACAAGACACACAATCATCAAAGATGACTAGTAATAATAATTGTATGAAAAGAATGATACAAATCATATGTTGTAGTTTTTGAGAAGTTTAGCAAAAGGAATGAACACCATCAGCTGGGCTAGTCAGGAATGTTATTACAGAAGTGGAGTTTCACTGTATAGAAGTAGATAATATACAGGGGAAGAAATAAGTGACATTCTAGAAAAAAAGCTGTGGGGAAGGACAGAGGCAGGAATGTTCAAGGGATGTACTATGGTTGAAATGTACATTTTACACTGGGATTGAAGAGGAAAATGTTGAAAAAGTAAGGGGATCAGATAGCAGAAGGACTGTGCTAGTTTTTGAGGGCTGCCATAGCAAAATATCACAGATGGGGTGACTTAAACAACAGAAAACTATTTTTCACAGTTCTGAAGGCTAGAAGTCCAAGAAAGAGGTGTTGTGACAGGTTTGGTTTCTTCTGAGGCCTTTTTCCTTGGCTCTCAGCTGGCCATGTCTTCACATGATCTTTCCTCTTTGTGCACACATCCCTGGTGCCTCTTCTTGTTTGTTCAAATTTCCTCTTCTTATTGAATTTAATTTAATTTATTTTTTTATACAGCAGGTTCTTATTAGTCATCCATTTTATACCCATGAATGTATACATGTCAATCCCGGTCTCCCAATTCATCCTCCCCCCATCCCAACCCCCTGCCACTTTCCCCCCTCTTACTGTCCATACA
>NW_020175536.1:6267952-6335479 GCF_003031525.2 Neophocaena asiaeorientalis asiaeorientalis | reverse complement strand
TTTGTTCTCTACATCTGTGTATCAATTTCTGCCCTGCAAACCGGTTCATCTGTACAATTTTTCTAGGCTGCACATATATGTGTTAATATACGATATTTGTTTTTCTATTTCTTACTTCATTCTGTATGACAGTCTCTAGATCCATCGACGTCTCTACAAATGACCCAATTTAGTTCCTTTTTATGACTGAGTAATATTCCATTGTATATATGTACCACATCTTCTTTATCCATTCGTCTGTTGATGGGCATTTAAGTTGCTTCCATGACCTAGCTATTGTAAATAGTGCTGCAGTGAACATTGGGGTGCATGTGTCTTTTAGAAGTATGGTTTTTGCTGGGTATATGCCCAGTAGTAGGATTGCTGGGTCATATGGTAATTCTATTTTTTGGATTTTTAAGGAACCTCCATACTGTTCTCCACAGTGGCTGTATCAATTTACATTCCCACCAACAGTGCAAGAGGGTTCCCTTTTCTCCACACCCTCTCCAGCATTTGTTGTTTGTAGATTTTCTGATGATGCCCATTCTAACTGGTGTGAGGTGATACCTCATTGTAGTTTTGATTTGCATTTCTCTAATAATTAGTGATGTTGACCAGCTTTTCATGTACTTCTTGGCCATCTTTATGTCATCTTTGGAGAAATGTCTATTTAGGTCTTCTTCCCATTTTTGGATTGGGTTGTTTGTTTCTTTAATATTGAACTGCATGAGCTGTTTAAATATTTTGGAGATTAATCCTTTGCCCGTTGATTAGTTGGCAAATATTTTCTCCCATTTTCTATGGTTTCCTTTGTTGTGCAAAAGCTTTTAAGTTTCATTAGATCCCATTTTTAAATTTTTGTTCTTATTTCCATTATTCTAGGAGGTGGATCAAAAAAGATCTTGCTGTGATTTATGTCAAAGAGTGTTCTTCCTATGTTTTCCTCTAAGAGTTTTATAGTGTCTGGTCTTATATTTAGGTGTCTAACCCATTTTGAGTTTATTTTTGTGTATGGTGTTCGGGAGTGTTCTAATTTCATTCCCTTACCTGTAGCTGTCCAGTTTTCCCAGCACCACTTATTGAAGAGACTGTCTTTTCTCCATCGTATATCCTTGCCTCCTTTGTCATAGATTAGTTTATCCTGGGTGCCTGGGTTTGTCTCTGGGCTTTCTGTCTTGTTCCGTTGATCTATGTTTCTGTTTTTGTGCCAGTAGCATATTGTCTTGATTACTGTAGCTTTGTAGTATAGTCTGAAATCAGGGAGTCTGATTCCTCCAGCTCTGTTTTTTTCCCTCAAGACTGCTTTGGCCATTTGGGGTCTTTTGTGTCTCCATACAAATTTTAAGATTTTTTGTCCTAGTTCCATAAAAAATGCCATTGGTATTTTGATAGGGATTGCATTGAATCTGTAGATTGCTTTGGGTAGTATAGTCATTTTCACAATATTGGTTCTTCCAATCCAAGAACATGGTATATCTCTCCATCTGTTGGTATCATCTTTAATTTCTTTCATCAGTGTCTTATAGTTTTCTGCATACAGGTCTTTTGCCTCCCTAGGTAGGTTTATTGCTAGGTATTTTATTCTTTTTGTTGCAATGGTAAAAGGGAGTGTTTCTTTAATTTCTCTTTCAGATTTTTCATCATTAGTGTATAGGAATGCAAGAGATTTATGTGCATTAATTTTGTATCCTGCAAATTTACCAGATTCATTGATTAGCTCTAGTAGTTTTCTGGTAGCATCTTTAGGATTCTTTATGTATAGTATCATGTCATCTGCAAACAGTGACAGTTTTACTTCTTCTTTTCCAATTTGTATTTCTTTTATTCCTTTTTCTTCTGTGATTGCCGTGGTTAGGACTTCCAAAACTATGTTGAATAATAAGGTGAGAGTGGGCAACCTTGTCTTGTTCCTGATCTTAGAGGAAATGCTTTCAATTTTTCACCATTGAGAATGATGTTTGCTGTGGGTTTGTTGTATATGTTTATTATGTTGAGGTAGGTTCACTCTATGCCCACTTTCTGGAGAGTTTTTATCATGAATTGTTGTTGAATTTTGTCAGAAGCTTTTTCTGCATCTATTGTGATGAGCATGTGGTTTTTCTTCTTCAATGTGTTAACATGGTGTATCACACCGATTGAATGGCATATATTGAAGAATCCTTGCATCCCTGGGATAAATCCCACTTGATCATGGTGTATGATCAGTTTAATGTGTTGTTGGATTCTTTTTGCTAGTATTTTGTTGAAGAATTTTGCATCTGTATTCATCAGTGATATTGATCTGTAATTTTCTTTTCTTGTAGTATCTTTGTCTGGTTTTGGTATCAGGATGATGGTGGCCTCATAGAATGAGTTTGGGAGTGTTCCTTCCTCTGCAATTTTTGGAAGAGCTTGAGAAGGATGGGTATTACCTGTTCTCTAAATATTTGATAGGATTCACCTGTGAATCCATCTGGTCCTGGACTTTTGTTTGTTGGAAGATTTTTAATCACAGTTTCAATTTGATTCCTTGTGATTGGTCTGTTCATATTTTCTATACTTCCTGGTTCAGTTTTGGGAGGTTATACCTTTCTAAGAATTTGTCAGTTTCTTCCAGGTCGTCCATTTTATTGGCATAGAGTTGCTTGTAGTAGTCTCTTTGGATGCTTTGCACTTCTGCGGTGTCTGTTGTAAGTTCTCATTTTTCATTTCTAATTTTATTGATTTGAGTTCTCTCCCTCTTTTTCTTGATGAGTCTGGCTAATGGTTTATCAGTTTTATCTTTTCAGAGAACCATCTTTAGTTTTATTGATCTTTGCTACTGTTTTCTTTGTTTCTATTTCATTTATTTCTCCTCTGATCCTTATGATTTCTTTCCTTCTGCTAACTTTGGGTTTCGTTTGTTATTCATTCTCTAGTTTCTTTTGGTGTAAGTTTAGATTGTTTATTTGAGATTTTTCTTGTTTCTTAGCTATAAACTTCCCTCTTAGAACTGCTTTTGCTGCATCCCATAGGCTTTGGATCATCATGTGTTCATTGTCATTTGTCTCTAGGTATTTTTTCATTTCCCCTTTGATTTCTTCAGTGATGCCTTGGTTATTTAGTAACATATTGTTTACCTCTATGATTTTGTGTTTTTACAGTTTTTTTCTTCCCTGTAATTGATTTCTAATCTCATAGCATTATGGTCTGAAAAGATGCCTTGACATTATTTCAATTTTCTTAAATTTCCTGAGGCTTTATTTGTGACCCAAGATGTGATCTATCCTGGAGAATGTTCCATGTGCACTTGAGAAGCAAGTGTAATATGCTGTTTTTGGATGGAATGTCCTATAAATATCAATTAAATCTATCTGGTCTATTGAGCCATTTAAAGCTCATGTTTCCCTATTAATTTTCTGTTTGGGTGATCTATCCATTGGTATAAATGAGGTGTTAAAGTCTCCCACTATATTGTGTCACAGTCAATTTCCTCTTTTATAACTGTGAGCAGTTGCCATATGTATTGGTGTGCTCCTATGTTGGGTGCACATATATTTATAATTGTTATATCTTCTTCTTGGATTGATCCCTTGATCATTATGTAATGTCCTTCCTTGTCTCTTGTAACATTCTTTATTTTAAAGTCTATTTCATCTAATATGTGTATTGCTACTCCAGCTTTCTTTTAATTTCCATTTGCATGGAATACCTTTTTCCATCCCCTCACTTTCAGTCTTTATGTGTCCCTAGGTCTGAAGTAGGTCTCTTGGAGACAGCATATATATGGATCTTGTTTTTGTATCCATTCAGCGAGTCTGTGTCTTTTTGTTGGAGCATTTAATCCATTCACATTTAAGGTAATTATTGATATGTATGTTCCTATTACCATTTTAAAAATCATTTTGGTTTGTTTTTGTAGGTCCTTTTCTCCTCTTGTGTTTCCCACTTAGAGAAGTTACTTTAGCATTTGTTGTAGAGCTTGTTTCGTGGTGCTGAATTCTCTTAGCTTTTGCTTGTCTGTAAAGCTTTTGATTTCTCCATCAAATCTGAATGAGATCCTTGCTGGGTAGAGTAATCTTGGTTGTAGGTTTTTCCCTTTCATCACTCTAAGTATACCATGCCACTCCCTTATGTCTTGTAGAGTTTTTGCTGAGAACTCAGCTGTTAACCTTATGGGAGTTCCCTTGTATGTTATTTGTCATTTTTCTCTTGTTGTTTTCAATAATTTTTCTTTGTCTTATTTTTTGCCAATTTGATTACTATGTGTCTCGGCGTGGTTCTCCTTGGGTTTATCCTGTATGAGACTCTCTGTGCTTCCTGAACTTGGGTGGCTATTTCCTTTCCCATGTTAGGGAAGTTTTCGACTATAATCTCTTCAAATATTTTCTCGGGTCTTTTCTCTCTCTCTTCTCCTTCTGGGACCTGTAAAATGCAACTGTTTTTGCGTTTAATGTGGTACCAGAGGTCTCTTATGCTGTCTTCATTTTTTTTCACTCTTTTTTCTTTATTCTGTTCTGCAGCTGTGAATTTCACCATTTTGTCTTCCAGGTCACTTATCCGTTCTTCTGCCTCAGTTATTCTGTTATTGATTCCTTCTAGTGTATTTTTCATTTCAATTATTGTATTGTTTATCTCTGTTTTTTCTTTAATTCTTCTAGGTCTTTGTTAAAGATTTATTGCATCTTCTCAATCTTTGCCTCCATTCTTTTTCTGAGGTCCTGGATCATATTCACTATCATTATTCTGAATTCTTTTTCTGGAAGGTTGCCTATCTCCACTTCATTTAGTTGTTTCCCTGGGGTTTTATCTTGTTCCTTCATCTGATACATATCCTTCTGCCTTTCATCTTGTCTATCTTTCTATGAATGCAGTTTTTGTTCCACAGGCTGCAGGATTGTAGTTCTTCTTGCTTCTGCTGTCTGCCCTCTGTTGGATGAGGCTATCTAAGAGGCTTGTGCAGGTTTCCTGATTGGGGTGGGGGGACTGGTGGTGGGTAGAGCTGGCTGCTTCTCTGGTGGGCAGAGCTCAGTAAAACTTTAATCTGCTTGCTTGCTGATGGGTTGGGCTGGGTTCCCTTCCTGTTGGTTTTTTTGGCCTGAGTCGACACAAAACTGGAGCCTACCTGGGCTCTTTGGTGGGATTAATGGTGGATTCTGGGAGGGCTCATGCCAAGGAGTACTTCCCAGAACTTCTGCTGTCAGTGTCCTTGTCCTCATGGTGAGACACAGCCAACCCCCGCCTCTGCAGGAGATCCCTCAACACTAGCAGGTAGGTCTGGTTCAGTCTCTATGGGGTCACTGCTCCTTCCCCTGGGTCCCGATGCACACACTTCTTTGTTTGTGCCCTCCAAGAGTGGAGTCCCTGTTTTACCCAGTCCTGTTGAAATCCTGCAATCAAATCCCACTAGCCTTCAAAGTGTGATTCTCTAGGAATTCCTCTTCCTGTTGCTGGGCACCCAGGTTGGGAAGCCTGACGTGGGGCTCAGAACCTTCACTCCAGTGGGTGGACTTCTGTGGTATAAGTGTTCTCCAGTTTGTGAGTCACCCACCCAGCAGTTATGGGATTTGATTTTATTGTGATTGCGCCCTTCCTACCGTCTCATTGTGACTTCTCCTTTGTCTTTGGATGTGGGGTATCTTTTTTGGTGAGTTCCAGTGTCTTTCTGTCAATGATTGTTCAGCAGTTAGTTGTGATTCCAGTGTTCTCACAAGATGGAGTGAGAGCACGTCATTCTAATCTGCCATCTTGAACCAAACTCCTCCTCTCCTTATTAAGGACACCAGTCAAATTGCATTAGGTCTCACTCTATCAACCTCTTTTAACTTAATCACCTCTTTAAAGGCTCTATTTCTAAATATAGTTACATTCTAATGTATTAGGTGTTAGGGCTTCAACACGCAAACTTTGGAGGGCCACAACTCAGATACTTGCATGTCATCTTGAGGGGAAGGTTTCAAAGAGAGAACATTAGTGGCATGGGATCCAGTTCTGACTGAGTCATTTGTTTTCTGTGTGCCCCTGAGTGGGTTGTGAAACAGTTTTTGTCCTACACACAAAACGGAGTTGAACTAAAGAATCTCAAAGGTCTTCCTAACTAAAATTCTATATCTGGGGGAAATTCCTAATTGATAATAGATCATAGAGTCATAAGTTAATTGATGTCATAAATCAGCTTATTTACAGTCAATTAGACCAAACATAGCCTTCAGAGAAGCATTTCTCAAACTCTTCCTAGGACCAGTGGTGTCTCATAAGACACTAAAAGATATTGCTCCAAAAGTATTCTGAGTTTATAAAATTCAGGAAATTTTGGAAATTATTTTGACTGTAGGACTTTGAACTTTTAGGTAAACCAAGGCATATTCTGGTGTGAAAGCTATATAAAGAATCCTGGGGCAAGTACACTCTCCTTTTTTCCTAATGGAAAAATATCTCATCAATATCCTCCACTACTACCTCCCAGTTTGTACAACACATATAAGGAACAACATCAAAGTTATTTTATTAGAATAGTTAAGCTTATTCTTTACAGCCTTTTTTTCCCCCACTCTTTTATGGAAAAATCATTTTCTGAGGACATTCTAAACAATCTGCAAGTGATCATCATAAGTATATTTAAAAGTTATTCAAATGAAATTGAAGTAATCAAGGCAGGATCAAGGAGATAGGAATCCAAGAGAGAATAGAATACTCCAGCTGCCTTAATTCTCTTGATTTTATAAACAGTATAAGACTTCATTTTTAAAGTCATGTGGCAGCAGGAAGAACACAGAGAAGTGTCACCACTGGGCTTCAAGGGCTCCCACATAATCTTTGCTTGTCACTTGCTGTCTCCTGGCAGGTGGGAAGGGGTGGAGACGGGACTGAGGCAAACCACTTCTGAACCCATAGGAGGCTGAGAACTCTAATTATGCTGGTTCCTGAGCTCCCTTTCTCCCTTTCCTTGGGGATTTGAAAGGCAGGAAGACATAGAGTTTGAGTTGATTTATTCACAGTTAGTTCTGGAGTTAGTCAATGAGAGTTGGGTTTAAAAAGAAAGGGCCTAATTCCTTTTTATTGAGTTCAGGGAGCACCACATGTATACTCTAAGAGGCAGAGACAGTCTGCAGCAATTTCTAAGTTTATTTGACTATGTCCTTCGCCATGTGTGTGGGGTGGGGGAAGAGAGAAAGAGAGAGAGATAGAGATAGATAGATAGATAGATAGAAAGAGAGAGAGAGAGAGAGAGAGAGATAGAGAGAGAGAGAGAGAAACTATCTCTTTTTTTCCCATAGACTTTATTTTGTAGAGCAGTTTTAGGTTTGTTGCAAAATTGAATGGAAAATACAGAGTTCCCACATACTCCCTATCCTCACACATCCACACATGCACAGCTTCTCACGATCAATGTTTGCCACTAGTGTAGTGCTTTTGTTACGATCAATGAACCTGCAATGCCACATCATCATCACCCAAAGTCCATAGTTTACACTAGGGTTCACTCTTGGTGTTGTGTATTTTATGGGTTTTGACAAATGTGTAGTGACATGTATTCATCATGATAGTATCATATAGAATAGTTTCACTCTAATATTTTTCTGTGCTCTGAGAGTTCCATTTTTACTGGTGTTTACCAGTACTGCAGTGGACACATTCTGAGAAATGCTGCTTCTAAAACAACTGTGGTTTATATGATTGAGTAGGTGAAAGCCTTGTTTCTGTTTTATTGAAACCAGCAAGAGGAATTGATTCAAAACATATGCTACTTTATTTTCTGTTACAACTCCCTGGCAGTGTACCATGTGTCTCACTTTGTACTTTGCTAATACAAATAAACTAGTTAGGTGGTTTGGGGACCTAAGCACCTAATTCATTGCTCGATTACATTTGGTAAATATTTTAAAAGAAGGATTACTTATATTTTCTACCAGGAAAGTGAGACTGTGCAACACGGAGCTACACAAGAGTTTGTATGTTCTCTTTTACAATTGAATCTCATAAGAATTTTAGTTTCAAGAACACAGGTGTCTCAGCTGAGGTCAAGCAGTTTAGTGGAGGTGAGCACTATTTCTGGAGTGTGAGACATGTTTTATGATCATGGAACATGCTGCAGAGAAATAAGGGCAAAGATTTTTATCTTCAGACTTAAAGTCATAGAATTTCAGAGTCAAATCCTGATAAATATATTAGCATGTATATGAGCATTTTTATTTTTTATGATTATCAAACAGCACCACAGAAAGACATCAGCCTTACTGAAATACACTGAAAGTATTTGCAGTAGCAACTGAACTTTCAATTCCAAAGTAATAAAAGTACATGGATGTTAATGGGGAATATTTTGTCAATAGGATTCGATCTTGATTTTCAAAAGGTTCAAGGAAGAAAAAAATAAGAGCACAAATCTTGGACTAGGGCACTTGTGTACTTTCCCTAGCTACATGATGCTGGGCAAAATACTAATTCCTTTGAATTTCTGTATCTTTGTTTATAAAACGAGGTGGTTGGATTAAATGATCTTTATGTCTTTCTCCTCTTAATGCTTTCTTAAAATTTTAAGCAATACACTAGAGCAGCAGTCCCCAAACATTTTGGCACAAGGGACAGGTTTCGTGGAAGGCAATTTTCCCACGGATCAGGGGTGGGGTGGGGTGGGGGAATGGTTCAGGCAGTAATGAGGGTAATGTGAGTGATGGGGACCGATGGGGAGTGGCAGATGAAGCTTTGCTTGCTTGTCCGCCGCTCACCTCCTGCTGTGTGGCCCAGTTCCTAACAGGCCGTGGACTGTCCTCGGCCTGGGCATTGGGGACACCTGCACTTGAGAATGTTAATAAGACTTGTACATCTGGTCTACTACAATTCCTTCCTTTCTCCCCTGTTCCCTCTCTTCCTTCCTTCCTTTTTTCCTGTCTTCTTCCCATTCTTCCTTCCCCTTTCACAAATAGTTATGAAGTTTGTCTACCAGGTTTTGGTCCTGACAAACAAGACAAAGTCCTTGACTTTAAAGAGCTTTTAATTTGGTGAGGGAGATAGAAAAGTGAATTGGAAATTATAATACAGTGTGACACGCTGTACCATGGTGATAAATACCATGGGAGAATGTAGAAGGGATACCTAACCTTCTCATGGAGTTTATAAAAGGGAGACATTTACCGAGGTTACAACAGAATGGCTGAACCATTTATTAAAACAGTGTAATACTTCTGTACAGTTTGGTAATTAGCCTCTACCTGTACTCGCAACTCTTTCCCCTGACACCTTGGCTACTCAGGTTTCTCTCCAGAGATATTCCTCCCACATCTTGTCTTGACTCTGCCACCAAGGGGTACACTGGCCACTGTAAGCTTTCTATGACTCTGTTCCAGCACCATAGCTTATGTCCTTTCCGATTGGTCACCAGTGCTTGAGCCATATTTGTTAAATGTTTTGAACATCACCCCTAATTCATGGATTGACTCTTAAAGAATTGATATATGAAAAATACTTAGGAGTGAAAGAGAGAAGCGTGGCAGAGAGTGTTTCAGACAAAGAGATCAATGTGTATACAGGTCCATTGGTGAGAGAGAGGCCAGTAGCATTCAGAAACTGAAAATAGTTTAGTAGAACTGTACTAGTGAGTACTCAGAGAGAAGTGGTAAGAGAAAACTCTGGAGAAGTGGGCAGGCTCCAGATTACAAAGTGCTTTACGAGTCAGGCTAAGTAATATATACTGAAGATAAAAGGATATTATTTATGTATTTCTGAAGATGGCACTACTGTGTTTTAATGGTGTTAGGAATGCCAGAAAAGATACTACAGAAAAGTCTAGATGCCAGTATCGTATAGGCATTTACTTACTACATGTGATACCCGTACCAAAAATGGTGTAAGTAAGGTCTGTTTGTTATCCTCATACTCATACAGCTCTTTCCAGGCCATGCCAGAAGCATCAATATCTACTTCAATACCAAAGAAATAATAATAGACAATTACTGTGTTTTTCTTCCCATTCTATTAATCATTCTAGAGGGAAAGGAATTGGGCATCTGGAGAGTAGACAATAAATTATCTCCAGATTTTATTCACTTTGAAAATGGTATCAAACTTGTTTTGGGGAGTTAACTATAAGGGCTTTCTCGAGAAATGTTTGAAGATTGATCTTTTTAATGGCCTAGATATTAGTGGTGTGTAATAAATGTTTAATGGATGCATGGGTGGATCAATGAAAAAAATGAATAAAAGGTGATAATTCTCAGGTGTAAAGTAGGTCTATTTCTTTCCTTTTCTGGATGTTTCTTTACCTGTGGAGGAAACCCTAGTAGGCTAAGACTTCTAGCATCTTTTTTTCAACCTCTCCCACTCACTCCTTGTTAGAAGAGGAGTGACTTAGTATTATTGGTGAGTTTTAGAGAAGTAACAAGGCATGCCTTGCCCAACCAATTCTCTCTACTGTTCTTGGATTCAGTGAACACAAGGAAGTATGTTTTCTCTCATACTCCTTGGACAGACTCTTTGTTCTGCAGGGACAGGAGGATGTTGGGATAGATTTTCCTTATTCTAATGTTACCATGTCTCAGTAACCGAGTTTATCTAATTGTGGGGTTTGTTTTTAAAAAACCTGCTTACCAGCATATACTATTCAGGTTTTCTAGTATCAGCTTTATTAGTAATAAAGGTGATAGTTTGAACCTCCTTTGCTGTCTCTTATGTCTTACATTTCAATTGGTTCAGAAATCAAGTAGAAAATGAGGGGACTATTTATTAGGCTCCTTTCAAATGTATGATGCATTTTTCTCACTTAAGCCACAAGCAAGATATTTTCCGGCTAAGTTTAGAAAGGAAATTTGCTTAAACCTTATGTAAGAAAGCATTTACTTTTCACTTCATAGTTGCAAATATATCTTTTATAAATGTTTAAAAGTCCTGTTACATTATCAGTAGTTTAATGGCTTCCTGTGATTGTACATTTTCTAATTATGATTCCAAACATAATTAACTTTTTCCCAGAAAAATATAAGCAACCAAGGCTAAACCTCTAAATTTTCTGTTCAGAAGACATGAAATGGTAACATTTGAACAAATTTGTATGTCTTTTCCAGCTTGCAAGCAAATCAGAGAGGTTTATATTAATATTTATTAATTATACAGTTTCAATTTGTTTTCAGAAAACAAATAGCAATACATATAGAAATTATGCAAAGAACCATAAGAGATAATTGTATGAAACTATGGAAAGAAATTGAAAATCTATAGGAAATAGAGTGTGTCCCAGCAAAATATAAATTAACAAAATCAATCCAAGAGAAGTGGAAAGTTTAATAGGAAAATTGTCAAAAAAAAATTGAAATTGTGATTAAGGAAACGTTAAAAATGGAAGCTATCTAACTTCTAAATAAAAGATTATTTCAATGTTGTCAAAATTATGTTAGCTCATAGGAAATATATGACCACCCAGTTTATTTTATGAAGCCACAATAATGTTAATATTAAAACCTATAAGACAATAACACCTCATTTATTATTATAAAAACAAAATTAATTTAAAAAATTACCAAATAGAACTATCATTTTTGCAAAGGATTATATCAGACCCCAATACAAGTTATTCTAGAAATGCTAGAGTTGTTCCATATTGATTGATCTATTAGCATAATCCATTTCCTTAACAAATTAGAGAAAAATTTATGTGTTTTTATCACTAAATTGCTGGAAATATATTTGAAAAAAAATTCTGGAGCCATGACTAATTAGAACTGTGAGTAAACATGAGTATAAGAAAATTACTTAAATATGATAAAGATTTAAAAGCAAATACAAATTGTGAAATACTAGTAAATACCATTTTAATTATGATTAAAAACCAGAAAAGGATGCATGTTAGTGCCATGATTAATCAATAATGTGTTGAAGGATGTAAAATATATAATAACAGGAAAAATCAAGCAATGGTTATAAATTTTGAAAGAACGGTTATTTATTTTTGTTGATGAAGTGGTTAAATAACTGGAAAGCCAAAGATATTCTAAGAAAAATATTATTTAACTTCAATGAAAATAGGGAAAAGTTATTGTCCATAAGATAACCAGAAAAAATAGTAACTTTTCTAGCATAGTAACTATTCTAGCAATAAATAAGTCAAAAACAGGAATTAGGAAAAGTCCCATTCATAATATAAACAGAAATCTATAAAGTACTTAGGAATCAATTTAACAAAGGGTATCAAAAACAATATGAAGAAAACTATTAAATCATTGATGCTAATAAATCACATGCAAAATCGTATGTTATTCTTGAATGGAAAAATTTAACATCATGAAAATGATAATTCTCCCACAGTTGTTTGAAATTTAATATGACTACAGTTTGAATCCTAATATGATTTTTGAAAAAAATGGATAACTTATTTTGAAGTTTACATGTAACATTAAATATAAAAGAATTGAAGGAAATTATAAAAATGAACAAATATCAGCACAAGTTATAAAACCACAGTAATAAATGAATATGGTATTGAAATGGAAAAAGAAAATAGATGAGACAAGAAGAGAATCCAGAGAATCCTGAAATAGATTCCATATTAAAGAAACTATTTTTTTAATGGAAAAAAATGAGCAAAGGATAGAAATCAACAGCTAGCAAATGAGTAATTCTATATGGCTAGCAAAAATTGGAAAAGATGCTCAAGCTTGCTACTCAAAGAAATGAATAGTGAAGTAAAAATGAAAGACTACTTCATTCTACAAGCTGCCAGAATTAAAATATACTCTAAAATCAATTGCTAGCAAGGATGTGTGGAGCAATCCTATCACTTATCATTGGTGAAAGACTTTTTTTAAGTTATTGCTTTACTGGAAAACAATCTGGTACCATGTATTTATAAAGTTCATATTCTTCTACTAAACGACCCCATTCCTAGGAATCTCTCCTCTTAAAAGAAATATACAATGTATAAGATTATTTTTCCAAGGATTTTTCTAGAATCATTGCTCTTGGGGACCAGAAAAACCTTAGAAACAAAATCAATCATCATCAATAAAGAAATGGTTCAATAAATTATACAAAGATGATGTGTTCTCACATTGATTTGGTGGAATTTTCTCAAAATATTGTGGAGAGACAGATTAAAAATCGAGAGAGGACTACAATATAATGATTTTTTTTGTAAAATAAACAATGACACCAGGAGGAAGGTGGCCATGGAAGTCAGAATCCGCTAAGAAGGTTAAACAACTCACCTGCTAAATCAAATAGCCCTGAACATAGATGGTACTGAAACATTCAGCCCATAGCCACCATTGTTGATAGTCAATAAGAGGAGAAAGGGATGGGTATGGGAATTCCTAATTCCCACCCCCTGGATGCTATGCCCTACAAGCAGGAGTGTGTTGGGGTGACCCTTGAAGCCTAGGGAGCCTCTCACAGGTGCAAATCTTGTTGGTAGTGGTAAAAATATTGAAACCAGCACTTTGAAGCCCAAAGGGGAGGATTCCATGAGAACAGTAGTTGAACATGGGTCAGTCGCTCTTGAGAGATGGGAGAACGCCATTCCAAAGGGAGGGTGTTGGTCTTCGTTGTCCCCAGCTGAACAAAGTAGTCAGGTTCAGATCTTTGAATCCAGAGTGAGGGAGATGGGCATTGCCAGGAAAATTTGAGACCAATTGGTTATTTAGAAGTTTGCTGTTTAATTTTCAAATATTTGGGGATTCTTCAGCTATCTCTCTGTTATTGATTTCTAGCTTAATTTCATTGTGGTCTAAGAACATAATTTATATGATTTCTATTTTTAAAATTTTGTTAAGGTGTGTTAAAATATAGCCCAGAATGTGGTCTATCTTGGTTGAATATTCCATGAGAGGTTGAGACGAATTTATATTCTGCTGTTGTTAGATGGAGTATTCTATAAACGTCAATTAGATCAACTTGATAGTGACAGTGCTGCTCATGTCATTTACATCTTTATTGATTTTCTGCCTGCTTAATCTATCACTTACTAAAAGAGGGGTATGTGTCGAAGTCTCCCACCATAATACTCGATTTGTCTGTTTCTTATTTTATGTCAGTCTGTTTTTACCTCATGTATTTCAATGCTTTGTTTCCAGTACATGCATGTTTGCGACTATGTCTTCTTGGGGAGTGATGTCTTCATCCATGATAGTGTTCAATGTTCTGAAGTTCTTCTTTGTCTGAAATTAATGTACCTACTCCAGCTTTCCTTTGGTTAATGTTAGTATGGTATATCCTTTTCCACCTTTTTACTTTTCACATGAAACTTTATATTTAAAGTGTGTTTCTTGTAGACAATACATAGTTGGGACTTATTTTTTTCCACTCTATAAACTTTGGCTTGTAATTGATGTGTTTCAATCATTAACATATAAATTATTTATATGGTTGGATTAATAGGTATCATTTTTGTAACTTTTCTATTCATTGATTTGATCTTTGTTTCTTCCCTACACTCCTTTTTTGCCTTCTCTGGTTTTAACTAAGCATTTGATATGCTTCTATTTTATCTCCTTCCTTAGCTTATCATTTATGCTTCTTTTTAAAATTTTTAGTGGTTACCTCAGAGTTTACAATATGCATTTTAACTAACCTAATCCTTCTTTAAATAACACTAGAATACTGTTTCACATTATTATAGACAACTTGTAATAGAGTATTCCAAATTGCTCCATCCCATCTTTGTGATATTGTTGTTATTTATTTCACTTATTATTTATTTCACTTATCCATCTTTTATAATCACTCAATACATTTTAATCTTTATTGCTTTAACTAACAGTTATCTTTTAGATTAATTACAAATAAGAAAAAGAAAATATTTATTTTACTTTCATTTATTCCTTCTCTGATGTTCTTCTCTTTCTAATGTAGACCCAAGTTTCTGAGGGGATTTTTCTCAGATCTCACTCTGAGAACCTGGTGAGTTTCTAGGAAGAAGGCATATGCAATTTTTATGGGCACTAACACTGAGGACCCAGAAGTTGGTTTCTCACTCTTAAGCTAGTCCACTCAGCCTCCAGTATTTAATCTAAATTGCTATTTAAATGTTTCTACCACTTAGTGGCTCCAGCAACTTTTGTTTCAGATAAGCAGAGCACAGTTGCTGCATCTCTCTGTATGTACTTGACTCTCTAGATTTGGGAGTGACAGTTCTTCTAAAACCTCAGTTCTCTGATAGGTGCAAGAAAAGTCTTTAATTTTTATTTAACCTCAGTGTAAATTTTACTGTGATTGTAAAGATTGAATTAATGGCTTCCAAACTCTTTGTATACCAGACCTCTCATTGATATTTTGGAAAGGAAAAAATGCAAGTTCCAATTAATTTTATGTGACAATTTATCTTGGGATAAAAAGGGGAAAATTCAGAGAAAGTAAACCCCTCTGTGTTTGTATGTGCTTAAATATCTTTCTCTAAGGAATAAGACAGGTGAGAGAATGCTCACAAGGTCATTAACATTGGTCATTGCATTTGGTTGGGACATTTTTGGATTGCGTTGTTTCCCTCATTTATTTATCAAAACATTTATCACTTCTCTAATTAGATTATTATATTTTAAAAGTTGTGCATTTTTGCCAGAAGTGTTCATGAAAAATGATGATAAACCTTTAAAAGTAGTAGAGTTCTAAATGCCAGGCTAAGAGGTATGACCTTTATTTGAGAGGCAAAGGGGTGCTACTGATGAATTTTGAGCAGGAAAATGATATCATTTGAGTTCTGTTTTTAGAAAACGTATTTAGCTTCTATGTGTTGAATGGGCTGGAATATTGAAGAACTCATTTTAGGAAGCTATTGAAATTATTATAACAATAATATTTTCTATTTGTACTGTGTTTTAAAATTCATTGAATAATGTCATTTACAGTCATTTAAGTTACTTAAGTCATAAATAACTTATTTATTTCTCAAAACTACACTGTGAGCCAGGCAGATCAGAGAGTTTTACCTTATTTTGGAAATATGGACACTGGCTCTAGGTAAATTAAACAACGTGCCTTGACTACACAGTTAGTATGTCTCACAACTGTGGTGTGAAACCAGAAATTTTGTGCTCTTTCTATTCTACCATGTACCAACTGCACAAAACCAAACAAAAACAGCCTTATGTTTTATAAGTTTAGAGTTTATAAAGTGCTTTCTTGGGATAATCTCAATTGAGGTGGAAATAATATAACTGAAAACAATCCATATCAAAAACAAATAAAATGGTTGCTTGAGAAAAGTGAATGAATGAAGGGAAATAGGAAAATAAATTAATATTATTTTTAATCCTTAACTTTTATTACACCATTTTTGCTCTTTATGGTGGCAATTAAATCTGTATTTTGTAGAAGAGGAAATAGAACCTTCAGGAAGTTAAGTGCCTTTCTCAAAGTCACAAAGCTTTTCAAAAGGCACTGCTGAGATGTGAACCCAGGTCTGTTTGATTCTATGTATGATACCACATCGCCTCTTGTGAATGACTGAGATGCTTACTGTGAATGACTGGCTGGCATTGTTTGTATCTGTTAAACCTCTTTTCAAGGTACTAAAATAATGTATAGGAAGAAGAGTATGGTAGCCAGTTTGATGTACTATCCAGATCCCCTTGCTTTTCAGGTGTGCGGAGTGCCATCAGCAGATAGCCTTCAGCTGTCAGCAACTTCATGGTCTATTTCAGTTGTGGAGAGCTGCCTCAGGAAACCAAGGCAGGTGCATCAGAGCTCAACTTCTTTCTCTACCAAATATTGCTTCCTTACTCTTCCTTTCACAGATGTTGACACCTAATAAACATCTTGCGTTCCAAACTCCATCTCAGCATCTGCTTCTGGAGAAATAATTTTGTGACAGTTGATACCAGGAGTGGCCCAGGTCAGTGTAAGATAATTAGGGGCTTGGAAATTAGATCAGTTACAGGCCCATTACTGATAGTAAGGTAGAGTGCAGACAACCCCCAGCGCAAGATGACACTCCAACCTTCCCTGGTGGTGAATTATGATGGTGATACCACTGGAAGGAAATGTACTTGAGGGTGTGCTGTATTAAGCTTTTGAGAGGTACAAAAGAAATAGTAACTTTAAATATTATCGTATCGATGGCTATTTTGTTATTGATGAGATACAGAAAGATAATAACAGCTAAGTCTAAGTAACATGCTAATATTAACCAGAAAGTCTCTTTGGTTACATAAAATGAAATTTTCATCTTCAGCAATGGAGTGGGGAAAGCTAATAATCAAGCCTAAGACTTAAGAGAATGGATGAACTTGAAAGACTGTTAAATGCCTAACTAAGACAGGTTTCTTATGCCAAAGTGAGTGACCTGGTTGGGAAAATCTAGGACCCTGACACATTGTATGGTATTTCTGTGAGGATACTTTCAAATATTTTAATACCCTAGAATCCTCTGAATCTTCTGAGCCTGCAGATAAAGTCCACCCTTCTTGATTAAGAGCCAATATGCCCGAAGGAGTCCAGTTCTAGCTCTTGGAAAAGAAATTAACATTGTGTTTCATCTTTAGCTTTTATCACATTATTACTGCTCTGCACAGTAGATATTAAATCTGTATTTTATAGATGAAAAAATCTGTATGTGATTTTTCAGCCCTGATCCAAGGCAATTACAAAGTTTTGCCTGGCAGGCTCATGGGGGAAAGCTGCCCACCCCATTTCAGACTTGGTGCACAGCCCATGCACTGCAGTTTTCTGGAGAGAGTTGCAGTCAAGAACTCAGGCACCCTGGGCCAGTCATGTTCATACACATGTCTGCATTTGAGTCAAGGAGCCTCCACCTATTTTTAGGGAGCTTGGCTGAGCACCTTTCTACCCTTAGCCCTTCCTTCTCTCCCTACCCCTGGTCCATGGCTCCATAAAGAGGTAGTTGTTCTTTGTTCAGCACTCTTCGGCAGCGAGATGATTCCCCCGTCTGTGTTGTATTCACCTGATCCCCTCTCTGGGGAAAAATTCAACAGTGGGGAACTAGCACCTCTTTATTTTTGCCTTTTCGTGCACTATTGCAATAAGTGAATAAAGACTTGATTTTTACTTTCGTTTTGGTTCGTTGTCTTAATTGACCACCATTATACCTGACTGCATGACAAAATTGGCACAGTGAGCAGGGTGTTCAATTACACAGAATATCATTCTGGAAGAGCAAAAAGCCTGAGGGTCCTACTGGGTACTTTGCCAGCCATGCAATTGGTCTTACCTGGGGAGTGCTAGAAGATTGTATACAGAAACATTTTGGTTCCAAGGGGGGATAATTGTTTCTTCTCTTTAGCCCCCGACTTCCTGGCTGAGCTCACCCAGCAGATTGAATTAGAAATCCAACCAAGGGGCTCAAAGAAAACTAGGAAAACATTTCTGTACCTGCTACTTGTGGTCCTCCTACAATGGGTTAAAAACTGAGGACGGTGTCACTGAATTGTGTCCAATGAGTACTGTTATTTCTGTACAGATCCCTGGTGTTGATGTATGTCTTGTGACACAGTAAGTTATTCAGGCTTGTGCCTCCAGTGAAAAAGCATGTAGAGCCCCTTGGAATTACTTTGTCTACCAGCCCAAAGAACCTTAGAGAATAGTTAGTTTACTTGCACAATGAAGGAGGTAATCTTGTTAAACTTAGTGAAGGAAAATGGCACCTTGTAGGGTGTGTCACTACAGACTCCCTCTTCAGAGTGCCCTGACAGAGGTCACTTTGACTTAGGAGGGAGAGGGAGTGGGGAGGAAGAAAGAGCAAGAACACCCAAGACCCTGTCCTTCTGCAGCTGGGTATTATTTCAGATCCAAAAAGTTTGGCCCACTTGTGATGAATCCTCTGCCACTGAAAAACATGCCTGTCCTCTCCTCACAGAGGTGATAATGGCCCTATGAGCCACCCTCATGGTCTCTTGGGTCTACAGTGAGTAACCGGAAACAGTAGATAATGAGACCGTTCACCAGACTCAGATTTCTAGGTTTGTCCCATGCTGCTCCTGCTGGTTACCCAGCCCAGTTAAACCTCCTTATGAAGTCAGGTCAATCAGCATATGATACAATCCAAGTCTTAACTGATAAATTCTTAACAAGGAAAACATGGACACATCAAGACAGCAAAAATTGACCCACAGAAAGAACAGCATATGAGCAGTAAACAGGCACTCTTTCCTGGACAACCTGGGCAGGAACTTCTCCCAAGAGATATTCAGGTTTGTTTACTCGATAATGAGGTCTCAAGGAGACTGATGAGTTCTCCCCCAAGGAACTTGCGGCCAGGTACTTGGCGACAGAGGTGCCTGATAGGAGACCTAGTGAGGTTCTGCATAATGATGACTCCTGTGACTGACACAAGTGCTTTCTCCTTCTAGTGAAACCTGACCCAGCGAATCTGGAGATGAATTAGAGGGTCCCATAAATAAACCTGGACCTCTCAACTTTCAAAAATGAGACTATGGGTTAAGGTAAGCTTCTCTGTCCCCAGGGTGATCAGGGAGGGACCTTTGCCAAAGTTTGGGTTCAATGGAGAGATAAGTGAGAATCATATTTTTGAGCTTTTTGGATACTGGTGCCCAGGTGACTCTGGTTCCTACAATCCTTAACACTGAGATGAGGGGAGGATAATGCTCTGGTTTTGGGTCTGGGACCACCATCACCAGAACCCTTGCTTAGGTCTGGCTATGAATGGGTCCCTTTGGGTTCCTATAAAGCTCCACTGCTATGGACCCCACTATTGAATATATTATTGGTAAAGTTTTATTGTCTGTATACAGTCCTGCTCACCCACACTCTGATGGGATTAGCTGCTAATAATCCTAATAGAAAAGTGAAGATCATTTTAGTGGAGCATATGGAAAACTGCACCTACCCACCTACTGTCACTTAGTGCCAGTGTTTCTCAAAAACAATTTCAGCTGCCTGTGAGAGAAAAAGAAATAACTGCCTTCACTGCTGAGCTTAAAGAAGCCAAAGTACCCTGAGACTATGTCTCCATTAAATAGACCCATCTAGCCTGTAGACAAGGCCTCTAGTACCTGGAAACTCATTTTTGACTATTGACAACTCAAGGCCACACTGCCACATTTGACATTGTGACTATTGCCCAAGCAGAGGGAATTTGGCATATGGCAACTGATATCACAATTTTTTTAGCATTTCTTTTCACCACAATCTTGTTTAATTTGCCTTTTGTGGAATGGATTGCAACACATTTTTAATGTAACATAAATTCCTTGGTTATCTGCCATCAATGGGTAGACTGTAATCGGAAAAAAAGTTTCTCTCCCAAAGGGAGCACTAGACTTATTGATGACATACTCCTGATGGGCCCAGAGAAGGGTCCTGTCTAACAAAGGGTGGAACCCCTGTTTACCCACATGCAGCAATACAGCTGAGACTTTAACACAGATGAGGTTAATGAATTCAGGGGAAGTTCCTGGATGTAATCTAGTTAGGGGTACAACTTCTCATTCCATTCCAGACTTCTAAGTTTTTGATTTTCACCAACAAATAAAAAAGAGGTTCAGGAATTGGTAGGTCTATTCAGCTACTGGTACGCTCATGTACTCTACATGTAGATTTGATGGTATCTAACTACCAGTTTTGTGTGGAGACCTGACCTACAGGATGTCCTGAAGGCCCTCCAATGAGCCACTCAGGCTGCCCTTTCCCTGGGCCCCAGTGGTCCACATTTACCATTTGAGTTATGGGTCTCAGCAACCTCTCAGTTCAGTAGTTGGAATTATGGCAGAAGGACATCACCAGGGCCAGCAGCACTGTTAGGATTTTGGACCTGTAAATTCCTGGAGTCAGCAGAAAGATACATATATTTTGAGAGGCAATAATTGACTTATTGTTGCACCTTAGTGGATTCTGAGCACATAATCCATGGCCGTGAAGTAGTCTTATAACCAGAAATCTCAATCATGTTGTGGGTCTGAGCAGAGGCCTCAAATTGCCAGATGGAAGTGGCTCAGAAATCCTTCTAGTGAAGTGGAAATGGTATACACAGGAGTGGGTAAGGCCTGGCCCTGCTGGGGTCTTGAAACCAGTAAAAGATCTCTGAAACCAAGAAGAGATCTCAGGAATGCCCTTCTGACCCCCAGGTATGTGGTTCGAGGAGTTGTTGCCTCTTTTGTCCCAATGAGGACCCAGATATAGAGACCTCTAGGACCATGCATGGGCCTGGATCACTATTTGCTCCTCCTGGTTAGCTTCTACTGGGATGGAATGGGGTGCAGCTGCCATTTAACTTGAAAGAGACCTGTCCCTTGCAGAGCATGGTAAAGGATGATCAGGACGATTGGCAGAGCTTCGTGCAGTATGTATGGATCTAGGTTACTTCAGTAACTGAGCTGTGGTACGTTTTCACTGACTTATAGGCTATGACTAATGCCATAGTCATTTGCTTAGGCCAATGGCAAGCCCTGAACTGGAATATAAAATAAGCTTCCCTGTGGGCATAAGGCATTTGGATAAAAATTGATTTCGTTCCTAGTAAGCTTTTTGTTATTCATGTCACCAGAAATACTTCTACACTAATGAAAGGGCACATAATCAATGAGAAGGCCCCTCTTAGCTAAATATGAAGACTGAATTGTTCTCTACACCACAGCTAGCAGATGTGCAACCAGTTGACTGCTGGATCCATGAGAAATAAAACTGCAATCACCATGCAGATAGGACCTCCATGCATGGATTTCCCCTGCTCATCAGAAGATCCTGAAACAGCATGGAAAACTGTCTTGCCTGTTAGACCTTGATTAAGGTTAAAAATATTGCTTAGGTACAGTTTCTTGAGCCAACAGGTAGGGTATTCTTGGCAGATAGATCACCTTGGGACTCTCATCCTATCCACAAGTTTCTGCTGGATCTTAACTGCAGTTGATACTTTCTCTAGGTTTGTCCTAGGCATCCTTATGCATTCCACTGACTCAGGCCATACTAGACAGGTCTACAAGGTCACATTTTTCTTGTTTGGGTTCCCTGAGCACATTTTATCTTATAACAGATCTGGATTTGTGGCTCAAGCTACACATGAATGGGTCGGGTTATGGAACATGTGATGCTCTATAAAACTTCCAAGTTGCAGGGTTGGTTGAGCATTTGAAAGGACAGATTTAAGTGACTGGGAGGAGGGAACAGGGTAACCCCATCCTGGACTAAATAGCTCAGGTGAGCAGTATGGCGTCTCAATGCAACAATTCCCCAAATGGGTACTTTTCATTTGTAGCATATGTTTGACCAGACTGCCAAGTCCATTCTTTCAATTGTATACTGCAAGGACCTTCCATTCCCTTGACCCCTTCCTGAAAACTCAAGTTGATAGAAGATCAGGATGGCTATTGAACAGAAAGAAACAGTGGTCTCCTTTTCTATTTATCTCCTGGAAGCAGACCACTTGTTTTTACCTACAAGGATCTTGAAGAAAATGACCATCAATTTGAGGTCTCTAGTTCAACATTTTCTTTAAGGTGGCCCTGCCATTTTGCCCTGAGTAGTCCCACAGAATGAATATCAGTATGTAAAATAAAAATTTATATAACTACAGGAGGATCCAAGCCAGAAAGTTTGCATTCAGCACCCTGGGGATTGGGTCAGAGGTATTATGCTTTCCCATAATACAAGACAGACTGCCCAAGTTGTAGTCTATGGGGAATAGTTTTCTCAAAGGATAGGATGTGAGCATCTTCAGATCTGGGAACTCAGATATGGTGGGAAAAAGGAGTAGGAATCTAACTTCTATTCTCTCCATCCCACAGGGTAGCCTGTGTGATTCCCACTTCACTGAGTTCATTGAAACATCTATCTAGGGCAGTTGCCACCACCATGAATTTGATGAACTGTTGGATATATTGCCCACTGCCTGATCCTAAACATCTGATTGCAGTGCACCTAAATACCACAAGTGGACATTTCAATAACCATGCTCTGTTCTGGTACCTTAGGTACCTCAGGTACCTCAATCTTATTAATTTGGATTTGATGCACTGCTGCAATTAAACTATGACATTGCAGAGCCAAACACCTTCCTAAATGTCAACTCACTTCTGCTATGGATTATGGCACATGAAACATCTGGAGGAGGGGGCATGGGATCCATCACTAGGGTCATTTTGCCTACAGTGATGGTGGTCTTTTCTTCCCCTATGCTTGCCCCTGCTGTACATAGATGCAGTTATTCCCACTGTCAAGGTCATCCAACTAGAAGAGTTGTGTGAAGCCTGTCCTTGAGCCTGGCTGAGGTTATTAATGATACTACCTCTGACTTGGAGGGCCCTAAACTCCTTGGCCTCAGTAGTGTTGGATAATTGCATATCCCTCTACTTACTGTTGGCCAGCCAAGAAGGAGCGTGCAACTGCCAACATCTTGTGTTGTACCTGGATCAATGGAACTGGTAAAGTAGAACGGTGCCATTATGAGGCTTAGATGAGGGGGCTTACTGGGACTCTAGAATAGACCCTAATGGGCTATGTGGCATTTTTTACTAGATTGTTAATGCTTGGGGCTCATGGCTATGTTCACGTTTCCTGGCAGGCTTGATGATCCTGCTTGGGGTGATTTTGACTGTGGCCTTGCTCTTCTGTTGACTCAAGTAGATTAACCTTATGATCATAGCTCCTTAATATCTAGTTCATTTGAATCCATGATGGAGTAGCTTATGCTTCTCTCTCAGGCCCTGCACGATCAAGGCATAAAGTTGAAGAGCTCAACTCCAGGCCAAAATCTTACATGTGATATTTCAGGCCCAACTCTAGGCGATTACAAGGCTTTGCCTGGCATGTTTCATGGGGGGAGCTTCCCTCCCCACCTCAGATCTGGTGCATAGCTAATGCACTGCAATTTTCTAGAGGGAGTTACAGCTAAGGATTCAGGCACTCTAGGGCCAGCCATACTCATATGCGTATCTATATTCCTAGCCAAGGTACCACCACTGAGACCTCCTTACTGGGGATGTTGGTTGAAGTACCTTTCTCAGTTTGAGCACCTTTCCTCTCCTAGTCCATCTCCCTCTCCGTCCTCCCAGTTCATGGGTCCATATAAAGGCAGGAGCCTTTTGTTTAGCCCTCCTTGGCAGTGAGATGGTTGTGCCAGTTTATACTGTATCTACTCACCTTTACCTGCTACTGTTCTGTTGGGGGAAAATGGAACATTGGGAGCTGGCACCCCTTTTTGCCTCTTGCTTGCAATATTATAGTGAATGAATAACAACGTGATTGATGCTTTGTTTGCTTAATTGTCCTAATTGAATACAAAACACCTGATTGCAGAATCCCCACCCCCACAGCCCCACCCCTTCCTTGAAGGAAGACATTTTGTCATACCTCATGTCCCCTCCTGACTGTGTCCTACAACCAGGGTTGAGATGCAGCATCACCCAGAGGGAGAGGTGTTGAGATTGATGAGAGGGCAGAAGGATTATATGTCCTAAAGTACCTATGAGAAGTAGTCAGCATGTACCAGTAAGAGCTGGAGGAATACACATGGGATTGGATTTGAAGTTTCTAGATTAAAGTGGCAGGAAGATTAATTTGGATAGAAAATAGCTTATTGACTTAGGAGCACTCTCCTGACATACATAATGTAACACCCTGGCAAGAACCCCAGATCATGCAAACTTTCTACTAGCACAGCTCCTAGAGCATGCAATAAGAAATGGTCAATACTTAGCAAGTTGAAATGTCATAGAGGAAAATGGAGGAAGGGATTAAAGGCCTTGGGGAAGTAGACCTGTTGGGATAGACACATTATGTACGTCCAGAAGACTTTCCAGTTGATTATATTTCATGGGAAGACCAAGAGGACATAGCATTTACCAAGGCAGTATAAGGAATTTGCTGATGAAACAGGCACAAGAATCACTACAATTATGCAGCATCACTGCAATTGTGGTGGCTCTCTTCTTTGGATGAGGGCTGGTGGCAGGACAGGCTATTACCAGAATCTGGATCACCGAGAATAAAGTAGACAGGACTCTGAAATAATAGAGACCATGTCGGCACTTAATTGTCAGATGCCAGGGTTTATAATTATTGTAATAAGCATCAGGGCCAAAGTTGTAGCTGAGGTGCTGACCTGCATTTGAAGAGTTATAAAGATGGTTAACAGACTGCAACCTTCCTAGAGCAGAATAGATGGGAAGCTGCATCTCTCTTACTTAGCTTGTACTAGCAGAAGAAATTAAGGACAGATTACTTTGTGGCTGAGGGTGGTCTCCCAAATAAAATGTCAAAATCTCTTACCCAATATCCAAACCTGGGTTAGCTTTCAGACATAAAACCCTTTGACTAGTGAAGATGTCCCTTCCTTAGGGGAAAAGATACTGAAATACCGTGGCAACTATACACAGTAAGGTTTTCCCCAGTTTTCCTCAAAAGAACCTATGGTGTTTTATTCACTGGGGCAAAGGGAAAACCTGCGCATCTTATTAATTGTTGTAAATAGAGTCTGAATTAATATTTGGTATTGGGAGAGCTGAAGAAACATCATTGCCTTCCTGTTAGAGTGAGGGCATATGAGGTGCAGGAGATGCATGAAGTTCAGAAAAGTTCTGGTTTACAGTGGATTCAATAGGCCTATTTGCATACCAGGTTGTAATCCCTTCAGTTCCCAAATGTATAATCTCCTACCTAATTGTCATTCCCTCTGTCCCCAGTTGTATAATTCAGGTACATGCTTTGCAGTAGCTAGTGGAACCCCTGCACTGCGTCCTGAGCCTACGAGGGAATAGCTATTATAATGAGAAAGGCCAAGTGGAAGCCTCTGAAAATCTCCTCCAACTGAAGCCCAGATAGTAAATCAAAAACAATATTGTATGGGGGAGTTGGGAGTAGGGGGTGGGAGTAGCCCCTGGGGCATCTAAAGAATTTAATGATGATTGTCCTCATCATATCCGTTTATTCCCCAGACCATCACCTGCAGAAACAGAATAGATCCTTGAGAGTAACTGTAGACTCCACAAACTCAACTAAGTCATAGCCACAATTTCAGCACCGTGCTAGATATGGAATCTTTGCTAGAACAGATCAATGTGGCTTCAAACTCCATCTCAGCATCTGCTTCTAGAGAAACCAAACTGCAGCAGAGAGAGATGGCAGAATTTGGCAATCTGTATTATAATTTCACATGAAATATCAAGGTATAGTTCAGATTTAAAAAAAAAACGGAAAAGAAAATAAAAGTGCGTCTCAATCTTCCTCTATGGCCATCAGTTCATTTTGCTTCCAGATATTAGAAGCAACCCACTCTCATACATACATACATGATACATGCATACATACATATATACGTACATACAGGCTTTCTATTTACAAGCTAAGTATGCATGACCAGCCCTAGCTTCAGGGAATCATTTTTTAGGAAATGCAGCATGCATGATGTATCGATAGTCAGCTATCAGAAAAACATGAATCTCAAAAATTTTATATGATATTGAGTTCATCCTGCTTGCTTTCAACATTTTTTTGTTAGATTTACTTACATGTTTATTACATTATTATCTGAAGGCTTTTTCTTTATAACGTTAGGGGAAAAGTTATACTAACACAAGTGTGGTCGCAGAGCCAAAGAATAACTAAACATTTAGAGGCTTTTCATGGGGACCAGAAGAACTTATATGTGTTTATCATAAAGGAATCTGACATCTGTCACTAATTCTGTGAAAGAACATTTGGGCTATAAGCATAGTGGACAACTTGTATTTATTTCTTCATTCAGATGCACCCTGCCACCACATTTTTTATCTAAATAACTATGAAATTACTTCACCTTTGTGGAATAATTGAATTTTTTCCAGTATTTGTCTGTTTCACGATTGATAACTTTAATTTGCTATGTTTCTAACGATGCTCTTTTGAACAGTTTACTTTCTCCTCTGCCTGTGACATCAATCAAGTCTGCTGTATTGTTTTTTTTTCAGGTAGCTCCCTGAACAAGGGCCCCTGAAGAAGGATCACATTGGGGTGGAATCTCTACATGAACCCCTACTTGGTATTGGGTCAATTTGAGAAAAGGGGTGCCCTTCTGTGATTCATCTACCCTGAGATGGCAACTTTTTCTAATTCATACAAAGGCATTTTATATACTATTGGTGACTCCGCTCCTAATGTTGGCTCGGGTAGTCAAATTGTTTATTGATATTTCTCTGTTTAAAAATAAAAAATAAATTAGGGTTTTATAAGTTCTACTTACAATTTGAGATGATTTTATCTCAAGTGAAATCTTACACATATAAATCTGAAAAAATACATTTTCCTTTCTTAACCTTTTCCTCTTTGAAGTTTTTATATTTTGTTAACTTATTTTTCAGTGAAATATTGGCTCTTAATTTCATAGTTTCTTCCTTGGGACCTTTCCAGACTAGTCTAGCTTTAGTCATTGGTAATAACTTAGAATTTCATAAGTAATTTTCTCTTTTTAATGTTAATTAAGTTAAATATACTTTCACTTTTTTAAAGGTTACATATTCTTAGCCTTGAGGGAAGACAGTATCAATGATTTGGGGCTTTTGACAGGAGGATGAGGGAAGAAAAACTTGTATATTAATCATAAAGGAATCTGACATCTGTCAATCTTTTACTTCCCAAAGCCCTTAAACATCAGACTCAAAACTCACTAGAATGTAAAGCTGCTTGAAAGCAAAGATTTTTACTTGTCAGCACATAGAATAGTGCCAGCATGTAGCAGGCACTCAATAGATATTTGTCATATAAATTCATGCAGTAAAGCCCTTTAAGCATCATGCTTCAAAGTTGAAAGAAAAAATCTAAATTTTATAAATTATGTTTTCATTACTATTTCTATTTCTCATATAAAGACAGCCTCAATAAAGCAGATTTTCCCTGCTAACATATCAAGGTATCTGAGCAGTGCACCATAGCACCCACTGCAAAGGATTGTTATGAGGAGTAAATTTAATTATATGAAATAATGTATGTTCCAGACATTATACACACTAATGTGTGGGACATTATACATTTTTAATATATGTTAAAATATGTATGGTAAAGTAATACACTATACTTCATGTAACATAATTAGACTTTAGCTTTGCTTCCACTTCCCTTATTTTTGATTGTAAAACATAGTCCATATCCATGTGAGTAATTTCATTCATTAAACAAGTGAAAAAACACTTTTATCCTATATCCTATGTCATACTTTTTTTGTAGCATCCAATGTTTTAGATGCTTTCCAATATTTATTGGAAACACGTTCCAATATTTATTTATCAACCAAATCAGTAGAGTAGAATCAGTTATTCTTATTCATACTCTAAGGGAATAATGGAAACAGAATAATAGATTGGCACAATTGTTTCAAAGAAATCCTTTTGCTAATTTTAATTTTCTTAGAGAATTACATTCTATGGCTCCTTCCAATTACTTCAAATTTAGCATTACTTAGGTTCAAACTTTAACGCTATAAAAATAACAGAAAATTAACTTTCTTAACTAGCAATAGTTCAGTTAGATGACCTATTTTTAAGAGTTCAAGTCAGTGTTAAGCTCAGAAACGTCATGTATAATTATGTGAATGTCCAGTTTCTACATAGGGGAAATATGGATATTATATTGGTTATATATTCTGGCTATTATTGGCATATATATGGGTTCCTAAAAATCTATATGTCAATACTATGTTAAATGTTAAAAATATATAGTTAATATTTTTTAGTAATCTGTCACATTATTACCAATAATACATCATTTTCAAATCTTGGCAATAAAAAGTTGCTTCAGATATTGACACCCAAATTAAATGGTAATTGTTTTAGCTTTTCCAGAAATAGAAAACTGACTTGAAAATATACTGCAGGCTGGATACTTCTTCCTTCTCAATTGTTATAAAAAGTAGGTATTAATGGCATCAGAAATCGAAGCCCATTGAAACAGGGAATGAGATTCAGCGTCTCAAATGAGGTGACAACAAAATAGAGGCAGATTTGGATGTTAAAGGAAAATGAATCTACACAAAGGGAAAATTATGCCCTAATTCCTGAAGACATTACTTCACAAACCAATCTTACCTTCTGCTCTGATCCAATATGAAAAGAAGTCATTACTAAATTATATACATAATTCAACAAGCTGATTTGACAGTGGGTGTTGCATTGAATGAAATCCCAATTTTAATTTCAGGAATAAATTTATCTATTATCTACCTATCATCTATCTATCTATCTATCTATCTATCTATCTATGATCTTCTGTTTTTAAGGTTGAGATCTATAATAACATTCATATTTCTCTTTCTCATGAAAAATATTTTAATGATTTAATCTATGGAAATATTGTTTTTCCAAAGCACCATGAAAACTCTTTCATTGCTATTTGTAATACAAACTGGAACAGACACTTTGGAAGATAGTTTGGCAGTTTGTTAAAATGCTAAACATAGTCTTACCATATGATATGGTATCATGCTGCTGGGTATTTAGTCAACTGATCTGATAACTTATGTCCACAAGAAAACCTGCACACAAAGGTTTATAGCACATTTATTCATAATCACCAATAACTGGAAGCAACCAAGATGTCCTTCAATAAATGAGTGGATAAACAAAGATGAGATATAGCCAAACCATGAGGTACTATTTAGCAATATAAAGAAATGTGCTATCAAGCTAGGCAAAAGCGTGCATAAACCTTAAATACATATTGCTAAGTGGCAAAAGTCAAAGTGAAAAAGGTTGTATACTATATCATTTCATTTATATGACATTCTGGAACTATAGAGATGATAAACAGATCAGTGGTAGTCAGGGATTTAGGGAGGAGAGAGGGCTGAATAGTTGAAGCACAGATTTTCTTTTTTTGCGGTACGCGGGCCTCTCACTGTTGTGGCCTCTCCCGTTGCAGAGCACAGGCTCCGGACGCGCAGGCTCAGCGGCCATGGCTCACGGGCCTAGCCGCTCTGCGGCATGTGGGATCCTCCCGGACCGGGGCACGAACCCGTGCTCCCTGCATCGGCAGGCGGACTCTCAACCACTGCGCCACCAGGGAAGCCCCAAGGAGATTTTTTTTTAAGATGCTTTAACTGGTCTGTATGATACTGTAATTGTAGACACATGGCATACTTGACACTATGCATTTGTCAAAGCCTGTAGACCTTTACAGCACAAAAAGAAAATTGTAACATATGCAAATAAAGAAATCATTTTGGAAGTTAGGATATTATGTAATTAGGCTTGAGATCCAAAATGAGCCAGTGTTTCAGTCTGAGACTCAAGCCTGGAAAAGACCAATATTCTAGCTTAACAATCAGGCAGGAGGAGTTCCCTTTCACTCAGCCTTTTTGTTCTATTCAGGTCTTCACTTGATTGGATGAGGCCCATCCACACTAGAGATGCAAACAGCTTTACTCAGTCTATCAGTTTAAGTGTTAATCTTGTCCAAAAAGAACCTCACAGACACACTCAGAATAATGTTTGGCCAAATGTCTGGGCCCAGTCAAGTTGACACATAAAATTAACCACAACATTGGCTGTGACAAAAGAATCTAACTATATTACAAATGTATGAAATAATCTCAACTGAAGAAGTAGTGGGAAAAGGTGCTGATTCAAGTAACTTTGGAAATGAGTGGAGACTATAAGACTAAAGACAAAAGAGCTGAACATAGCACCATGCTCTTGTTGACTATTTTTCATGGAGGTACAGGTTAATAATTCTGAAACACTAACATGCATACTAGAGTTTAATAATTATTTGTATAGATAGCGAATGGTAGGAGCATACTTTGCTGGGGAACACCATACAATGTACTCATAGTGGGTTCCAGGTATAGTCCCATTTTATGAAGAGAGAAAATCAATTCACTTGCAAATTATAGTAAGATTGCCAGAGTCCTGGTTAAATAATTTGTAGTCATATTTTTCCTGGTTCCTTAACTGTGCAGATGCAGTCACTGAGAAAGCAGATGGATGAATTCATGAAGATTTGGGTTTCTGCTAGATAAATGGCACAGGAAGACAGATGCTCAAAAGAGAGAAACAATGATGTAAAAAACAATTTTTTTGATAGTTGAAAATCAATAGTCTCCTTTCTGATTTACATATATTTCTTTGGAATACCCCTCCATTCCATATATTTTATTTGTAGGAAAGTCATAGAGCAAAGTGAACATTTACTTTTTAAACTTAGATTTCACTTGGCACTATTTGATAATTGAGAGATTATTACATAATTCTGGTTAGTTTTCACTTTTTTAAAAATTAAAAAAATAGTTTTACTGGATCTATTTGAAATAAAAATGCAGATATTAAAGTATTGATCTGCCTGACTAATAATAAACTTCAAGCCCTAGAATATTGTTTCTATGGTCTGTGATTCATTTGGTTTGAATGTATTTTAGGTTTTTTTAAATAAAAACTCTACTTTGAATTGATTTTAATAAAACTGTATGGAATAATATATCATGCCAACAATTTGCATTAAAATAAGGAATATTAAAATACAGTTAAAACAGAGGTACAATATTATGACATGTGTAGTAACTCAGGGAATATTTAATTTTAAATCACATATCAATGTGTATGATATTGTTACATGTAGCAGGAGTTGAAATGTAGGTCATCTCAGTGAACCAGATGGAGGGTCATTTTTCTGTAGTCATGAGGCAAAGTTAAGAAGCAAAGTGAATACAAAGTGTTTAATCAGTCCATCAAACCTCAGACTCAGGAGAGGAAATTTTCATTATGCATAATGCAAGACACCTAACCATTCTTATTTCACTGAATTTCAATGTATATCCAGTTCAAAGAGAAAGAATTCATAACGTTATATGCTCTTCTTATAGCTCTAGAGCATGACAATATCAGTTCAAGGCAATAATCATATTATGAGTTGGTAGTGTATTTTGCATGTTTATATGAAAGATTTCCATTATAGAATGCATTCATAAAGTATGTTTTCAACACTTCTATCCTCTATGACTATTAAAATGAAATATTCTTAAAAATTCTGTCAAGTGTCCTGTATCAACACTTCTGACTCTTTTAAAAATCAAATCATATTGTCTAACCCCTTTAAAAATCATCCATATTGTCAACTATATTTGGCATATGCAACTATGAATTGATATTTTTTTACACTTAATTGCTGAGCAGGGATTAGAGTTGTTTGTGGCTACTGTACATTTCAAGTGTCAGGAGTACAATATTTGTTGTGATGACATGAAAATTAATAAGCTAGTAAAATATTTATGACAAGAAGCCAAAAAACCTCCTTAAGTTATTGGTTGGAATTTAGGCTTAATAGAGACAGGGAACTGGCCTACCTTTCTCACCATAGGGTTTTCAGTGCTTAGCCAAATGTTGGGCATATAAAATGGTCTTTAAAATATTTATGCATAAAAATACTGCTGAGTTGAACATCAAAGAATTATTATAAAGAGCTCAGTTACTTACAAAGTTGGTAAAAATTGAATCATCAATATTAAAAGCATATATCTTGAATATGCAATAAGTTAAACTCTGAATTAATGAGTTTATTTATTGTCTTCATCCACAATTATGTTCTAATTCTAGAATTTTTTCCCTATATACATCACATGTTCATTGCCTAATTTATCTACTATTTTGTTTTGTTTTTTTTTAATCATGGATATTGGCTTGTTTTCAGATCATTATTATTTTTTCCATTGAGCTCTTGTAAATTCTTTTTTTTGGAGAGTTGTATTGGTACATTGTAGAAATAACATTAGTTGTATATTTTTCAGCTGTAGTGAAGGTTTATTACAGAATATCATTCACCTTTAAACATTAGTGTGCTTTAGTCACCAAGATTTACCTCCTTTCATTTGTCATTCCACGAAATTTTTGAATCTGCCTAAAATTTTAAAAAAGTGTCTATAATTTGAGAGGCTAGTTTGTGCCAGATAAAGAGCTGGGGACTTTGTATAATTATCTTTAATCCTTACAACATTTCTGCAAAATGATTATTTTTGTATCTATATTACTTTGCATGTAAAGAAACTGAGGTTCATAGACAATGAGTATATTTCCCAAGACCCCCTAGCTACTAAGTGATAGAACTGGAACCCTTGTTTTTTACCTGAGTCTAGATTCTCTTTTTTTTTAGTCTCTTAATAACTACTGTGTTCCATTTTACCTCCAGGTAGTGATTTTTGGCTCTTTCTCCTAAGTAGTTCTTTATGCCTTAACTTGGACATCTCTGAGGATTGGTCATTCCTCGTCTTGGATTGATTTTTTCCTATAACAGGAACACTGACAGGGTCTTGTTATTTCTACAGAGGGGTGACTTCTATTAGGGATTTGCAACTGAACATTTTGACTCGCTTAAATCTCTAACTTGCCCAGCTGCCTTTCTTTTTGGGCCAGGTCAGGTCTGTGGACCACAGGTAACTTCATGATACTCCTATTTTGTATATATATAATATATAAGTCATATATAAATTTACTCTCTCTCTCTCGCTCTACATATATATATATATATATACACACACAGTAGTTTGGGTTTTAATCATGTGGTGGCTAACACCAGAAATTAAAGAGAGAGAGATAAAGAGACAGAGAGTTGGAGAAAGGAAGAGAGAGGGAGAGAGAGAGAATGAGAGAGAGATTTGATATCGTGAGGCAAGTACTTTAAATATAAAGGATCTTGCATTAATCAAACCTTCTTATTCCCAAATATATTATAAAAGAGAAAAAATTCTTCGTGCATTTATTTTGAGTTTTGATAATCTGAAATATTACAAATGTTTGTGGTAATAAATAAAAAACAGAGCCACCAAAATAACAGGGACATTTAAGTATTAGCTTTCAAGTATCTGTTATGCCAAGTTCCATCTTGAAGTCTTGTAATACTTCACCATCCTGGACAGCCCTTCACTAGATGGAGAATCCAAGGGATTGATTACAAATGGTTTGCATAGTTTACATTGTGGTAATATCTTTGGAGACTCAAGGAGGATATATGTGAGTACAATATACATTCCACAGAAATTTCTCTGAATTTTAAACTATTAATTTTATATTTAATTACTATCTACTCTTTGTTAAGTGCACTTGCATGCAGAGAACTCTAAAGCAAATCTTGGATAGCTCCAAAAAGTGTTCATAAAAGTGATCACCAATAATGATGATCCTCTTGAGTCTTCTCACTCTTTATCATTCTTTGCAAAGTAAAATGTATATAGCAATTACTTATTTGTCTTTTCTACTTAGTAATGGACTATTTAATCCCACTAAAGTGAAGGTGGTGTTAGAAGGACAAACAAAGGCTCTACTTACTACCTGTGGGACATTTGATCTTGCAATGCATCAGTTTCCTCATGCATAAAATGGGGACAGAAATATTAATATACTCACATATAGTAGGCAGTATAATAGAGTGGGTAAGCTTAGACTTTTCAGTTAGGAAGATAAAATTCTTCATTCTTTCTAAGTGTGGGAACTTGGCAAATTAATTAGTCCATTAGAGCCTCAATTACCTTATTTAAGAAAATGCAGTGAATAAAAATTTTCCCATATCATCATTGTAGAGTGCTTGGCAAAGTGCCTGGCTATAAAAATAACGTCTAAATAAGTGTATTTGTTAATATTTATAGTAATAATGTATGTGACCGGTCTTTATGAAGAGTAACATTTTACACAAATTTAGGATATGTTAATCCTAATTTTAGTAATTAAAATTAGATAATTTAGTTTATTAAAATTTTTAGGGCTTCAAACTTTTATGCAAAACAGGAGCTATAAATTTGGTGAGATATTTTAGAATTACAGTCCACTATGTGATTAATATAATAGTATTTCTGGATGAAGAAATGTTTCCAGAATTTTAGCCAACACAAAGAAGAATAATTTTCTTGAAAATTTTGAACTGCACCAGTTGGGGTGCACAGGTAAAGACTGTCATATTGCATTTTAATTCTAATAGTATATGTCATCTCAAGAATAATAATTACTTCAAACGTTGTTTTGCAGATTTAATGAGATAAGATATGCAAATATTCAGCATTTTTTTGCCTTGTAGTAACTGCTCAATATGTGGATGTTGCTTTTCCCTAAAGTGTAAATTGCTTCATGTGAAGGATTATGATTTTTGCTCTCTGCTTCTCAAAAATAGTGCCTTGTACAGAGTAGATACTTAATACAGATTACCCAGTAGTTGCAGTTCATTCACTACTAAATGGATTGCAGTTGTTCATGCAGGATAATTCATTTTTTTATTGCTTTATTTATTCAGTCAGATTTTACTAGTATCTACTGTGCGACAGGCTCCATGCTAAATGTTAGAGACTTTAAAATGAGTACGACAAAGGAGTTCCCATCTTTAAAAAAATCATAGCCTAGTGGGAGAGGTTACATCTACACAAGTAATTGTAGTGCATTTAAAATATTTAGGTATGGCTTTAACAAAATATCAATGTGGATACATAGAGGGAATAATATTAGAAGCATAAGAATCAAAATGGCAGTTTTCCAACGTATCAGACATTTTTAGGAATGGGAAGTTTTCTTATCTCAATTAGCTTACATTTCATTAATAAAATAAAATACCCAGATTACTTAAATATATTTTTGGACAAAAAGAATAGTACTCTGTTAGTGACTTCTATTGGCAACATTCACAATGGTGAGTAAAAGAAATCCACAGAAATCTCTGTGTCCTTAGCTTTAACACTCCATGTTGCAGATGACTCTCTTGGGGCTAAAATCATTTGTCAGTTTTTTATGGAGCTGCTGTTGTTTGCTACCATATATTATGTGAACTACAACTTTTTGGCCCTTTTGCCCTTAGCAAAATGGAAAATGCTGGCTAGTTTTGACTTATCTTCCTCATATACAAATTCTATTTTTTTCCACAGGCATTTTGATAGATATTCTTTTTAAATAATTCAGACATACTATTTATACTCTTTTCAAGACGTTGTAGACTTGTGATGAAGACAATGTCACAGTCCCTCTTTTGAAATATTCTCTTGCTTACTGTTTCAAGACAAATGAGCATTTTCTTAAGAGAGATGGCTTTCTTTGCTTGTAATTTTTAATTTTGAAAATTTATTATTTATTCGTAATTTTTATATTGAATATTTTAAGTAATTAATTCACACTATTTTTACAAAATCAAAGTACTTAAAGTTGTCCCCTGCCCCAATATTTCCATCCTTCAAATCCTGTTTCTAGGGCAAATTCTATTAACTCTTTTATTAGTTTCTTCCAGAAACTTCCTCTGTATCTCTAAATAAAATGCTTATCTTGCTTATTCTTTTTTTTTTTTTTTAAGCTTGGGCTCAACTCTGTGTAGAGCAGTGCTTTCAGACTTACCATGCCAACTAATTACCTGGGGATCTTCTTTTTTTTTCTAAGAAAAGCATATATTTAATTATTTTAGTTTGAGGCTATCAGTTGCATAATAAATTAATTATTTTTAGATTCTGCTGAGCGTTTTTTTTTCATCTTTATTGGAGTATAATTGCTTTAAAATGGTGTGTTAGTTTCTGCTTTATAACAAAGTGAATCAGTTATACATATACATATGTTCCCATTATTCTGCTATTGATACCATCTAGAGTATTTTTAATTTCATTTATTGTGTTGTTCATCACTGTTTGCTTCATCTTTAGTTCTTCTAGGTCCTTGTTAAGTGTTTCTTGCATTTTGTCTATTCTATTTCCAAGATTTTGGATCATCTTTACTATCATTATTCTGAATTCTTTACTATCATTATTCTGAATTCTTTTTCTATCATTAATCTGAATTCTTTTTCATCTTTACTATCATTATTCTGAATTCTTTTATGTTGCTCCTTCATCTGCTGTGTGTTTTTCTGTCTTCTCATTTTGCTTATCTTACTGTGTTTGGGGTCTCCTTTTTGAAGGCTGCAGGTTCGTAGTTCCCATTGTTTTTGGTGTCTGTCCCCAGTGGCTAAGGTTGGTTCAGTGGATTGTGTAGGCTTTCTGGTGGAGGGGACTAGTGCCTGTGTTCTGGTGGATGAGGTTGGATCTTGTCTTTCCTTTGGGCAGGTCCATGTCTGTTGAAAGAAAGAAAGGAGGGAGGGAGGAAGGAAAGAATGAAGGAGGGAAGGAAGGAAAAAAGAAAGAAGATAAAGTAAAATAAAGTTATTAAAATAAAAAATAATTATTAAGAAAAAGAATTTAAAAACAAAACAAAAGAAAACAAAACAATACGGATGGATAGAACCCTAGGACAAATGGTGGAAGCAAAGCTATACAGACAAAATCTCACACAGAAGCATACACATACACACTCACAAAAAGAGGAAAAGGGGAAAAAAATCATAAATCTTGCTCTCAAAGCCCACCTCCTTAATTTGGGATGATTCGTTGTCTATTTATATATTCCACTGATGCAGGGTACATCAAGTTGATTGTGGAGATTTAATCCGCTGCTTCTGAGGCTGCTGGGAGAGATTTCCCTTTCTCTTCTTTGTTCTCACAGCTCCCAGGGGCTCAGCTTTGCGTTTGGTCCCGCCTCTGCATGTAGGTCGCCGGAGGGTGCCTGTTCTTCACTCAGACAGGACGGGGTTAAAGGAGCCACTGATTCGGGGGCTCCGGCTCACTCAGGCCGGGGGGAGGGAGGGGCATGGAGTGCGGGGTGAGCCTGTGGCGGCAGAGGCCGGCGTGACATTGCACCAGCCTGAGGCACGCCGTGCGTTCTCCCGGGTGAGTTGTCCCTGGATCCCGGGACCCTGGCAGTGGCGGGCTGCACAGCCTCCCCAGAAGCGGTGTGCGGATAGTGACCTGTGCTCGCACACAGGCTTCTTGGTGGAGGCAGCAGCAGACTTAGCATCTCATGCCCGCGTCTGGTGTCCGTGCTTTTAGCCGCGGCTCGTGCCCGTCTCTGGAGCTCCTTTAAGCAGGGCTCTTAATCCCCTCTCCTTAAGCACCAGGAAACAAAGAGGGAAGAAAACGTCTCTTGCCTCTTCGGCAGGTCCAGACTTTTCCCCGTACTCCCTCCCGGCCAGCCGTGGCGCACTAACCGCCTGCAGGCTGTGTTCATGCCGCCAACCCCAGTTCTCTCCCAGCGCTCTGACTGAAGCCCGAGCCTCAACTCCAGGCCCCGCCCGCCCCTGCGGGTGAGCAGACAAGCCTCTCGGACTGGTGAGTGCCAGTCGGCCCTGATCCTCTGTGCGGGAATATCTCCGCTTTGCTCTCCGCACCCCTGTTGCTTTGCTCTCCGCACCCCTGTTGCTGTGCTCTCCTCCACGGCTCCCAAGCTTTCCCCCTCCGCCACCCGCAGTCTCTGCCCGCGAAGGGGCTTCCTAGTGTGTGGAAACCTTTCGTCCTTCACAGCTCCCTCCCACTGGCGCGGGTCCCGTCCCTATTCTTTTGTCTCTGTTGTTTCTTTTTTCTTTTGCCCTACCCAGGTACGTGGGGGTTTCTTGCCTTTTCGGGGGTCTGAGGTCTTCTGCCAGCATTCAGTAGGTGTTCTGTAGGAGTTGTTCCACGTGTAGATGTATTTCTGGTGTATCTGTGGGGAGAAAGGTGATCTCCGCGTCTTACTCTTCCGCCATCTTCCCGGAAGCCTCCTATCTTGCTTATTCTTGACATAGGTTTTAAGATTATCTTATGAATTCCACCTACAATAGTTGAAGATGTAACTCGCTGCACCACTTGCACATTTTGTAGCAGATTTATTGTACTGCTGGACCCAATTTTTACACTTTGCTTGTTCACACCCTTTGGAAGTATCTTCTCATACTGACTCTGAGCTTGGCCATAAAGTTTTTACACTAGGGCTTTAGAAAAATTGAGGCAAAGAGAGGTTGAAATAGCACTAGTCCATTTATACTTCCTTTCTTGGATTCCTGTCAATGCCATGAGAATGAGCCCTGTCTAGCCTGCTATAGGATGAGAGGCTTTGTGGATCAAAACAAGTAGTCTGAGCTCCAACCATTCTTGACCTTCCAGCTCTTACCTGACTGAAGATGCTTGAGCAAATCCAGAATCACTCAATCAACCTGTGGACTCATAAGGTGTTTTTAAGTTTAACAATTAAGTTTCAAAGTAAAACACATTCTTTTGCAGATGTAGAGAATGGACTTGAGGACACGGTGGGGAGGGAGTGGAAGCTGGGATGAGGTGAGACAGTGGCATTGACATAAATACACTACCAAATGTAGAATGGGTGCCTAGTGGGAAGCTGCTGCGTAGCACAGGGAGATCAGCTCGATGCTTTGTTGATGACCTAGAGGGGTGGGATAGGAAGGTAGGGAGCGGAAGCTGGGATGAGGTGAGACAGTGGCATTGACATATATACACTACCAAATGTAGAATGGGTGCCTAGTGGGAAGCTGCTGCATAGCACAGGGAGATCAGCTCGATGCTTTGTTGACGACCTAGAGGGGTGGGATAGGAAGTGTAGGAGGGAGGTTCAAGAGGGAGAGGATATGGGGATATATTTATACATATAGCTGATTCACTTTGTCATACAGCAGAAACTAACACAACATTGTAAAGCAATTATACTCCAATAAAGATGTAAGAAAACGAAAAACAAAACAAAGAAAACACATTCTTTACTTTCAATTTTATTTTTATAAATTTATTAATTTTTAAATTTATTTTTGGCTGTGCTGGGTCTTTGTTGCTGCATGCAGACTTTCTCTAGTTGCAGAGAGCAGGGGCTACTCTTCGTTGTGGTGTGTGGGCTTCTCATTGCTGTGGCTTCTCTTGTTGCTGAGCACGGGCTCTAGGTGTGTGGGCTTCAGTAGTTGTGGCATGCGGGCTCAGTAGTTGTGGCTCCCGTGCTCTAGAGCTCATGCTCAGTAGTTGTGGTTCACGGGCTTAGTTGCTAGGTGGCATGTGGGATCTTCTTGGACCAGGGATCAAACCCGTGTCCCCTGAATTGGCAGGCAGATTCTCAACCAGTACCCCACCAGGGAAGTCCCTACTTTCACTTTTTCAAATTTTTTTTTGCGGTACGCGGGCCTCTCACTGTTGTGGCCTCTCCTGTTGCGGAGCACAGGCTCCGGACGTGCAGGCTCAGCGGCCATGGCTCACGGGCCCAGCGGCCATGGCTCACGGGCCCAGCCGCTCCACGGTATGTGGGTTCTTCCCAGACCGGGTCATGAACCTGCGTCCCCTGCATCAGCAGGCGGACTCTCAACCACTGCACCACCAGGGAATCCCCCCTACTTTCACTTTTAAAATATAATTTTATGGTATTATTCTATCTAGCCCCTTCCTTTCTCCCCATCTTTTGTTTTGTTTTGATCCCTCTTATATCACACTTTAATCTGAAATTGTTGTTTTCTAGATGTGATTCATCCTGGAACTTCTAGTTGCCACTCTTCTAGGTTGAATATTCAGCCATTATCTGGAATCTATGACTTTTTCTTTTCTTGGTTAACTCCTTTATGTTGGGGGGCATATTTTCCAATTTCATCCAAGAAAATGTGCATGTGATGTATATATTCTGAATGTTTATAAATCTGAAGTGATCTTTATTCTGTAGTCAACTCATTAGATACTTTGATTTCCTAAGTGAAAAATTATTTCTTCTGAAAAATTTGAGAGTATTTATCCTAGGTCTTTTAGCATGCATATCACTATTTAAGAGTCCAAGTCTTAGCGTCATTCCTTTCTGTATGACCTGCACTCTGCACTCTACAAGCGTTAAGGACCTTTTCTTCTGAATTTCTTCATTGTTCCAAGAAATAACAAAGTGAGTTTGTTTAGAATGATGTTTAGAAAACTACATCTATCTGTTGAGAAAAGTAAAACTGGATTGATATTAACACCATAGATTCATGGTAGAATCTAGTTGAATAGAAGACCTGAATGAGAAAGGTAAAAATATAGTTAATAAATGAAAATATAGGAAAATGCTTTTGTGATCTATGTGTTGGAAAGAACTTTAAACAATTTTAAAGCATAAACTTTTAGATTAAAAAGTTGAATTTGATTACATCAAAGTAAGATTTTTATTTTGTTCACTGAATGATATCATAGACAAAGTTAAGACATGACAAACATGGATACAAGACTTGCAATGATTAAAAATGAAAAGAAATCAGAATACCAAATATCTAAGAAGTTACACATTCAACAAAAAAATCAGTAATCTCATTAGGAGAATGGGTAAATGATATGGAACAGATAATTTAATAAGAAACCCCCAAATCTAATAAGCTGATAAAGAGATGACAAAAAATTATTAGTAATCAGGGAAACTGGATTTTAAAACTGCAATATGATATCATTTACAACTACAGTATTAGGCCAGAAAAAATAAAAAGCTGAATAACGTCAAATGCTGGTGAGGTTTTGGGGATACAGGAACGTTCATTCTCTGCTAATGGAAGTTTAGACTGGTGTAGCCATTCTGGAAGGAGTCAAGATAAGCACACCAATACTATTTGATCCAAGAACAGTAGTCCTTAGAATGGCAGTAATTCTAACATACTGGTAAGGGGGCATGAATAAACACTCTCCTAGAAGAATTATTTGTATTGATTGAGAGATGGAGGCAATGTGGTTGCCCATAAGTGGGGGAAGATAAGTAAAATACAGCAGTTGCACAACATGGAATAGTATGCAGAATTTAGAAACAATAGGTTAAATGTACACATTGCTACTTGTCTGGAGCTTAAAAATGATAGCCTTTGGAGTGAAAAAAAAGAAATAGAATTAAATATATAACAAAATAACATATTTTATAAATCTATCTATCTATCATCTATCATTGTCATCATCTATCTTTTCTTTATCTCTTGCTTGTATGCAGCTTATGCCTCAGGACTCCTCTAAGGAAATTGATGCCTACAATTACCAAACCCCTTAGAGTTACTTAATGACAGAACATGCTTTGGATTGCTTCTCTTTCTTCCTGTATTTTAGGCGGTTAGTTTGGAATTTTTAAAAGACACATAAAAACAATTTTACTTTTTTTTATGCTTCATAAAAATCACATTTTATATTTAAGCTTGTAATATACCATAACCTAAGAGCATAAACATTTCAATAAAAATTTAATGAGAATTTATCATATTCTAAGCAGTATGACACGCTCTAAGAATATAACAATAAATAAGACACTTTACCTTTGGCTTTCTGAAAGTTATGTGATAAATTAGTGTTTGGGAGAGTTGGGGGGGCAGTCTATGAGAACTTATTTATTCATTGCATCATTTAACACAGCGGTTCCCAACATTTCTGGCACCAGGGACCAGTTTTGAGGAAGACAATTTTTCCACGGAGCTGGGGGCGGGGATGGTTCAGGTGGTAATGCAAGCGATGGGGAGTGATGGAGAGAGATGGGGAGAGATGGGGAGCGGTAGATGAAGCTTTGCTCACTTGCCCTCCTGCTGCTCACCTCCTGCTTTGCGACCTGGTTCCTAACAGGCCATGCACCAGTAATGGTCCGCAGCTGGAGGGCTGGGGACCCCTGATTTAACAAATATCTTTTCAGCTTTATTGAAATATAATTGACAAATAAAATTGTAAGATACTTAAGGCATACAAAGTGATGATTTAATATATGTATACATTGTGAAAGGATTCTCCCATCAAGTTAATAAACACATCCATCACTCGCATATTTAAATTTTTTTAAATTGCTGAATAAATTTATGTTCTAATCTCTTAGCAATTTTCAATTGTACATTAATGTGTTATCAACTGTAGTCACGATGTTATACAGTAGATCCACTGGCAACTTTTTAAATCTGTTTCTCAGTTTGACTTTTTTATTTTTTAGATTTCACATTTAAGTGATACCATGCAGGATATTTCTTTCTCTGTTTTAGGTAATGCCCTCTAGGTCCATCCATGCTGCTGCAAATGATAGTATTTTCTTCTTTTTAAAGGCTGAATAATATTCCATTGAATATATCTACCACATTTTCTTGATCCATTCACTCACTGATAGATACTTAGGTTGTTTCTATGCCTTAGCTATTGTGAATAATGCTGCAAGGAACATGAGAGTACAAATATCTCTTTGAGATAATGGTTTCCTTTTATTTTGAATATATACACAGAAGTGGGATTGCTGGGTCCTATGGTAGTTCTATTTTTAATTTCTGGAGGAACCTCCATACTGTTCTCAATAGTGGCTGTACCAGTCTACATTCCTACCAATAGTGTACAAGGTTTCCCTTTTGTCCACATCCTCACCAGCATTTGTCTTTGATAATAGCTGTTCTAACAGGTGAGAGGTGATTTCTTATTGTGGTTTTGATTTGTATTTCTCTGATAATTAGTGATGTTAAGCACCTTTTCACGTAACTGTGGGTCTATCTTCTTAGGAAAAATGTCTATGTAGTTCCTTTGCTAGTTTCTTAATTGGATTATTTGTTTTTTTGCTATTGAGCTATATAAGTTCCTTGTATATTTTGGACATTAATCCTTATTGGTTATGTGATTTGCAAACATTTTCTCTCATTCCATAGGTTGCCTTTTCATTTGGTTGATGATTTCCTTTGATGAGCAGGAGCATTTTAGTTTGATGTGGTCCCACATGTTTGTCTTTACTTTTGTTGCCTTTGCTTTCAGTGTCAAATCCAAAACAGTGTTGCCAAGAAGAATGTCAAAGAGCTTATGCCTTATATTTTCTTCTAGGAGTTTTACAGTTTCAGGTTAAGTTCAAGTCTTTAAACCACTTTGAGTTGTATTTTTGTATTTGAGTTGATGATGTCAGATCCACATCTTTTGGATGTGGCTGTCCATCTCATGTAGGAGATAAACTTTGTCAATCAGCCTGGCCTGAGCTCTTGGTTATATCTCAAAGTTCTGTGATTGTCCAGGTCACCTTCTTTGTTCTTAGTGGTTCCCAGTAGTTGAGGGTGTGCCAAGACTGAACTGTGTCTCAAAGGTTAGGATCCCATTCAGTGCCTAGATAAAGAGTGATAGTAAGCCAGGCCCTCAGGAAGCAGCTATTAAAGTATCCATGGCAAGCTTTCAAAGCTTCTGACAGATGTCAGGGGCTAATTGTGGATTGCAAATACAATGCATCCCTTAAAAGTGTTTGGGTCTACGTTCATGTACTTTCTAAGGGCATCTACCAATAGGGCCTGAAATAGGGCTGGATTTCAGTAATAGTCCCAATAGGGATCCATTAGAGGCACTGCTGTCATGCCCATGGGGTACCGATGAAGTTGGGCAATGTGTAATCCACCAGCATATGTTTGGACCTGTGCCCAAATACAGGTCTTTTTCTCAAGACCTGGTGCAGCAGTGGGAAAGGACAATATTTATATCCTTCCAGGTAAGGTCCAGGGAAAGAGTCAGTCCCTGGAATTCTTTGGTGAACCAGCTAGGGTCCTCTGAGAATCTGCCTAAGCCGATTGGCACTGATTGAGGTTAGACAAAGAAAAAGGGGTGTGGACTCTGGTAATTCCCTGAGGTCCACCTACTACCTGAAGGGGGCAAAGAAGCTCTGGCTGCACTTCTGGTATGGAAATGTAAAGAGACTTATAGGGGAGGGGAGGGGCTGAAGATGGTGAAAGAGTTTTGGGGCTTGGGTCTTCTGTCTAGGGCTTGTGTTGCTCCAGGGATGCCACTAAAGAGGGCTTCTGTATAGCCTGAATGGGTCCCAGCCAGCTAGGTTCCCTAACATAGGACTTGCACAGCTCCAGGTTCTCTTTTAGGGCCATAAAAACCTGAACCATAAAAAACCTGAACCTAAGGAAATTCTGTCCATTTCCCCTGCCTTTTGCAAAAGATGTCTAACTATAGGATGGTATTATAGTTGAGGCTTTCATTTTCTGGCCAGGCCTCATTGTCCTCAAATTTATATGGTGGCCCAGCTGTGTTACAAAAGAAAATGAGATTTTGTTTTGTTTTGTTTTAAAGAATGTAGAGAAAACATGTCCCAGTGACTCAGAATGTACCTGAGGGTGAGTCCTTGGGGAGGGAGGAGGTGTTTCCCATCGTTCCTTCAGGGAGAGTGTGCTCCTGTAACAGAGAGAAGCACTAGCGTTAGGAGGTACTATGGGGGCTCTCTAAGACAGGACTGGTTCCCGGTGTCCCCATCCACCTAGTCCTGTCGACCTTAGCCACAGTGGGGGTTAGCTACTCAGCCATGTGGTGGTCCGGCTAGCCCCTGTGTCCTGGGTCCTGTGTCTTATCCTGGGCATCTATGGTACCCTGGATGAGTGACCTTCCTGAAGACTTCTATGTAGACTTTATGGCCAATGATTAATCCCTGTGTTCTGGGGTATGTTCCCCTGGAATGGACATCTTCATAGGTCTAGGACCTATTTAGGTACTAGCAATTTTTTTGTTTTTTTCTAAAATGGTGGTAAATTTCTGAAAACAGGCACTGGTCATTAAGGGAGGTGGTTTATGAAAAAGCCTCTCTTTTCCCTTCCCTTTTGTGGGTAATACCCTGGCCTAAGTGCCAGCCTCCCCCCCATCCCTTCCCATACCTGCTCTGTCCAGCCAGTGGCAGGCCGGGAGCAAGGGGGATATGGCCGCTGGAGGTAGAGGCACCATGTCTGCATTTAGGGGGACAAAGGGCGGGCCCAGTGGTCCTGCAATGACACTACCAATAGAGCAACCCGGGGATGGTGGGGAGGTAAGCACAGCAAACTCGGGTCACTGCATGGGCATGATTCCTGGGCTGTGGCCATGTGCATAGCCAAGGCAGGGCAAGCCGCTCCCAGCGTGAGCCACCCCCCACCAACAGGGCGAGGCGGGGTGTTGGGCAGGGATGGACCTCGGCAGACCACGGAGGGGGTCAGCAGGAACACCAAGCAGAGAAGAATGGCGGCCAGGACATGGTCCCACCATCATGGGTCCCAGCCGTGGGGGAATGGACCATCCCCCTTCCCAACTTCTGGAGGTGTGCACACAGACCACCCATGATGCCAGGGAACTCCCAAAGGAGCTCAGCCGCTGCAACCACAGATGGAAGTTTGTCTAAGTAAGGCTGCATTTTATATTTTCACACAATTGTACCTGCTGACACTTAATTAAATGGTGGATAAGGCAAACCCAGAGGGCAAAGGTCCTACGCTTTGGGTCCCTAGCTGCCTGTGAGGATGGTGGGAAACTCTTCTTGACACACCCTGCACATATGTAACAGTGAGAAGTGGAAGACCTAGCAGCAAGGTTGGAAAATGCCTGGCAGATTTCTTTTTGCGCACATTTTCAGCAGGGTAAGGCACAAAATAAGAGTGGAAAGTACGAGTGAGGTAGGGATGCAGAGACAAGGATAGCCAGGCATAGGTGGACTAATAATAAGCCTATAAGTGTAGCCGCTGGGAGAGGGCAGTGTTATGCTTTTAACTGTGTCCCTAAGAACCTTGTGTGGAAATTGCCTTGAGGTGGGCGGACAGACCTATTGTCTCTCTAGTCCGTTCCATGACCCATTCATCCTCTTAAGGGAGATTTCTCCTGGTAAGTACCCCAGTGGCTTTTAAATGCTTGACCTGTGCCCACATCTTTGCAGCAATAGATCTGAATATGACAGACAATAATAAAGAGAGAGAGCGAGAGAGAGGAAATGGCAGGAAGTAAGGCAGTGCCTCTCAAGCACAAGGGAAGCGAGAGGCTGAGGCTTACTGAATTCTCCTGGCTGGTTCCCCAAAGATGTTCCTGGAGGGTAGGTTCTTGTCTCTCGTTGCAGAAAGAATTCAGAGATGAAACAAGGAGGTCAAGAAAGTAAAGTGAGGATTTATTCAAGCAATGGTATGCTCTAAAGGGAAGAAGGGGCAAGCTCAGGTGAGTAGCTGCCCTAAGTTTCTTTGGCGAACTGGTTATGTGGAGACTAGAAATGAAGGGGCAGAATATTCACTGGGAAGGGAGGGGTTTGGGGGTCATATTCCCTGATTTTCATCCCAGCTCCACCTCCCCAGGGGAGGAGGGATTTATGTCCTTATTTAGTCTTGCTCGGAAGTATCATGGTGTCAGTGCATGATGGGTGCTTCTTATCTGCAAAGCTAATTTTATTATAATGAGCACAAGTCTGCCTCCAGGACAATTTCATCTCCAAATGTGTGGTTTCCTATCAGTCTGGAGGTTCTTGCTTCACTTTGTCTTCCCAGGACCCGTCCTATTTACGAGTTGCATGGTTTCCTGCCATCTGGCCCGTGCCCCCTTTTTCTGTTCATATCTAGCTACCTGCCTGCTTTAACATTAAGAACTGCTTCTTTGATTGCTGTGGTCCTGTGGGACTCATGAATGGAAGCCCCGCTGGCTATCAGAGCTGGATGTTCTGGATACCTGTCCCTTGGGCAGCATCTCCACACCTGGAGCACACATTGTATGTATAAGCGCCTTCCAGGAAGATACTGGCAACTTGCAAGAGGCTACAGAGAGATGGCAGGGGAGGTGTCTGTGAGTTTCCTTGTCTCCAGGAGTATTGTAGGATGCCCTTAGATATGTGCTAACTGAGAAGCTTGACCCTCAGGCAACAGTTTTCAAAGTAAACAAATGGACCCCTTTCAAGGAAAGACTGGGAGATGGGCAATTTTGCCTGCTCCCCCTGCACTGAGTCCCAGCAGGATAGTCATAGAGAGTGCTTGTATGCCTGTTAACAACTGCCTTTTCATTTGCTACAGTCTTGTGGGTCTCCTGGAAGCAAGCCTCATTGACTTTTAGAGCTAGATGTTTTAGAGGCCCATCTCTTGAGTGGGAGGCTTAAAAGTTGTGTCGCTAAATGTGGGACACAAACCCTTTGATGCTCAGAGAGAAACTGGTAGTTGGGAATTCTCTCTTGATTGTATGGTGCTGTTCTGGGGGTGGGATTTAGGTCAGACTGTGTCTCAGCCTTTCCTGCCCTTTCTGATGTGGGTATTTTCTCACTCATGTGATATGTAGAAGTCACTCACTCAGTTTCTGGACTTCTTGCAGAAGCAATTGCTCCATGTGTACATTGGGTTCATCTGTGGGAGGAGGGGAATTCAGGAGCCTGCTATGTCACCATCTTTGTGACATCTTGATACTTTTACCCTTAGAAAGAAAGAAAATAAATCAGGAATAATAATATGGTTGACTCTTGGACAACGCAGGCTTGAACTGCACAGGTCCACTTATACTGGAATTTAAAAAATAAATAACTACCACAGTACTCCACAGTCTGCAGTTGGGTGAATCTCTGGATGTGGAACCTCGGATGTGGAAGGCCCACTGTAAAGTTTATATGTGGATTTTCATCTGCATGGGGGTTGGCCCCCTGACCGCTGTGTTGTTCAAGGGTCAACTGTACTTCTCATTATTTACTACACATACCAGTCTATTTGGCACTATCTCCATTGTACTTGGGTACTGTATTTTATGACTGAAACAAAGAATGACAGTGCTGTATAATAAAACATAAGAGGGAAATGCAATTTTACCCGTCTTTTGTTAGGCAATCACTATGATGTAGCTTGAATTTAATTTATATAAATTTATTCCTACACATACATGCACCTACAAGCACAAGTGGTAAGATCTTCTCAAAGAATAAAACTGTTAATTTCTTTAGTAATAGTCATACAATTGATCTAATCCATTTAATTCATTTTTGTGTCTTCAATGCTTACTTTATATTAGAAATTTAATCATTAGAAATAATTTCTAAGATGTAGGAAAATTAAAAAAAAAAAAAGGGAGAACTGATTAGTCATTTTCCTACCACCCAGACACAAACAGAAGTAATATTTGTGTTTCCTTCCAATATTTGTTTCACTCAGCATTGGTTTTGAAAAAACTCCCTTGTAATTTATTTCTATTTTGTTCCCATAAACACTTATGCAAGACTGGCTTCCTTGGGACCTCTTTAACCCCAAGAAAATCTCTACAGGATAAGAATAGAGAAGGTGATTTTGTGAGTTAGATTTCTTTTATCTGATTTTTATTTTGAAATGAAATAAGACTTCCTTGTACTATCTCACATATTAAACAACTTTTTAAGCAAGTTAGACTGTTTAAGAAGGTTTTTCATAATATCTATGCTAGAAATTTTGACAATAACTCCTTATTTAGGTAGTTCAGAAAAATTAATAAAGTAGGATAATTTAGGAGTTAGGGAGTTTAGTGAGCACAACACAGAGACTGAAATTAGGTTTTTAATGAAATGACTGGCAGTAAATTCCATAAAACTCAATAAAATACTTATTGAATGTTGGAAGAAAGAAAATTCTGTAACGAAGGAGGAGACAGTACTTATCAAGGCACTCTGTAGGGTTATGGCATTGTACTTCAGTAATCAGGAAAGTGGATTTGGGCATAAGTTCATCAGCTAACTCCTTCTTTTGCCAGAAAAAACGACCTTCATGGGATATATTTCACTAGGAGGCCCTGCTCACAAATAGTAACAGGACTTTCAGTATGCCCTATGATAAACTGTGGCCTGGAATTTAACAGCTATCCTTATTACTTTCTAAAACTATCTTGAGAGAACTTACCCTAAGACACACACAATGATCTAAATTAGATTTATGGTTGCCTGATCCCTAATAAATCACACTCATTGTAGGGAGCATGGCCTAAACAGTTGCACAGAGCTTCCTGTTTAACTGCTTAACACTTTATTTAGTGCTCAGCTGTTTTCCATCCTGAAATTCTTAATAATTTTTGAACAAGGGGTCCACCATTTTTATGCTGTACTTGCCCATGCAGATTATGTAGCTTGTCCTATATACCATTTAGTTTTATAGTATCTTTCCAGATAGAAATCAGTAACTGCTCTCCTGAACTTCTGAAAATCATTTAAAAAAAAAATCTTGTAAGGTTTGTAGTGTATTGCTTAGTTTCACTCTGGGTTAGTATCAAAGAAATGTAATGACATCATGTTCTCATGTGCTCCATAAAAAAGGGAGTCCTCTTTCTTTTTTTTCTCTTTCTTTTCTCACCTCACAAATTCTTTATTTCTATATTTTACTTGCATTGCTTAAAGTACATAAATCCCATTTCATGACATTGTGTTTTCATTTGTGTAAAATGTTTCACATACTAAAGATATTTTATTATTATTGAGTATTGGAAAATAAAAAAAAACTATGCATATTGAGAATTAGATAGCCTAAGTATATTTTTCTTAATTCCCAAATGAAATGACAGATTTTCAAGTGTGTAATGTTTGAATCAATTTTATAATATTCCAGGGCTCTCTGTAGGCCTATTGTAGTCCTCTTATTTATAACCTTTCTCATTTGCACAGCTTCTGTATATTTTGAAACAATGATGATAGCTTAATCATATTAAGAAACAAATATAGCAACATTATCTTTAATTTCTAATTTTGATTTGACTTTAACAAAGAGATCATACATTTTACTAAACAATCTTCAGAGTACATATTTATACCATGTCACCAATTAACTTTAACAGGCCATATGAAACAACAATTTCTGTCCTTACAAGTAATGCCAATAATGCCAATTATGCTCATATGTTTCTGGTTTTCTGGTTGAAGTTTTTTTTTAAGGTGAAAGTCAAAATTTTATTATATTATTATTTTTTAATGTTTTTATGGAAGATAATTGACTTACAATGGTGTGTTAGTTTCTGCTTTATAAAGAAGTGAATCAGTTATACATATACATATATCCCCAAAACTCTTCCCTCTTGCATCTCCCTCCTCCCTCCCAACCTCCCTATCCCACCCTTCTAGCTGGTCACAAAGCACCGAGCTGATCTCCCTGTGCTATGCGACTTCTTCCCACTAGCTTCTATTTTACATTTGGTAGTGTATATATGTCCATATATATACAACCACTCTCTCACTTTGTCCCAGCTTACACTTACCCCTCCCAGTGTCCTCAAATCCATTCTCTAGTAGGTCTGCATCTTTATTACCGTCTTGCCCCTAGGTTCTTCATGACCATTTTTTTTTTTTTTTAGATTCCATATATATGTTAGCATATGGTATTTGTTTTTCACTTTTTCACTTACTTCACTCTGTATGACAAACTCTAGGTGCATCCACCTCAGTACAAATAACTCAATTTCTTTCCTTTTTATGGCTGAGTAAAATTCCATTGTATATATGTGCCACATTTTCTTTGTCCATTCATCTGTCGATGGAAACTTGGTTGCTTCCATGTCCTGGCTACTGTAAAAAGAGCTGCAATGAATATTGTGGTACATGACTCGTTTTGAACTATGGTTTTCTCAGGGTATATGTCTAGTAGAGGGATTGCTGGGTCATATGGTAGTTCTATTTTTTGTTTTTTAAGGAAGCTCCATACTGTTCTCCATAGTGGCTGAAACAATTTACATTCCCACCAACAGTGGAAGAGGGTTCCCTTTTCTCCACACTCTCTCCAGCATTTATCGTTTTTAGATATTTTGATGATGACCATTCTGACCGGTGTGAGATAATATCGCATTGTAGTTTTGATTTGCATTTCTCTAATGAGTAATGATGTTGAACATTCTTTCATGTGTTTGCTGGCAATCTGTATATCTTCTTTGGAGAAATGTCTATTTAGGTCTTCTGCCAACTTTTGGATTGGGTTGTTTGTTTTTTGATATTGAGCTATATGAGCTGCTTGTAAATTTTGGAGATTAATGCTTTGTCAGTTGCTCCATTTGCAAATATTTTCTCCTATTCTGAAGGTTGTCTTTTCATCTTGTTTATGGTTTCCTTTGCTATGCAAAAGCTTCTAAGTTTCATTAGGCCCCACTTGTTTATTTTTGTTTTGATTTCCATTTCTCTAGGAGGTGGGTCAAAAAGGATCTTGCTGTGATTTATGTCATAGAGTGTTCTATGTTTTCCTCCAAGAGTTTGATAGTGTCTGACCTTACATTTAGGTCTTTAATCCATTTTGAGTTTATTTTTGTGTATGGTGTTAGGCAGTGTTCTAATTTCATTCTTTTACATGTAGCTTTCCAGTTTTCCCAGCACCACTTATTGAAGAGGTTGTCTTTTCTCCACTGTATATTCTTGCCTCCTTTATCAAAGATAAGGTGACCATATGTGTGTGGGTTTATCCCTGGGCTTCCTATCCTGTTCCATTGATCTATCTTTCTGTTTTTCTGCCAGTACCATACTGTCTTGATAACTGTAGCTTTGTAGTATAGTCTGAAATCCAGGAGCCTGATCCCTCCAGCTCCGTTTTTCTTTCTCAAGATTGCTTCAGCTCTACAGGGACTTTTGTGTTTCCATAGAAATTGTGAACTTTTTTACTCTAGTTCTGTGAAAAATGCCAGTGGTAGTTTGATAGGGATTGCATTGAATCTGTAGATTGCTTTGGGTAGTATAGTTATTTTCACAATGTTGATTGTTCCAATCCAAGAACATCGTATATCTCTCCATCTATTTGTATCATCTTGAATTTCTTTCATCAGTCTTATAATTTTCTGCATACAGTTCGTTTGTCTCCTTAGGTAAGTTTATTCCTAAATATTTTATTCTTTTTGTTGCAGTGGTAAATGGGAGTGTGTTCTTAATTTCACTTTCAGATTTTTCATCATTAGCGTATAGGAATGCAAGAGATTTCTGTGCTTTAATTTTGTATACTGCTACTTTACCAAATTCATTTATTAGCTCTAGTAGTTTTCTGGTAGCATCTTTAGGATTCTGTATGTATAGTATCATGTCATCAGCAAACAGTGACATCTTTACTTCTTCTTTTCCGATTTGGATTCCTTTTATTTCTTTTTCTTCTCTGCTTGCTGTGGCTAAAACTTCCAAAACGATGTTGAATAATAGTGGTGAGAGTGGGTAACCTTGTCCTTTTCCTGATCTTAGTGGAAATAGTTTCACTTTTTCCCCATTCAGGACAATGTTGGATGTGGGTTTGTCATATATGGTCTTTATTATGTTGAGGTAAGTTCCCTCTATGGCTACTTTCTAGAGAATTTTTATCATAAATGGGGATTGAATTTTGTCGAAAGCTTTCTCTGCATCTATTGAGGTGATCATACGGTTTTTCTCCTTCACTTTGTTAATATGGTGTATCACATTGATTGATTTGCATATATTGAAGAATCCTTGCATTCCTGGGATAAACCCCACTTGATCATGGTGTATGATCCTTTTAATGTGCTGTTGGATTGGGTTTGCTAGTATTTTTGCATCTATGTTCATCAGTGATACTGGCCTGCAGTTTTCTTTCTTTGTGACATCTTTGTCTGGTTTTGGTATCACGGTGATGGTGGCCTCGTAGAATGAGTTTGGGCGTGTTCCTCCCTCTGCTATATTTTGGTAGAGTTTGAGAAGGATAGGTGTTAGCTCTTCTCTAAATGTTTGGTAGAATTCACCTGTGAAGCCATCTGGTCCCGGGCTTTTGTTTGTTGGAAGATTTTTAATCACAGTGTCAATTTCAGTGCTTGTGATTGGTCTGTTCATATTTTCTATTTCTTCCTGGTTCAGTCTCGGAATATTGTGCATTTCTAAGAATGTGTCCATTTCCTCCAGGTTGCCCAGTTTATTGTCATATAGTTGCTTGTAGTAATCTCTCATGTTCCTTTGTATTTCTGCAGTGTCAGTTGTTACTTTTCCTTTTTCATTTCTAATTATATTGATTGGAGTCTGCTCCCTTTTTTTTCTTGATGTGTCTGGCTAATTGTTTATCAATTTTATTTATCTTCTCAAAGAACCAGCTTTTAGTTTTATTGACCTTTGCTATCATTTCCTCATTTCCTTTTCATTTATTTTTGATCTGATCTTTATGATTTCTTTCCTTCTGCTAACTTTGTGGGTTTTTGTGTTCTTCTTTCTCTAATTACTTTAGGTGTAAGGTTAGGTTGTTTATTTGAGACGTTTCTTGTTTCTTAAGGTAGGATTGTATTGCTATAAACTTCCCTCTTTGACCTGCTTTTGCTGCATCCCATAGGTTTTGGGTCGTCGTGTTTTCATTGTCATTTGTTTCTAGGTATTTTTTGATTTCCTCTTTGATTTTTTCAGTGATCTTTTGGTTATTAAGTAGTGTATTGTTTAGCCTCCATGTGTTTGTATATTTTACGGATTTTTTCCTGTAATTGATATCTAGTCTCATAGCGTTGTGGTCAGTAAAGATACTTGGTACGATTTCAATTTTCTTAAATTTACCAAGGCTTAACTTGTGACACAAGATATGATCTCTCCTGGAGAATGTTCCATGAGCACTTGAGAAGAAAGTCTGGTTGAAGTTTTAATTGCAATACTATCCTATCTCTTAGTATAACTGTAATGTATGTGCAATCTGTTCTTCTCACAAGCAGACCTGTCTTCTGACTCCACCCTGCTGTGCCCACATAGATCACTAATCTTGACACTGAGTCTCACATTTCCTTAAGCAGGTGGTTACATCTTCTTTTTTAAACCATTTTGCTTCTATTTATTCTCCCTTTGTATTCTCATTACTGGCATTACTGGGATCTAGGAAAACACCAAATAAAAATATTAAATGTCTATTAGTCTTCTAGGACTGCCATAACAAAATACAAGAGACTGTGTGGTTTAAACAACAGACATATTTTTTCTAGTCTCCTGACTAGAGGTCCAAGATCAAGGGGACACAGGCAGTTTTAGTCTCTTCTAAGGCCTGTCTCCTTAGCTTGCAGATGGCTGCCTTCTTGCTGTGTCCTCGCATGGCGCTTCCTCTTTACATATGCCTCTGGTGTGTTTTCCTTTTCTTATAAGACACCAGTCATATTGGGTTAGAGGCCCACCCTAACATCCTCATTTTAGTGTAATCACTTCTTTAAATACCTTATAACCATATATGATTATATTATGCCTTACTGTGGTTTGGGACTTCAACATCTGAATTTTAGGGTGACACCATTCAGCTCATAACAAAATGGAACCTCAGAACATCAGCAGCTGAAAGTCTAAACATTTCAAGTCTATAAAATGAAGGTTGGAAGAATTGATTTCTGTGATTCTCTGATAGGGATAAATATATTAGTGCTAAAGCATAATAGTCAAATGTGTTTTAAATCTTTAGCCTTTAAATTGCCAAAACTTTTGGGCCATCAAAATATGTGGGTACTATAGAATTATAAAGCAAGGGCTATGTCTGATCTTTGCAAAATTTCTTAGTTGAGTTCTTACTAAATTACCTCAAACAGTCCCATTGGTATTTTTAGGTTAGCCGATTTTATAAGTTAAACACTGAATATGTGTTAAATTTTAAAGATATTATACTTTTATTCACATTTACTTTGACAAAGCTTAATTGGATGTTTACTCCATGACACTGGGCTGTTCTCTAGTCTATATGGCCAGACACTTTTCTAGACTCTTATCAACCAGAGAGCAGAACACAGCCCCACTAACTGGGAGTGTCTATAGGAAATCTATACTATTCAAGCTGTTTAAGTTCAGACTGAAGCTGTGAAGGCTCTGGAGAAAGCTCACATTGCAGAGCACATAACATTTATTTTGAAATATTCCCATTTGACATGACCTTGCTTCATCTTCCTCTTTGTCTACTTTCCTGAGGAATTGCTCCCCTCTCCTAATCCCACCATGCAATGTCAGCCTCCTTTATTTTTCCCTCTCTTAAAAGAGAATCAAATATGATTTCACCTGTGAATTTCAAAATTCACATCCTTTCATCTAATAGAACAACTCAATGATAAGCATAATTTTACCACAGTATTATTTTAGGAATATCATCTTTTCTCCCCACCTATATAGATTATCTGAAGATTTCCTTAGAAAGATGAGTTTTCTCTTTGAGGAAAGTCCAATTGCTAAATAAGTTGCTAATTTAGCATATTTAAAAAATCCTGTATTCTTTCATTCATCTATCTATCTGTCTATCATCTAAAAATCATCTATCTAAAAATCACTTACCTTATGGCCAATTTGTTACCATTATTATAGAATCTTTGAGATCATGTATTTTAATAGATAAAATAATAGATAAAAATCATCTATCTAAAAATCACTTACCTTATGGCCAATTTGTTACAATTATTATAGAATCTTTGAGGTCATGTAATTTAATCCAACCCTATCACCCTGTGGTTGGGATTGAGATGATGTCTGAAGAAACTGTGTTCTTCCCAGGTAATTGGTATCAGGGCTAGAATCAGATTTTGTATCTCATGATTCTTTACCTTTCTAGGTCTCGATTGCCTCTTCTATTAAATGAGGATAATAATGAAGGCAAAGGGTGCATTAGACAAGTTTAACTCATATCCATTTATTCAAGTCCTGTCTATCCTTCCAGTTTATACTCAAGTCTAAACTTTTACCTATGGTAAACTTCCAAACTTCCATAGAGCTTTATATCTTCCTCTTTCTAAACTTTCATAGAGCTTTATATCTTCCTTTTCAGTTCTCTAATTTTATTTTGTTACTCCAAAATATCTCTGTATTAGTTAGGGTTCCCGATTGCAAAAAAACCCACCAATCCTGCTTCGTAAAAGCAGAAAATAAATTTATTAAAATGGCGTTATGAAGAACACATAACTGTTAAGGAATAACCAAGAATTGCTGGGCATGTTATCTACTCTTCTATGAGTGACTTACCTAGGATACAATGACTGGCTCTGTTGTCAGTGGACACTTGCTACCATAGGATATTCTACTCAGTGCTGCTGTACTCAACTCCACTGTAACCACTGTGGATAAATTCTAATTGACTAAGACTTTGTAGCACTTTCTCAAGATTCAAATTTCTGGGTGGGAACATCCACTTGGCTGTGATTGAGTGACACACAGGCTCTAAGCTGTGATGTCCTAGACTGTAGCTGCAGAAGGTATGTGGCTATTGAGCACTGGAAATGTGGCTATCTGAACTGAAATGGGCAATTGCAAAATGCACATCAGGTTTTGAAGATTTAGCCCCTTCCTTCAAATAAAATATCTCATTACTAATTTTTATGTGGATTGCATTTTGAAATAATAATATTTTAAATATATTGGGTTAATATTGTAATGTTATGTTATTTAATAGTATTAGAAAATCATATTAAAATTACCTTTACCTTTTCCCTTTCAGAATGTGGTTTCTAGAAAATTTTAAATTACATATTTGGCCCACATTTGTGGCTTGACTTAGATTTCTATCAGACAGTGGTATTCTGGAATCCTCATGTTTAGGGGAGATAAAATCAACCCCCCTGGGGCATTTTACCAAATAGGAGGATTCACATCCATCCATAAGCACTTAGGCCACTTTGTTTCATATTCTGTGATTTCCTTCTTTCTCTTTGGAACATGATGAAAACTCGATACATAGATTTTCCTCATTTATACGAATCTTTCAGCATAGATTTTTGCATTGGAACCTAACAGACCCTTAGTATTTGCTGAATTTGTAAGTTGTAAATCCGTGATTTTATAGAATTACCTAGATGTTTAGGAATCCATAATTGTGGTGTGGTTAATTTAAATAGTACACTAAAATAATCATTTAGAATTTGAGAAATAAAACTGGCTTGAGAAGGCAAAGTATGTACTATTATTATTTCTACTTCTGTAGTAGAAGTTTGAAGAAAGAATGCTTAGTTTGCACTAGGCAGTTTCACTTATAATATCATTTAACATGCCTTACAGTCTGGTCATACCCATTTTAAAGATCAGCTAATGAGATTATGAAAAGTTCACTAACTTCCTGAAGGTTACATAACCCCTCAATTTGCAAGACTGAGGTTTGAACCCAGTATTGTCAGACTTCCTAGCTTAGGCATTTTCTACTAAATTATGTATTCATAACAATAAAATTTAAATATCTGATGTTGATTTTTTTACATTTTTTATAGTTAAAACAAGTTAATGTTGAAGAAAATTCCACAGTCATATCAAAGGCTACCTGAGTATCATGTAAAAATTTTGCTAAGCAATATTTTTTAGTAAATTAAATATACACAACCAGTAAATTCTATGTTTTCAGTTTTCTTGTGAATAGGTTTTAAATTAGAGACAAAAGTCATAGGAAAATATAATTTAGTATTATTGAGTGCTTAATGCCTGAATATATCTTAAGATCTCTTGAAATTCTAAAACACAGCTGGGCAATGTATCTAGGCATAATTTATTTTTTTAAAACCACTCATACCTGGCTATATTTTCAATGTACTGGGTTTTGTGGATTTACTTTTTCACAAAAAGCACTTACGCCTAGTCAAAATTCATTCTACTCTAAATGAAGAAAGCCCTAATGTTCACAATGAATATGGTATCATAGCAATGGTTTGTGCCATGATTTAAAGCAATTTATTTTTATATTACAACCAGTTAAATAGTATAATATCCATTTCATGTTCTGGAAGTAATTTTTAGTGAGCATTTTTCCATCTCCACTAATGATGAAGTAATGGAGGACACTGATAGAGATTTAAAAATGTCTGGATTCAAATTTCTCCTTAATATGGCATTTTAAAGACAAATAGCACTATGTTTTTCTCTGGTGAGGGAGATTTCTTACTTTGGATATAAGGTCACCTTTCTATGCTTGTAACAGATAAGCACAGGCTTTTGCCTCTATCATAGAAATAAAAAAAATACATCACATAATTAAAATCAACATTTTCAAAAGTGGGTTAATATATTTCTTGAAGTTAATAGATTTTTTTCTTTTTTTTTAACCATAAAACCCAAAATCTCAGTGGCCTAGGGTTAGTTTGGATCCTTCATTCTCAAGTAACAAAACCTTCAATTCAAATTATTGTAACCGGACAGCTGCATGTAAAAGAATGAAATTAGAACACTCCCTAACACCATACACAAAAATGAACTCAAAATGGATTAAAGACTTAAATGTAAGGCCAGACACTATCAAACTCTTAGAGGAAAACATAGGCAGAACACTATGACATAAATCACAGCAAGATCCTTTTTGACCCACCTCCTAGAGAAATGGAAATAAAAACAAAAATAAACAAATGAGACCTAATGAAACTTAAAAGCTTTTGCCCAGCAAAGGAAACCATAAACAAGATGAAAAGACCACCCTCAGAATGGGAGAAAATATTTGAAAATGAAGCAACTGACAAAGGATTAATCTCCAAAATGTATAAGCAGCTCATAAGCTCAATATCAAAAATACAAACAACCCACTCCAAAAATGGGCAGAAGACCTAAATAGACATTTCTCCAAAGAAGATATACAGTTTGCCAGCAAACACATGAAAGGATGCTCAACATCACTAATCATTAGAAAAATGCAAATCAAAACTACAATGAGGTATCACCTCACACCAGTCAGAATGGCCATCATCAAAAAATCTACAAATTAATAAATGCTGGAGAGGGTGTGAAGAAAAGGGAACCCTCTTGCACTGTTGGTGGAAATGTAAATTGATACAGCCACTGTGGAGAACAGTATGGAGGTTCCCTAAAAAACTAAAAATAGAACTACCATATGACCCAGCAATCCCACTACTAGACTTTTACTCTGAGAAAACCATAATTCAAAAAGAGTCCTGTACCACAGTGTTCATTGCAGCTCTTTTTACGGTAGTAAAAAAAAAAAAAAAAAAAGGTCATGAAGAACCTAGGGGTAAGACGGGAATAAAGATGCAGACCTACTAGAAAATGGATTTGAGGACATGGGGAGGAGGAAGGGTAAGTTGGGACAAAGTGAGAGAGTGGTAGTATATATATGGACATATATACATTGTTATGTTTGTAAAGATAGTAAGTAACTCATTGAGTTGCTATGAAAATAATACACTCTTAGGACAGTGCCTGGGACATATAAGCACCTGATAAATGTTGATAGTAATTATTATTGATTATTTATGAATTCAGGTTCTTTGATGTATCTTAACTGGTTATTTACTCCATGTTGATTGATAACTGACCCTCTGACAGTTACCAAGCCAAACCCTGAAGTTTGATTCACCATGTGGTTTTAGCACTGGATTCCTCAATTACTGGAGTTTGAGTATTGGCTCTACTGCATATATGTTGAATATTGTCAAGTCGTTAAACCTTAGTTTATCCTATGTAAAATGATGGTGAAAATTTTTACATAAAATTATTGAGAAGACTGTCTTCATCACAGTGATTTATGTTTCTCTAAGGAGGGTTGAATAAATCATTTCAGACAGAAAAAAATATACTACTCTTAAAAATCGACTGTGAAAGAGATACCAGAACTTTTAAAAATTGCCCAATCTAGTGCTTAATCATCCTCTCAGGAAATTCTTTCTTTTGCCTGGAGGTGGTTTTGGCATATCCTTTATCAAGAAAATATTTTAGTAGACCACCCTCTATGTGCATGCTTTCAGAAACACCAAAGGAGGATTTTTTTTTTTTTAATTCAGAGGTATCATGGATTTTTTAAGATACAGAATCTTTCACTAAGAGTGGGGTCACCACATTCCCCATAGGAACCATTTATCTTCCTCCACTCTCAAGTCTAACACTTCTTATAGGGAACTTAAATCCTTCTAGAGCAATTTAAGCCAATTTCCTGAGGTGTATCCTTTGAGGGATGGAGAAGAGCTGGCCACCATTTTCTATATAATAAATCTTTGTAGGCTTTAAGTTTAGTTTTTAATTTGCCATTCTTTTTCTAAGCAAGCTACAACAACTTCATTGTTGTTTCCTCCTCCCTGGTCTCTTATCCCATGTAGGCCTGTTTTTTCTACTTAATAATTTAACTAATTTACCTACTAGTTTAATCCTCATACATTGCCAGTAAAATCATTAGCTAAATATAGTTTTGGGGATTTTTATCCTCATCTCCCACAGAATATAAATGACAATTTAAAGGATGTCTTTTAACTAAAATATTTTCCTTAGATTTGTGCTACATAATATATTCATGCTATTTTTAGGGTCATTCTGCACTAATATAGGTTTTACAGTGAGTATGAATATTGTACTACAATCACAAGGCATGATTAGTCTTTCTTGCCTATCAGTATTAAGCACAGTAAGTTTTAATGTTGACTATAGCTTTTATTACTTTCCTTTGTAATCTTTTCCATATAGTGATTACTTTCTCCTTGTTGGTGCTATATGATCCATAAATCTTATGCCACTAACTTAAAAAAATCAAAATACTTAAATAATTAATACATGTTTTTTTAATTAGAAAAAGTGATAGGACATAGCTTTAAATCAAATTAGGAAGTTATTTTCTTATCATACAGACACTGCTAACATTTATACTAACATTTTAACCTTTTTCCTGGAGAGACAACTAAAAGATTTTTTTCAAGCTAATAGAAGAAAAAAATATGAAATGGTAATAAAATAGAATCTACCCAAAGGAAGACAAATAGAAAACACAAAAATGAGAAAGCACTTACTAAAATGGTAAATTAAATATACCAATAATTGCATCAAACATAAATAAAATTAATGCTATAATTTAAAGAGGCTATTAGTTTATATTAGATAAAAGAAAACCCTATTTATGTACTACTTAATAGAAATATATTTTAAACATAAGGTTTAAAGGTTGAAAAATAAAAGGATGATAAAATGTATAATATGCAAATACTAACCTAAAAAAAAGTTAGTGTAGCTATATTGATACAAGACTTCAATAAAAAAAATTAATACAGATTGCAAGGGATATTTCATAATAATGAAATATTCAATTTTCCAAGAAGATATATCAATTCTAAATATGTGTAACACAATCTCTCTCTCTCGAAATTCACAATCAGAATGGGAGGTTTTAACATACTTCCTTTGTAATTAAGAGAGCAATCAGGCAGAATTCAGTAAAGATATAAACAAAATGATAAGTAAATTAGGTTTAACTTAAATATGTAGAATACTGTGCTTAACAGCTGTAATATTCACATTATTTAGGATTACACACAGAGCTTTTCCAGAATTGACCATACATACTTTACGACAAAACATTTTTAACAAATTTCAGAAGATTAAAATCCCACAGAATATATATCTTCTAACTATTATGTAATTAATGTAGAAATCAATTACCAAAAAGATAATCAGAAAATAAATCCCAAATCCCCAATGTTTTGAAATTGTGATAAAAGGCTAAAAAACCAAAGGTTAAATAAAACCACAACAGAAATTAGACAATGAGAAAAAGTACTGACTGATATAGAGAAATTTTCAGAATAAATTTTAAATTAAAAAAAGCATAAGAAAAATGTAAGAATAAGGAAATATATACATATTTATTCATTTTTGCAAGCAAAACAAAATCCAGAAACAGGAAGTAAAAAACATGAGTTTGGTTGTCCATAGAAGATGTGTAGAAATGAGGTGGAAGCCTAGACGAAAAAGGGGCAGAGGTGAGGGTGCTCACTCACTCCTCTGAGTGAAACTTTTTGTACAGTTTTGACTATTAAAGCCAAGTTATATTTTTTAAAGAAATTAAATCAACAAGGGATTACAAACAGAAACAGATGAATCAGATTCGGTTTCAAATGTATAGATTAGTCACATCTGTAAAGGATGAAGGAAAGACTTGCCTAAGTTAACACTAGAACAAATACTTTGACTATATACCATTGAGATAAAAAATGAATCAAACAGTAAACAATATCAAATTTTTAAATAGGTGTGTTTAACATAGAGATATGGGTTAGGGATTCTCAAATTAAATGTGTATGCTAAGGAAGAATATTTATTTTTATATAGAAGGAGCCAGATTTCTCACTGTCAGAAAAGGGGATTAGAAATATGCAAAGACTAGAATGAATCTTGTGACAGTTAATTGAAATTTTAAGTATCCGTAAGAATTCATGCTTAGATTGATAAGTAGATAAAATGAAAAGGAGAGAGAGAGATAGAGAGAGATTTTGAATTATAAACTCCAGTCTCTGCTATAAGACATCCAAGCTCATTGGAAACATGGCTGATTCAAGGGCTGGGCCTGGGAGAGTACATGATGAACCTGGAACATCTTGCTTTATCAGAAAACAAGGAAGCAATTAAAATTATGGGGGCATGTCAAAAGGCACAGAAGCCAATGTGAAAGGGCTACCATTGATCAAATCAGGATCAATTTGAACATCAAAATAAATAATTATATTAATGGATCATTATAGAATAAAATTAGTATTAATGAGTCCATATTAATAAGTGAAAAACTAAATTAAATGTAGAGAAAAAATATTTTCCTTACAGTAGAATGTCAATTATTAATTTCAGAAGAAATGATGGGATTAAAAAATCACCATGTGGCAACCAGTACTGTAGTAATAGGAAAGTACTTGCTAAAACTAGAAAGTGAAAGTTTGTTGAGAAAAAAGATATCCGTATAATTTCAAAAGCACCTTCCAACAGTATATATAATAATTAAAAGAGGAAAAATCAGTATTGTTATAATGGGAAAACCTGGCATATGCCGCCGCAACCAAGTGATCAAAGTTAGCATCACCAGTCATGGCACAAATAGATTAACATATGCTCCCCTGACATATTGTGGTGAGGGCACAGCATCATTTCTATGGTTGATATTCCTGCTAAAAGTGCATAAACTGAATCTACTTACGAGGAAACTTTAGACATACTGAAATTGGGAAACATTCTATGAATTAAATGTATACCTCTTCAAAAATGTCAAGGTCATGAAAGACAAAAAGAGACTAAAGTATATTTCCAGCTTCAAGGAGATTAAGGAACTATAACAATTAAATGCAATATTATTTTTTGATATAAAGGAAATCAATGGGACAACTGTCAAGATTTTGATATGATCTGTAGGGTAGATCATTGTACTATATCAATTATACTGTATTAACTTGATGTGCAGTGGTTATTTAAAAGAATGTTTATATTTTAGAATTGAAATATTTAGGGAGAAAGGGCATGATGTCTGCAACTTGAACTCAAGGATTCTTACTTCTGATATCTCTCTTTCTCTCTTTTTCTTACTTTCTCTCCTGATAAAACCAATGTGGTAGAATATTAGCATGTGGAGAGTGTGAGTGAAGTATGTATGAAACTTTATATTGCTATTTAAAAAATTCTTTAAGTCTAAGATTGTTTCAAAATAAAAAGTTAAAAATATATTTCATACCTCTTGTAGCAGAATCTGTCATCCCACTCTATATTGGTTCATTCACTTCTATACTCTGAAGGGTGCATATTGGTAACACCTGCAGTTCCTTGACTGAGGACCATTGTCTGGATGCAGGAGCCTTACGGTCCAACTGGAAGGAAAACCAGAAGTGCCAGAATGTTAATAGCACTGGAAAAAGCCCTCAACTGATGATGGATTAGGATATATGGTAGTTAAATACTCCAGAGTTCTTGACTCTTAGTTGAGGTAAGTGGGAGGTGCATTCTAAGCTTTCTCTCAGAGTTCACTTGTGGAAATAAGTTCTAGTTGCCCATACTAGTTACTTGCTTAAATAATGTATCCTCTTTTGGCTTCCTTCCCTGACTCCATTCCCTACTTCTCAGCCAAGTTCCTGGGATTTCCTCCCAAATCAAATTTTTCTGCACTTGAATCTTTGTTTTGGGGTCCGTTTCTGGGGGAATCAAAGAAGGACAATTAGGAACAGATATGATATGAACAGATCCTCTAGAATTTGGGTCATATATTAGCCCAATGACTACAAGTACTCATTGCTAGTAGTGAGTGGAGTAAGAATTTCTGTATACTGTAGGATCATAATTACTAAGACACTTACCTTTAGTAAGTTAAGATGGCATATAGGTGACAGGGAACACTTTGGCTTAAGCAATGTCTGCAGCATTTGACAGATATGGAGCAATAGTAATTATAAGGATTGTGGAGTTAGTGGGTGGTTGTTAGCTGACAGTGAAGCACTGAAGGAGTAAAATGATTAGCTTCCCTCCCTGCTGATGTTTAGGACAATCAGCAGTCAGCCCAGGATACAGTATAAATATCAGAAGGTCTTTACAGCAGTGTTTAGAGAGAGCCTCATGTCCTGCAAATGGAGAGCAGACTGTACTGAAAAGAATGCTCAAAGTCTAATTTGGAGAGTAGTGAGAATACACAGGCTGATTCACAGTCTTGACAAGACTGTGAGAGGCAGTCTAGATAGGTTTGGGGGTATTTGGGTGGATGTTCCTGAGAATCATTAGTCCCTAGATTCTATTGAACATTCTGAGATCTTATGAGAGAATATCAGCCCCTTGGTAGAGGAAAGCTGCTTTTTCTTGACTAGAGAATATGGAAACTCCTCATCTGCTTTATGGCTGGAGAACCCACCATGTGACTGACTGTATTTTCAGATGATATTCTTCTCACCACAGTGATAAGAAATCCTCTTATCACTAGTCAGCAAGTAGAGGTATTTTTGCAATGCTTTATGGTGTGTATACTCTGTAGACCAGTGTTATTACTAGGAAATACTGTTACAGAGTCAATGATAGCAGCACTTGGAGTAGCAGAATTAAATTGTGGGAGGCAAAATAAATATAATTACTACAATTTGCAGCAAGGACAGAATGTTGATCATGGGGCTGGACTCACCAGGGCTCTGTGCCAATGGTTAAAAAATGATGACATTCCTGTGGGTGAGATAGATGTGGGAATCAATAAAGATATTGATTGAAATATATAACCAAAAAGGTTAAAGGTAAGTAGGACACTGATGCTGGCTACCATAATGGAAAATTATGATCCTTTGCCTTATTTCCAAACTTAAGGTATTTCTCAGACCCAGAATTTATGGTTGAAAGTGAAAGTGGGTCCCCTTGAAGAAAGGCCCATCAATGATATAGCAAATATTTATAGTTCCCCCAGTTATTTACAATTCCCCCCGCCCCTTCTCCCAAAGTAAACAATGACTATTTAACAGAGTTCTTTATCCTGAAGAAAAGAGAATACCCAGGTCCTTTGAAGGCTATTGGATACAAAGGTTAAGGTGACATGGATTCCTGAAAACCCACACATTGTCATGGTCCTTCTGTTAGAATGGAGTTAATCGATCTCTATATCTACTCTGTAATCATTTTATTGGTCCCTCAGTGTACATTTGGGATTGTTATAAAATCAGTTATATTAATCACTCATTTTGATTCCCTGACCTGTGGAGTAAGAACAGTAATGATTGGAAAACAAGTGGAAGCCCCAAAACTGTACCCTCTCCCACTCCCAAATTGAGGCAATAAGCTAGAAACAATGCTGTATCATAGGTAAAATGGCCGATATTACTTTCATCCTCAAATACATTAAATTCAGGAGTGGTAGTCCACATCGTATCTTGTTTAATTTGCCAATCTTGATCCTACAAAAAAAAATTAAGATAGATAATGGTAGATGATGGTTGATTACTCTATACTTAACCAAATGGTAGCTTTAATCACAGTGCTAGATATTGTATCTCTACTCAAACAGATCAGAATAGCTTACAGTAGTTAATTTGTGGCTATCTATCTGCCAAATGGCTTATTTATAATTCCTATCAAGAAATAGAATTAGAAAAAAAAAAAAGAAATAGAATTAGAAACAGCTCACATTCAGCTGGCAAGAATTGCAGGATACCAATGATCATATTGTCCCAGAGCTATGTTAACTCTTCAGCTCTGTATCACAGCATGATCTGAAAGGATCTTGATCACATTAAATTAAAAAAAAATTTAGTTAGCAGGAAATTGCAATTGATCTGAATACTGTGGTAAATACTTGTGTGCTGGAGGGTGTAGAATAAACACTATAAAGACTCAGAGGCCTGACACCTCAGTAAAATTTTGGGGTGTCCATTGGTCTGAGTCATGTCTAGATATGCTCTGCAAAGTAAATAACAATAACCACAATTGCATGTCCTATCAGAGTCTTATCGACCACTTTTGATTTTGGAGACAGTACATAACACACTGCTCTGTTCCACTTAGATTACCCAGAAGGATGTCGATTTTGAGTGGGGCCCAAAAGGCTCTGCAATTGGTTTTGGTTGTGGTACAAGTGGTCTTATCACTGTGCAGCATGTCTTGGACAGTCCTTCAAGCTCTAATAGGAGGAGGGTAAGAAGCAATAGTTTGATTGTTGCAGACATGGTCTGTGGCCATCCCATATTTACTGAGCACTCATTTCTATATTCTAATGGTGCTGTGTACTATGATCACTTGCAAAAGCTAACCTAACTGTTCCTTTTATGGAATGGAATGGTGGTTGGATTCAAGAGCTAGCTTGACTGATGTACAAGGATGGACAGAACCATCCTTTTCCTCTTCCCTTAATTGGGATAACCTTGGAACATACTTTATATCGTGTCTCAGTAAGATTATCCCTAGTTGTCCGCAGTAGTAACCTTTGGTTACACCCCTTATTGGCTTATTTCCTTACCCAACTCACTTTCAGTTTCCTGCTGGTGTTTTCTGGGATCTCTCCTCCCAAATAAACTCTTCCAGTTTGAATCCTTGTCTCAAGTTCTGCTTCTGTATGAACTCAAGCTAAGACTCAGGAAAAATCAATAAAAGATAGAGAAGATCTCTATACAGAAAAGTGTATAATGTTCTTTGAAAAAAAGCTGTACAATGTTCTTTTTACACTAAGACTTATACAGATGAAGGGGGATACCAATTTATGGATTGGAAGACTCAATATTGTAAATATATAAATTCTCCTTAAATTTTTTATAAGTTATATGCAAAATCAATCAAAACCCAACAGAAATATTTTTAAAAATAGAATTTGCAAAGTGATTCTCAAATTTATATGGAAATTCAAAGATAGAATAACCAAGACACTGCTGAAGATTGACATGATAGAACTCACTCTACTATAAGCCTTTTAGACTGTATGGTATTGGCATAAACATAGACAAATTGACTGATAGAATGAAATGGAGAGCTACAAACAGGCCCATTTATATAATTTATGACAAAGGTGGCACTATAGAGAAATAATAAAGTAATATTTTTCAATTGACCCCTGCCTCACAGAAGAATTAAAACTATATATATATATATATATATATATATATATATAATATACTAATACCAATGG